>NC_072475.1:60216444-60527694 GCF_027574615.1 Eptesicus fuscus | reverse complement strand
CAGCAAGCAAATGACAGCTACAGGCTGAATAGAGGTGAACAATATACCGTATTTTCTGGCGTATAAGACGACTGGGCGTATAGAAGATTTTCCTGGGTTAAAAAGTCATCTTATATGCCGGAAAATATGGTAAGAAAACTACACCACAGTTAGGATCTTATTTTGGTGGTATTGCAGGAGGCAGCACTTACCAAATTAAAGAATATATATTATGGCCTGGCTGGTTTGGCTCAGTGGATAGAGCGTTGGCCAGTGGACTGAAGAGTCTCGGGTTCAATTCCAGTCAAGGGCACATGCCTTGGTTGCAGGCTCCTCCCCAGCCCGGGCCTTGATCAGGGCGCCTGCAGGAGGCAACCAATCAATGTGTTTCTCTCACATCGATATTCCTCTCTGTCTTTCCCTCTCTCTTCCACTCTCTCTGAAAATCAATGGAAAAATATCCTCAAAAAAGAAAAGAAAAATATCCTCAGGTGAGGATTAAAAAACAAACAACAACAAAAAAACTACTCAATTTAATAAATGAATTCAACAAAGTTTAAGAAAAAAGATATATATTATACTAGAGGCCTGGTGCACGAAATTTGTGCATGGGGGCAGGGGGGGAGGGTCCCCTCAGCCCAGCCTGCACCCTCTCCAATCCGGGACCCCTTAGGGGATGTCTGACTGCTGGTTTAGGCCCGATCCCAGAGAATGAGCCTAAACCAGCAGTCAGACATCCCTCTCACAATTCTAGACTGCTGGCTCCTAATTGCTCACCTGCTTGCCTGTCTGGTTGCCCCTAATTGCCACCCACTGCTGGCCAGGTTACCCCCAACTGCCCCCACCATCCTAGTTGCCCCTCACTGCCCCCCCTGCCAGCCTAATCACCCCCAACTCCCTGCCTCTGCTGGCCTGGTCACCCCTAACTGCCCCCCCCCGCAGGCCTGGTCACCTCTTACTGCCCCCCCTGCCAGCCTGGTTGCCCCCAACTGACCCCCCTGCTGGCCTGGTCACCCCTAACCTGCCCCCCCCCCCACCAGCCTGGTCACCCCTCACAGCTCCCATGCCAGCCTGGTCACCCCACGCAGCCTGCTGTTCAGTTGTTAGGTCGTCCCTCACTAACCCCCCTGCCAACTTGGTCATATGCAGCCATTTTGTGATGGTGTGAGGGTTAATTTGCATATTACCTCTTTATTATATAGGATTCTTTTCATTATATAAGGGTGGGCAAAAGTAGGTTTACAGTTATGAGTATACAAAACGCAGTTTAATCGTGTGTTATTATCTATTCTTGTATTATATACTTTTCCATACAAACAACTGTAAACCTACTTTTGCCTCCCCTGTATATGAATATAAAGCAAGTTTCCAGCACTGGGAGGCAATACAAGGCATAAGTCCCATATGCCTAACAACGGATTCAGGCTGAAAAGGATTGACACGAGCTCAGGAACTCCTTTTAAATATATTTTTATTGATTTCAGAGAGGAAGGGAGAGGGGAGAGAGATAGAAACATCAATAATGAGAGAGAATCATTGATTGGCTGCCTCCTGCATGCCCCCCACTGGGGATCAAGCCCGCAACCCGGGCATGTGCCCTTGACTGGAATTGACTGGGATCCTTCAGTCTGCAGGCCGATGCTCTGTCCACTGAGCCAAACCAGCTAGGGCAGGAACTCCTTTTTTTTAAATATCTTTATTGATTAAGGTATCACATATTTGTCCTCGTCCCCCCATTCCCATCTCACACCCCTCCCCAAACATGCCCCCACACCCCTGTTGTCCTTAACCACTGGTTAGGCTCATATGCTTGCACACAAGTCCTTTGGTTGATCTCTCCCCTTTACCCCCACCCTCCCCTACCCTCCCTCTGAGGCCCGACAGTCTGATCCATGCCTCCTTGTTTCTGGGTCTGTTCTTGTTCATCCGTCTATGTTGTTCATTATTTCCCCTAGATGAGTGAGATCATGTACTATAATACACTTATAAGAACCGAAAATGAGACAAGCAATAATGGTTATGGTGACAGGCAAATGAATCAGTCTGTAGTGAGTTTCTTTCTGGGCCAACAGTTCTTTTGAGACCCAATTTCAATGTCCAACAGTTCCTTTTAAAGTGTACCTTGGTCTCGGTGGGGTTACATGCATATGAAAGAACTCATGGAGCTGTAGCTCCAGGCTTGTACATTTTTATAGAGGTAAGTTATACCTCAGAATAAAAAGAAAGATGTGGTTGCTGTTGACCTTGAACTTAGGTTCTGCTCCCATGCTGGCAGTTCTTCAGAACTCAGCCTTGTACTGGGAGGAGGCCCTTCAGCCTGGGCACAGGCAGGGCAGGTCCTCGGGGCAGGGATGCAGGGGAATCTGCCCAGGGACACCTGCATCGTGAGGAGCCTGAGATCACACTGCCTTTACTGACATCGTCCCTGCCTTAAGGGCCCTGGGCTGGAGGCGGGCGGGGGAAGGGTACAGCATACCCACACAGGAAACAACAGAGTAAGCCCTGGCAAGGCCTCTGGGTCTCAGGGGCAAAGCTCTTATCTGGCTGAGAAGGCACATCTTCCCTGCTTCCCAGCATCTACAACAGGCAGCTGCTGCGTAGTAGCAAGGTCATGGGATAGTCTCAGGCTGGATGGGAAGTGGCTGTTTGCACCCAAGAGGACAGCTGGCTGAGTAAGCATGGAGCCACCCGTCATCTCCGTCTCACCCTGTCTCCCTGTCTCCCAGAGATTCTTTATCTCTCCCAGAGACTCTGTGGCTCTTTCTGCCACACAGAAAGGTTCTACACCTTCTTTAGCCGATACCTAACACCCATCTGAGGGTGCACGGAAACCCGAAGGACCCACAGGTCTCCGTGGGTGCAATGTTAGACACTTCACATCATGAACCCTCGGAGATTTCAGTTGTTTGTTTTTACTAGAAAAGCGTTCCCTTGGAAGGATGAGCTCTAGGCATGGTGGGAAGGCTGCAGCACCAGAAGCCTAAATAAAACCGGCAGGGGCAGGGGCGTGGCCACCCTCTCGGGCACTCACTGGTGCTTCATGTTCTTCTCTGCAGGAGGCAGTGTCCCGTCGCCCAGAAGAAGGCCAGTTGGCCCGAATCCAAAATGTTGTCCAGCAGCTTCCCCCGTCCCATTATAGGTAAGAATCCTTGATGAAAGAAAGTCACAGCCCGTCAGTGTGGTGTAATACCACAGACGCATAAAAGGGAACAGATTCGGTGGACAGTGGCTTTCCTGGGGCTTTTCGAGTCGGGGAACAGGTCACTTTTCTCAGAGTGAGTTGGTGTCTGACTGGGAACACGGATGGGAAGGGGCAGCCTATGTCCCAGGGACTTACAGAATACCCCTCAGAGTCCCACCCGGATTCTGATCACACGAGGATATCCTCACAGTGATATCCTAGGTTCTTACCCAGATTCATAGAGGAACCAAGTCTATGGAAACCGAGATGGTTTTAAAACAGGCTCTGACATTTGGCTGACCGATCTCTCTATCTGAGCATCAGCACCATCCCTGACATCACCCCATCCTTTCATTTCATTCTCACAAGTTAGCCCCTAATCTTACCGTCTTCCCCAGTGTTCCCCAAGCCTGCCCATCTGTTACACAAGACCAGATTTTGATGTGTTATAAGAAAGAACTTTCTGGCAATAATAGATGTTTTTCTTCCAAGACCGCTCCCCTTCCCCGCCCTGGGCCAACATGCCGAGAGCCGAGAAAATTACTTCCATCAATCTTGATACTTTCCTGCTATTCCTTCAAAAGTCATGAGATAGAAATATTTATTTAGTCTCTCAAATCCAAACTTGGAATTACCTCCAGGCTTCACACAGGCCCTAGAGTTTCTTACTTTGTAAAAATAAATGAAGTGAACCATTACAGGACCCTGGAATACCTGATTCGACACCTGGCCCACATCGCCTCCTTCAGCAGCAAGACCAACATGCACGCCAGGAACCTGGCCCTGGTGTGGGCGCCAAACCTCCTCAGGTAACCGCCGCACCCTCGCCTTCTTCCCACCCAGGGGGCTCAAAGCAGCCCACGGATCAAAATAAAGACCGGGTTCTTCGAAATTGAAGCCCCTTGAAGACAAACCTGTAGCTAAGTGGTATTTTGTAGCACAGGTGGATTAAAGGTGATTTTAAAAGCCTAGGTTCTTTGCCTGCTAACCTGGAAAGTCTGGGTTCCAAAGGCATTTTTTTTTTTTTTTTTTGGCTACCACCAGAATGTGACTATGGGTCTGCATGTTATAATTTCTTAAAAAGACCTGTCTTGTCTCTGTGGCTCATTGGCTGCTGTTGGTTGTGGTGGGGTCACAGCTGGCTATCACCTGAATCAACTGCTTGATATGACTTCATAAATGATGAGCTGCCCCACAGAACAATTGGGTGGGTGGGGGGGGGGGTGGTGGAAGGAGATCTGATTTTTTTTAAAAAGCAATTCTTGTATATTCGCTAAAATATGTTATAGTCTTGCAGTGTCTATAATTCCTGGTAATTGTTTTAAATTTGTCCAGTGCGTTGGGCTTCACAGCCTTTGGACAGTCCCTTTAATTGGTCTTCGTAGTTAAAATATCATACAGATTAACAAACTGTATACATTGAAGACATGGGGCTTGTACAAAAGGCCCGCTGGCTCCCCGTTACTGCTCTAGAGCTGACTCACTGAGCTGAATGTGTTTCTTCCTTGATTTAGGTCCAAAGAAATCGAAGCCACTGGTTGCAATGGAGATGCAGCCTTCCTCGCTGTCCGGGTCCAGCAGGTGGTGATTGAGTTCATATTGAATCATGTGGATCAAATCTTTAACAATGGTGCACCTGGGTCTCTGGAGAACGAAGGTAAGGGCTCCTCCTGGCATACACCCCACCGCCCCATCCTCCTTCCTTGCCTTAGTCACAGGGCCCAAGAATAAGTCAGGGTGGCCTCGGTCTCAGCTCTGAGTGTTGGCACTGTGTATGTGCTGATTACTGTGTGTGTGTCAGTGTCTTGGGATCATGCATGTATACATCTGTATGTGTGCAGCAAAGATGTGGTGTGTTTGCAGGTGGCTGTAGCAGGTTTCTGATCAGCTGCATATTTGGACTACCCTGTGAGTGTGGCATGGTAAACTGTAATAATCTTCTATTGGTTTTAGTGAGATCTTAAACTGTTTATTATCTAGAGGCACTGGCAGCTTTCCCCTCTTTAACTATTAGATTTCATCTTTACTTTCAGTGTGATATATTTCAGAAGACCCTATGCCTTCATCTTATGTGAATGAGTTAAGAGGCAGCATGTTCAGACTCACATGCATATTCAGAATGCATTTATTTCTCAAGCATTTCTTGAGTGCTTACATTGTTCTGCCCTCTACCAGATACTCTGCATACAAAAATTAGTGTGTGTTTGTGGGCACATGTATGCAGAGACTAGTTAGCATACTAGTTAGCCATATTGGTGAGAAAGATACAGCTATTTCAGGTTGGGCGTTATGAGATGCAAAATATTATATTTCAGTCCTATCACTCTTATAATGACACAGTGAACCGTGGGAATGAATTGGGTAATGTTGCTTGAACTCATGTGAGCCCAATTTGTGAAAAAGAAAACACAAATCCAGTTGACCCAGAAGCCTGGGAGAAGATGGCGATGGAGTAGGTGGAAGTTATACTCACCGCCTCCCAGGCCCAAACTGGAATTACAACTAAACTATAGAACAATCAACCTGAATAACTAGCTGAACAGAAGTCTTGTAACCAAGGATTTACAGAAGAAGCCACATTGACATTGGTAGGAAGGGCGGCAACACAAAAAGGGCTTTCCCCCCACATATGTGCAGTGGCTGAGAATCTGGAGGGATATCTCACCTGCAAACGTTCCTCCTGAGGGGTCTTAACCCCACCCTGGGCTCCCCAGCCCAGAGCAACAGAGCCAGAAAGAGGTGCCTATATAACATCTGGCTGTAAAAATCAGTGGGGATTCGGTCCACCTGGGAGAGATGGAAGTCCGCTAGAGACCTAGGTGCCCAGCTCACAAAATCTTATTTACAGCTATTCATTCAGGGCTCTAGCAGAGGGAGGACAGCTCAGAGTGGACTAGAGTCTTTTGAGGACAGACTGGGTTGTAAGGTTCTGGGCAGAAAGCTGAACAGACAGCCACCAGCGTCCCTTGCTGAGTCCCTCTCCTGTACCACCCACAGACACCATCTTTCCTGAATTGAGCACTCCCCTCTAAACTGCTGATTTCTCAACTGAAATATTTCAGGCCAGAGGGATTGGCATGAAATATTCAATGTGATGAAAAGCAAGGACCTACAACCAGGACTACTCTATCCAGCAAGGCTATCATTTAAAATAGAAGGCAATTCCCTAGCTGGTTTGGCTCAGTGGATAGAGCGTCGGCCTGTGGACTGAAGGGTCCCAGGCTCGATTCCAGTCAAGGGGATATGCTCGAGTTGTGGGCTCAATCCCCAGTGTGAGACATGCAGGAGGAAGCCGATCAATGATTTTCTCTTATCATTGATGTTTCTATCTTTCTCTCCCTCTCCCTTCTCCAATAAAAAAATATATAAATAAAATAAAATAGAAGGCAAAATAAAGAGCTTCCCAGCCAAAGAAAAGCTAAACAAGTTCATTACCACTAAACCAGTATTAGAATGTAAAAGAGTCTTCTTAAGAAGAAGAAAGAAAAATAGGGGGAACATAGTTATAAAGAATAAAATGGCAATAAATGTGTACCTAGAAATAATCACTTTAAATATAAATGGCTTAAATGTTCCAATCAAAAGACATAGGGTAGCTGAATGAATAAGAAAACAAGGCACATACATATGCTGTCTACAAGAGACCCACCTCAGAATGAAAGATACACACAGACTAAAAGTAAAGGGATGGAAAAAGATACTTCACGCAAATGGAAATTAAAAAAAAAAAGCTGGGGTAGCAATACTTATATATGACAAAATAGACTTTAAAACAAAGGCTATAGTAAGAGACAAAGGACACTACATAATGAAAAGGACCAATCCAACAATAGTATATAACCCTTGTAAATACGTATACACCCAACATCTGAGCACCTAAACATATAAAGCAAAAACAGTCATAGTAACGGATTTTAACAGCACATTGACATCAATGGATAGATCTTCCAGACAAAAAATCAACAAGGAAATGGCTGCCTTAAATGACACTCTAGACTAAATTGGTTGCAGGTTCAACTCCACTCCGTCAAGGTGCAGAAGGCAAACAATCAATGTGTCGTTTGCACATCAATGTTTCTCTCTCTCTCTTTCTCTCTCTCTCTCCCCCCTTACTGCCTCCCTTCCACTCTCTCTAAAAATCAATGAAAAAATATCCTCAGGAGAGAATTAACAACAACAATTTTAAAAATGGTGGTACACATTTACAATGGAATATTACTTGGTCATTAAAAAAGAACAAAATCTTACCATTTGCATCAGCATAGAATGACCCACAAGGTATTATGCTCCGTGAAATAAATCAGTCAGAGAAAGACAAATACCATATGATTTCACTGATATGTGGAACCTAAAGAATAAAATAAGTGAACAAACAAAATTGAAACAGACTCATAGACAGCAAACGGGTGGTTGTCAGAGGGGTAAGGTTTGAGGAACTGGGTGAAAGAGGTGAAGGGATTAAGAAGTACAAATTGATAGTTACAAAATAGTCTCGGAGATGTAAATAAAACACGGGGAATATAGTCAATAGTATTGTGATAACTATGTATGGTGCCAGTTGGGATACTGGAAATATCTAGGGAAATACTATGTAAAGTACATATATGTTTGTAGCTACTGGGATGTACACCTGAAACCAATACAAAATAAAATTAGAGGGAAAATCTCTCTCTCTTTTTTTAAAATATATTTTATTGATTTTTTTACAGAGAGGAAGGGTGAGGGATAGAGTTAGAAACATCGATGAGAGAGAAACATCAATCAGCTGCCTCCTACACACCCCCAACTGGGGATGTGCCCAGAACCAAGGTTCATGCCCCCGACCGGAACTGAACCCGGGACTTTTCGGTCCGCAGGCCGACGTTCTATCCACTGAGCCAAATCGGTTATGGCTCGCGCTCTCTCTCTCTCTCTCTCTCTCTCTCTCTCTCTCTCTCTCTCTCTCTTCTTTTTTAAGAAACCTGATAACTACCAATTTTGTGAGAGTGGTTTTCCAACAATGGTGTCCATCAATACCACCCAGAGGGCTTGTTGAAGCACAGTTTACTGGGCCTCACCCCCAGTTTCTGATTCAGCATGTCTGGAGTGCTGTTCAGAATTTGCATTTCTAACAAGTTTCTAGGTCAGTGATGGGCAACTTTTTGAGCTTGGTGTGTCAAACTTCGCCAAAAAACTGAGCATAACTCTGGTAGTGTGTCACTTTGAGGAAAAAACATTATTTCGCAAATGTTTCATCCTCAGGAGCAGCAAATGTTTCATCCTCGGCATGCGGCCGCCTCAGCCGCCGCGTGTCATCAGAAATGGCTACGCGTGTCAGTGCTGACACGTGTGTCATAGGTTCGCCATCACTGCTCTAGGTGATGCTGCTGCTAGGGGTCAGGGTACACGCTTGGAGAGCCAATGGTGTCGGAGAAACATATTACAAATCATTTGTTAGCTGATCGAAGCGTTCTTTTCCAGTTTAGCTAGTATCTTTGAGAAAAAACACAGTATAATCATGAGAATAATCTATTGCAATTACCATCAAATTTTGACTCTTGATATAATTGTTCCCACCCCACCCTGTCTTCTATGTGGTTTATGACCTCTCTTTTAAAATTTGTTTTTATTGAGATAAAATCCATATACCATAAAATTCACCATTTTATCATTTTAGAGTGTAGAATTCAGTGGTTTTTACTGCTGTATGTATTTAGAGAATTGTGTAACCGTCACCACTGTCTGATTCCAGAACATTTTCATCACTCCAAAAAAATCCCATACTCATTAAATAGTCATTCCATACTTTCTCCTCCTCCCAGATCCTAATCTACTTTCTATTTCTATGGGTTTACCTCTTCTGGACATTTCATATAAATGGAATTATATAAAACATGGTCTTTTGTGGATAACTTATTTCATTTATATGTTCTCAAGCTTTATATCAGTATTTCATTTCTTTTTATTGGGGAGTAATATTCTATTGTATGAATAGACTAGATTTTGTTTAGCCATTCATCAGTTCATGGACATTTGGGTTGGTTCTCCTTTTGTTTTGTTTTTATGAGCAATGCTGCTATGAACATTCATACACAAAATTTTGTGTGAACATATGTTTTCAATTCTCTTGGTTATACATGGAGGAGCAGCTTTCATTTCTTTTAACTTTATTTTAACTCCCCCATTAGATGTATTATTTATTGTAAGCTATATAAATCCTTTTTGAAAGTCAATGAGTAGTAATATGCATTCATTCATTCATCCTTTTGAGTCAACCAATAATTTATTGTGGACTTATTCTATGCCAAGAACTATTGCAAGCACTCCATGTACATCATCTCATTGACTTATCACAACAACCATCATAAAGTTGTTATCAACTTTATTTTATACGTGAAGGACCAAAGAAGCAGAAAAGCTTAGTAATTCTCCAAAGCCACCCGGGTATTAACTGCTGGGACAAAACATTGAACCTATGATCTGCCAGCCATGCTCATTTCTTAACTCTGTGCTGCCTCTGTGAGGAGAAAATAGGAAAATCGATTAATAAACCTCTGTAGTTTATTTATTATTAATGCCTAAGGGCAATGTTCTTCCAAATAGCAAATCCATGACTGTTAGTGTTAAGGTTGTTCCTAATTCTAACCTGGAAATCCCTGTTCTTTTTGTGACCATTGCCTTAATCATCTTTTGTCCTGCATACTGAAATCCAATTTAATATTTTTTAATGTATATTTTTATTGATTTCAGAGAGGAGGGAGAGGGGGAGATAGAAACATCAATGATGAAAGAGAATCATTGATCAGCTGCCTTCTACACACCCCCACTGGGGATTGAGCCCACAACCTGGGCATGTGCCCAGACCGAGAATCAAACCATGACCCTCTGTGCCATGGGTTGGTGCTCATCCACTGAGCCACACCAGCCAGGTCCAATTTACTCTTGACTCTTTAACTCTTGATTGCCTTCAATACTTATTGTTCAATGAATTATGAGTTTGCGTTGAGTTTGGTAAGGTAACATACTAATGTTTACGTAAAATGGAATAAGTCGTATCCTCTGGAATTTTAGATTTGTAAATAGGGTTCTATTTCAAACTGGAAAGATTATAGAAGTCATAGAATCCAGTAATGGAAAAATGAGAGCAGTGAGGCCAGAAAGATTGTGCTATAGCCAAGATTCATTAAAACTTGAATATGTAGCCCTAACTGGTTTGGCTCAGTGGAGAGAGCATTGGCCTGCAGACTGAAGAGTCTCAGGTTCAATTCCGGTCAAGAGTGTATGTACCTTGTTTGGGGGCACATACCGAGTAGGGAATTTGCAGGAGGCAACTGATCCATGTTTCTCTCTCATTGATGTTTCTAACTATCTATCCCTCTCTCTTCCTCTCTGTAAAAAAATCAATAAAATATATGTTTTAAAAAAAAACCCCACAAAACTTGAGTATGTATTGGGCACCTCTAGATGCTGAGGACAGTGTCCTTACACAAAAAGCAAAGTCACTGCCCTGAACAGAGCTAAGGTCCGGTTAGGAAGACAGGTAATACATAAGTTTACAAATAAATACATTATCACTTCAAAGACCACAAATACCATGAAGATCAGATGGCAGGGCAATGGAATGGTCAGTGACTCGGGGGTGTTATTTGGGTACAGAGTGGTCGTGGCCTCTAAGGCAATGATCTTTGAACTGAAACCTGATTGACTAAAGGGAGCAGTCATGTGAGGATCTGGGGACACATGTTCCAAACACAGAGAACGGGGAGTGTAAAAGCTCCGAGGTGGAAATGGGCTCATTGTGTTGCAGAACGCCGGCCAGTGCGGCCAGAGTGCTCCACCCTATGGGACACCAGAGACCAAAGTATGGGTGTTAGAAGAAACGGTTACAATTTCTTTTTTCACTTATTTTTATTGCATACTTTGTAATTTCTATGATTGTATATGCTTTCTATTGCATATAATACTAATACAGTGGTACATATGTATAATTTACAAATATATGCATTATATATAATGGGAGTACACATTCAAAAAATGTACTGTGTATCTTTGTCGACCACTGGGTGGGTGGGCAAGGAGAAGAGGGGAACAGATGGAGGTGCTTGTAGGTCATGCCAAGAGTTTGGCTTGTTCTCGGTGCCATGGGAAGGCCTGGAGGGTTTTGAGCAGGGCGTGCAGGATCTGAGCGTTCTAGCTGCTGTGTGAAGGAGAGGCGGAAAGGCAACAAGGCTGGGAGCAGGGGGCCAGTTAAGGAGCTATGGCAGAAATCAGGTGGCAGAACATGGTGGCCGGGACAAGCATGTTAGTGGGAATGGAGGAAAGTGGCTGGATTCAGGATGTTTCGGAGGGTGGGTTATAGGACTTGATTATAGGCTGGAGAGGGGAGAAGGGGTTGCATCAAAGAAAGGAATGAGTGAAAAAATAACTACTACAGGTTTATGCTACTGGGAGATCCACCAGTAGCATAAACCAATTTGAAGAAGATGGGAGGGGGTATTGGTCTAGAGGTGAAGAGCCGAGATCTCAAGCTCTGTTTTGAAATGTAGAGTTGGAGATGCTTGCTAAGCATCCAAGCAGAGCTGCTGGGTGGGTCTTAGGATACTGGAGCCCAGAAGTAGGGGGAGAGGTAGGGGCTAAACCCAGGTCTCCTGACCCTGCTATGTATGTTCTTCCACGGTTCCAGTTGCTCCCAGAGGGATTTAATCTTTTAAGTAAATAAATAATGAAGTAACAAAATAATCATCTAGAATCTACAAACAAATATTAAGAGCAAATTAAATGCAAATAGTTTAACCTGCTTTGGATTAAATAGGAAAACTAAGTTAAATTCAAAACCGTTCATGACAAGTCTTGCAGATCACAGACTTACTTAATTGACTGAATGATGGCCATGCCCCCCTCCCCGGAACCTCCCAGGGTCACATTGTCTCCGTTTTCTGCAGGACCCTTTTTCAGTGGTTTTATTTCTCTTCACCCAGAGAGGGTCATGCTCTACAAAGAGAGAGAGTACTATCAAGGTGCTTTCTAAACAAAAAGCGAGTCCTATACAAAAAAAAAAAAAAAAAAAAAGATTTCTTAGTCTTGATTTGTCCAAGTTATCTTTTTTTTTTCTTCTTAATCCTCATCTGAAGACATGTTAGAGAGAGAAGAGAGAAACATTGATGTGAGAGAGAAACATGGATAGGTTACCTCCCATACACACCCTCTCCAGGAATCAAACCCTCAACCTTTTGGTACACAGGACAATGCTTCAACCACCTGAGCCACTAGGCCAGGGTGGCCAAGTTATCTTTGAATCTCTTCACACCTTCCAAAGTTACAGAAAACTGGCACGGTTGCCAAAAGAGTAAATAGAGGCAAACTTAGATGTCTTCTTTTTCACTTAGATCAGGGTTTCTCAGCCTCGGCCCTATTGACACTTAGTGCTGGTTGGTTCTGGTTGTGGGACACGGTCCTGTGCATCATAGGATGTTGAGCAGCATCCTCGGTCTCCACCCACTGGTGCCAGTAACAATCCGCACGCGCTTGTGGCGACCCAGAATGTCTCCCCACGTTGCCAACTGTCCCTGGCTGGAGGGAGGGCTGCAAAATTGCCCCGAGTGGAGAACAACTGACTGGGAGAAAAGAGATAACCCTGGGCTGCACTGATCTGTCATCACTTCTATTTCTAAAAATAAAAGCTGCAGAAGGAAAGGATTAGCTTGAAGATGACTGGGTAGTGAGTAAACAGCCTCTTATCTTTTAGAGAATGGTGTAGGCCCGTGGTCGGCAAACTGCAGCTCGCGAGCCACGTGCGGCTCTTTGGCCCCTTGAGTGTGGCTCTTCCACAAAATACCACGGCCTGGGCGAGTCTATTTTGAAGAAATGGCGTTAGAAGGAGTTTAAGTTTTAAAAAATTTGGCTCTCAAAAGAAATTTCAATCGTTGTACTGATGATATTTGGCTCTGTTGACTAATGAGTTTGCCGACCACTGGTGTAGGCTATTAAATGACTTTTCACTGCAAAGATATAAGCCTAGGTGATCTAGGGAAAATGTAGGCTTCAACCTTAAATTGCCTTGGAGAGCCTGTTTTCCAGCTGTGGAGAGAAGAAGCAATCTCCTGTCTTCCCCTAGTTGAGAGAGGCTACCTCCCACCTGGCCAGAGTACTGAGCGGTTTCCAGGGTTAAAGACCCATTGCTGTTACTCTGGTCCACAGTAAGTGCTCAGTACATGTTTGTCATATGAATGAATGAATGAATGAATGAATGAGTCCTCTTTGAAGAATACAGTTAGTGCAGTTCACCTCCTGAAGGCCCTGTGTGCCTTTTGGCTAGTCTGGCCAGGTGGTTTGTGTGTTTCTGTACGCAGACTCTGCCCCAGACCCCACCAGACCCAAGAGGAGTCACCTGCCGGGAGGTCAGGAAGGGAGGAGCTGTGGGTGGGGAACCTGAGTGGACCGGTGCACAGGCCTCCTCCCAGGAGTCTATGCGCTCTTCTCTTCTCTGTACAGAAAACTGGCCCATCGTGAAGAGCCTGACCTTGCCAGCCCTCTCCCTGCCCATGAAGCTGGTGAGCCTGGAGGAAGCTCAGGCCCGGAGCCTGGCTACTAACCATCCTGCCCGGAAGGAAAGGAGGGAGAATAGCTTGCCCGAGATCGTGCCTCCCATGGGCACCCTCTTCCACACCGTCCTGGAGTTACCAGACAACAAGTAAGTGGCATTCTTTGCAATTCTGGGAGATGGTTGGAAGGAGGGTTTCAGAGGAGGAAGGAACATGGTCTTGGGGCCATGATGGCCGCATGGGCTGGGGGTGCAATCTGGGTTGGGGTGTAAGAAAACGTTCCAGAAGAGAAAGGAGCTATCTCCACAACACTCTCTCGGTGGTTGGTGCCTGCACTCACTGCCCCAGAGTCATCATGACCCTGGTCTCCCACCAGAGATTCTCAGCACCAGAATGGAGATGGGAGATGGGGCTCGTAGGCATCAAGAGTCATGGATAAACCCCTCACTCCTTAGTTTAGACAAAGCAGGCTTGATGTTTTCAAAAGGAACTTTACTAACAAACAAACTTGACTCCCTGCCCCCACCCTTTACCTCCACAGAACATTGCAAAGGGCGTAGAGATGAGTGGAGGACAAGTTGACTAATAGTGCCACTCTAGACTGGGAGGTCTGGGCATGCGGCACTGGGAGATGCCATCTCTGGCTTCCACTCCTCCTCTCATACTTTCCAGAGCCCTTCCTCTCCTCCAATCATCATTTAAAATCATAGGATATTTTCTTCCCTCGTTTCTCCATCTCACTTCCTCTGTTGCAACCCTGGTCTGCACTGTCAAGTGCATGTCCTCTGTGCACTTCAACCACACCTGAGGGGCACCATACCCCAGTTTTACCCACCCTGTCAAATCCACCCCAAGGCCAAGTGCTTGGAAAAAACCCCAACCAGATCCAAAGAAACCACCCAGCACTGCAGATGTCTCTGTGATTGAAGGTGAAACATGCTGGGCTGGAGATCTGGGGGCCCTGTGAGAACCCTGCAGAGAAAAGGTTCCTTGTGGAGCCGCAAGTTGCAGGGTTTCATCCTGGAACTTGATGAAATCTGAGTGTGGGCTGAGTCAGAGCTGGGCAAGGTGCCTGTGGTGACCCCTGGTGGTGACCCCTGGTGGCACCAGGCTCCTGGGAGGGAGTCCAGCACTGTCATTTCCCGCCTCCTACTGAAGAGGCCTGGTGCCAGGCATCAGGGAAATGAGAGACACACTACCCCGGGCATTGCTCTGCAGTGACCACTGACCACACCCAGCAGCCTGCCACTCTCCCAGGCCAGACTCTTTTCCACACTGCTTTCTCATACACCCCCTTTGTAGTCCATGAAAGTCTTCACTAGCTCTTTTCTCACCTGTGGATGTGACCGCAGTGTGGCCCACAGTGCAGGGAGCATGCCAGCCCTGAGCGCTATGGTCTTTAGTGTTTACTCCTGTGAAAAATAGGGACCTCTGAAAACCCAGGACTAAAGTGTTTACCAGAATTCCCCCCAGAATTCCCAGAACTGTGTGGTTGCTTGTGACCTCTGAGTCTCCCGTCAATCCTTGCCTCTGTGTGCCCCACCACTGCCTTTAATGGCATGCCTCTGCCCATTTCTCTGGGGAATGCGGTCCTTTGTGCTGACTCATGAAAGCCTCACTTGGTCATCTAGGGCATCCCCGGACAGGGTGAGAGTCAGGCTCAACTTGGATTTTAGAGGGGAATTTCCTGAAATGTCCAGGCCATTCATAACTAGAATGTGTTTGGGTTATTCCTTCTCAAGTTAAAAGCCCCCTTGAAATGACTAGTTAGGAAACTAACCCCATTTCACCTGGCTCTTTTAGAAGAAAGCTCTCCAGTAAATCAAAGAAGTGGAAATCAATATTTAATCTGGGACGTTCTGGATCAGACTCCAAGTCCAAGCTGAGTAGAAATGGGAGCGTGTTCGTGAGAGGACAGAGGCTCTCAGGTAAGAATCAGCAGCAGTTGTGTTGATGAGATATATCCCCCCTTATTCTGCTCTGTAAGTCTTTGGTTTGATCACACAAAACTCACTAGCCCTGAAAGAGAAACTTATGCATTAACTAGAGAGTCTTTCTGGGGTTTTATTTTTTTAGATAAATTTAGATTTACAAAAAAGTTGCAAAAATAGTACATAGAGGACCCATATGCTCTTCACGCAGCTTTCTCCAGTATTTTTTGAAAATATATTTTTATTGATTTCAGAAAGGAACGGAGAGGGAGAGAGAAATAGAAACATCAATGATGAGAGAGAATCATTGATCGGCTGCCTCCTGCACGCCCCAGTGGATCAAGCCCACAACCTGGGTCTGTGCCCTGACCAGGAACCGAACCGTGACCTCCTGGTTCATAGGTCGGACGCTCAACCACTGAACCACACTGGCCGGGCAGCTTTTCCAAATTTTAACATGCTACATCACCATAATATAATTATCAAAGTCAGATAATTAATATCAATATAATACTATGAAGTAAAGTACAAACTTTATTCATATTTGGCCAGTTGTTCCACTCATGTCCTTTTTCTAGTCCAGGACCCACCCCATCCAGGAACCCACATTGCATTAAGTTGTCCTGCTCCTTAATCTCCTCCAATCCAGGGCAGTTTGTCGGTCTTTCTGACCTTGACCTGCCCTTTATTCTGTAGAATATACCGAAGTTTGGGTTTGCCCTATATTTTCTCATGGATAGAGGTTATGAAGGTTGTGCCTATCTGTGTGTCAGATCAGGAGGCAGACAATGCCAATACATTATGGCTGGGGATGTTAATTTGATTAAGTGCTGTCTACAAGAGTTTGTCCCTATAAAGTTACTGTTTCATTCCTTTGCAATTAAGAAGTATCTTGTGGGAGATATTTTGAGATTTTTCAAATATCCTATTTCTTATCATTCTTCCACCCATTAATTTTAGCATCCATCAATGGATCTTGCTTACAACAGTTGTTACTGCGATGTTTGCCAAATGGTCATTTTCATTATTCCTCCTACATTTATTAATGGAACTCTACCATAAAGAAGATCTGTCCCTTCTCCCCCAGAGTCAGGGTCATGATTTTTAAATAGAGATAGAAATTATATCTGAGTAGTGAATAGGAATTGATATAGGAATGAATTGAGGGACCCACTATGTAAAGGGGGATATAACCAATCCAGGTAAATATCATGTCAAAAAGGGAAGACCAAAAAAATTGCCATAATGATGTTATAGATTAAGAGTATGATTTTTTAAAATGGGGACAATAGTTATAAAAAAACAAGTTGTAAAAGGCAAATGTACAAATGCAGTGAGCAAACCTTGATTGGATCCTAATTTGGAAAAAAAAAAGGACTACAAGAGATCATTTGGGGGATGAATATACTGAATATTAGAATTGTAAATTTTCATAGTATGCTAATGGTTCTTAGAAGACATGTGCAGAAGTTAAAGTATATCAGGATGAAGTGTCACAATATTGAAATTCACTTTTGAATGACTCAGTAAAATATAGGTATGTAGGTAGATACAGATGTAGAAATTGATAAAGCAAATGCATGATAAAATGTCAGCCATGGTATCAACCAAGTGGTAGATTTAGAGGTCAACTTTTGTGAATGCTTGAAGTTTTTAATAGTAAAAGATTTGGGGGAAAGTTAATGCCTCTAGGGAAAATAAGAGAGAATGTTTTTAAGGACTTTCTTTGATCCCAGTGATAGCTGAATGCCAAGGATGATAAAGCTCAGGTGTTTGACATCTTCTCTTTTGTCTACTGGAGTAATGAGGATGTCATAGGGTATAGCAGCTACAGTGGTTAAGGTTGTAAAATAATAGTAGGTCCAACTCAATTGGTTTATGCAATGAAGGAATCTATAGGGACACCGAGATGCAAGGAAGGTTTCAGGGGCAGCTCTGTCTCAGTCTCCATGTTTTCCTCAGCTGTACCCTCTGCATCAGCTTCATTCCCAAACTGGCTTCCTTTGCTGCGACAAAGTGGCTGTAGTAGTTCTGGGCTTTACCTGTGACTATCACTGTCCAGAAAGAGAACATTATTTCAGGTTGCTTATTCTAAACAGGGACCCTGTTTTTCCAGGAACCTCCATCATGCTCCCCTATTTCAGTCACAGCCACTGAGTCACATGGATCAATCCCTATGGCCAAGGGAGTGCTCTGTGCTGATTGGCTTGGGCCTGGGTTCCTGAACCAGTGACTGGCATGAGGAATGGGCTTACAGTCAGATGCACCTAAGATGGACAGGGCTCTGTGAGAAGGGGGAAGAGAAATGGATTCTGGGTAGGCCTCTAAAATATGCAGGATATGGGGAAACATGTCTTTCATAAACTACCCTGGAAAGATAGTCCAGGTAAAGAGGGCAGGTTGCCACATACCTGCCAGATACAAAGCAAAAATCAGGATTCTCAAAGAAGAATTTAAGGGGAGGAGTATCTGGCAAGAAATTCCTTACCTATTATAAGAGATTTGCTTACGCACATCAAAGAGAGAATTTCGGTTACAGAATCGGTGATACAATAAAAGAGGTTCACCAAATAATGAAAAGTTAAAAACAACAGCACAAAACAACAAGCAAAAAATTAAATGCTTTGCCTTGATGTTGACTTGGGATGATGTCCACCCCCATGTGGTTTCCAAAAGGAAGAAGTCCAAGGGGATCCATGGTGGTGAACTCACAGACACACAGCATGTCCCTGGCCAGGGCTTCTCAGCACGGCTGCCCCTCCGCATCGCCCACAGGGTGGTTCTCGCCCACAGCAGCTTTGCCTCAGGAGGTCTGTGGTGACATCAGAGTACTGGTCATTTCTAACAAGCTCCCCAGGTGATATGCAGCCAGGGCTGAAAACTGCTGGATCAATAGCTCATAAACAAACTTATCAGAGATAGATCATCAAACTGGCTGCATTTTGATAGGATGCAGGGATGAAACGAAAGAACCATCAGTGTTAACACAAGTAGCTCTCTGTTACCTTGACTATAGCCTATGTGGCCACTTTTCCACAGAGAAGTGTTGCTGGAACCCTAAAAACTGAAGACTGGGGTGGGAGTAGGGGAGTTTATGATCATAATCCATCAGCGTGGTCGCCATAAGTGGCATGTGGACTTGCTATTTGTTGAAATATGAACATGGAAAAAAAGTCAATCAGTGGAGTAATATATTTAAGTACATTTTTAATCTTTTCCATAACTAAAGAAAATTTAAAAATTGATTCATCGTGAATAGCATTAGAAAATTTTTTGATGGGGGGACAGCAGATAAAGGGGTGTTTACCCATATTTAGAGAATGGAAAGAAAATAAGAATAAGATAAATTGGGGTATTGACAGAATGAAGATGCATAGAGGGGTATACTGGGATTTGTATATCATCAAACAAGGACTCCAGGGAGCCCTCCAAAATGAACTCCTTTGAGTGGGAAAAATCCCAAAGTCCTGAGGATAATCTAAGAGGGAACTCAAGGACCTAAAGACTGCCAGGTCCCTGACAGAAAAACATAATCTAAATATAGCCATGAGCCCTAGCTGGTTTGGCTCAGTGGATAGACCGTCGGCCTGCGGACTGAAAGGTCCCAGGTTTCGATTTTGGTCAAGGGCACATGCCTGGGTTGTGGGCTTGATCCCAGTGTGGGGTGTGCAGGAGGCAGCCGATCAGTGATTCTCTCTCATCATTGATGTTTCTATCTCTCTCTCCCTCTCCCTTCCTCTCTGAAATCAATTAAAAATATATATATATATATATATATATATATATATATATATATATATATGTGTGTGTGTGTATATATATATATATAATGGTAAGATATGTACACATATAATACCTTAATAAAAAAATAAATTAAAAATAATAATAAATTAAAAAAATAAAAATAAAAAAATATCTAGAAATATAGCCATGGGCCAAGGAGCCCTGAGTGCTTAGTTTCCATCCAGAAAAAGGGCCAGGGAAGCCTTGCTGACTGTTCCCAAACGCAGCAGCTGTGGCCACCAAGAGTTTCCATCAGAAAGAGGTCCAGAGTGAAAGGTGGACACTGCTGGCCCTGCGACAGCAGTGTGCTCAGCCTCCAGGACACTTGGGGTCATAGGGTCACTGCCCCTCAGGCTGACCTGGGAAACAGTGGAAGTCCGGAAGTGCAGCTCCTGAAACAAAGGGAAAAGGTTGTTTCAGGATACACGAGCAAGGCTCACTGGCCAGGCAGGGTGAGGACAATAACCAGTGTGTAACTTGTGAAAATAGCAGATCTTCGAAGGATAAGAATTCAGGCTTAGTGTGAGATGTGAGGAGGCTGAAGGCCATCTTGCCATCACCAAGGGTTTGAGTGAAGATGGCTGTGTCCTCCCCCAGCACGTGGGCCTCAGGCAGAGAGAGGCCATGAGCCGGGGAGGCCAAGGGCTAATGCAGAACCTCCAAAAGGAGCTGGGTTTGGAGCAAGGAGGAAAAGGGGGAATCTTTGAAAGAGGGGCAAAGTCCAATTTGGGTCATGGCCAACTCTGAGTGCTTCTGGAACCATCCCCCCGTTTGCCTTTTATTGCTGAACCTGTTCTATTCTGAAGAACAACAACAATAACAGTAGCTGCTTTGTATTGAGCATCTACCCTATTCTAGTTAGTACAACCTACTTATTTTATATGCATTACTCATTGACTCCTCACAGCAGCTCTATTTTTCCTCATTTTACATGTGAGAAAGCTGAAGGTCAGGATAGGTAAGCTGCTTATCTGAAGTCACAAGGCCCAAAGTGGCGGAGTTGAGATTCAAAGCCAGATGTGTCTGAATTCAAGTTTCTTTACACGAGTTCTGGGGCTCCCACTCAGCTTCCAAACCACCCTCTTTCCCCTCCCAGCGAACTTGACCTAGAAGGAACAACCTTCCAGTTAATTCACCTCCCTGAAAAGAGATGGTATCTGTGAAAGGGCCTAATCCTGAGCCTGGAATAAGTTTTTTACTTATTTAAGCCACACTCTTCCAAAAACCTGCTCAGGTGGCTTACAACGATGCACAGAGTCCACCAGGCACATAGTAGGTGCTCATATTAGATGTTTGGCTGGTTGTCATCTGCTCCAGGGTGAGGTTGGTGGGTGACATCTCAAAGAGCAAAGCTGCACATGGGAGAAAGGTGACCAGGTCCCCAGGGCCCTCTCACCTGTTGTACCAAATTCTTCTTCGGTGCTGAGAGATGCGGCTTTGGCCAAGACCCCTGCTCTCTGGCCTGCCAAATAGGAGGGGCTGCCTGGAGCCTCGTGGATTCTACCCCATAGATGAATCTTTGCATCCTTGATGTACAGAAACATTGGGCTTAGGACTCCTCATTTGAGGATAGCTAGTATTGGGCAAAGTTATAATTTACCTTTATCTGTTTAATGTTAATAAAACTTTGATCTACAGAAGCCTTGTCTTTATAAAGCCCATTCCAATCAGAAAGTAGGAACATCTAGGTGGAGTGGGGGATGTTTTCCAAAGGGGAATATTTTAAATACTTGGAAAACTTTGCTAAAGAAACTTTTCTTGTGTGTTGACAGTAGGACCTATTGTCCTGAACGCTTCCTCTTACTATGCATTCAACTAAGATATTTTTTCCTTTTGTCTCTAGTGGAAAAAGCTACTATCCGGCCAGCCAAAAGCATGGACTCGCTGTGCTCAGTGCCCGTGGAAGGTGAGGTTTTACCGTGGTGTTTGGAACTGGCGATTACAGCTGGGAGACTGCAGTTGCCACACCAGACTTGCCTTCACAAGCTACTGGGCCTGCTCGTCTCCAGTCCTGGTCATGCACAGTCCCCCTGTCCCATCCCTCCCTGGCTTTTTCTGAACTCAAGGGGTTCACATAGCCCTTGCATTAACTCCCCCTAAAGGGCCACCCTCTTTCCCCAGCCTTCCTCTAACCACAGATGGAGACGACCGCTCTTTTACATTCACACCTGAACCCGGTTAAAGGGCAACCCCTGAAAACCAAGGCTTCTCCCGGGGGCATAAAAAAGAGCCCGGCACTGGTTCATGCCTCAGAACTTTGTGCCTCGGTACTTACGTGTCTTGAATTTGTGTTTCCATAGACATCAGCTTTCTCATTGTCAAGTCATGATTTTGAGTCGGTGGCTTCATTCATTCGTCAATCAGCATTGATAGGCACCAGCCTGGCATGTCTCTGGCCATCCCTTTTTGGAGTAGAGGTGTGCACGGCTGCAAGCAAGGTGACACCTACTATCAAAGCGTCACCTCACCCCCTTGGTTCTTACAGCTGCAGCCGTCAGGGCTGACTTGCCTGTACCTCTCTCTCTGCTAAGCAGCCCACAGCACTGCCACCAGGGCTTCCCTAGCAGAGACGAGACGCCCCACATTTACCCCACGACTTTCCAACCCCTTTAATAGAAAACGTTTTGCTCTTTGATAAATGAAGCAATCTGAAATAACACAGAACATCTTTAGAACAACTTTTAAAAATAATCCTCAACTTGTAAAATACTCAATGAACTCTTTTTAAACTGACACAGTACTTTTATCATTTTCTTGCCTTTATAGTCACCCATTTGCTTTGGGTTTTTGAAACCTCTTGAGGCAATTCTTGCCCAGTTTTACCGAATTTAACATTTTAAATCCAGGTCAGCACTTTCCTGGGTGTTGGGCAGGTTATGGAACCTCTGGCGTCTCCATTTCCTCAGGTGTGAGAGAGAACTGCACTTCCCCACGGAGTGGTCGTGAGAATTTCAAACCTACAGTTACACATCCAGCAGAGCCCTCAGGACCTGGCTGGGAATTCCTCTCCAGATCCCAGGCAACTCACGCGTCACCTCCCAGCTTCTTTACTTCCCGTACAGGTTCTTTCCTTCCTTGTCTTCCTTCCTCAGCCTGCCAGGAACTCACTCTGCAGGACTGGGCTCTGTAAGGTTGGGTGCATTTGCATTCCTACTTTCTCATCCTCCAAATCAGCAGGAGGAAGCCCGGGAAAGGGAGAAGAAGGTCTAGCTGAGAACGGCACTTGTTTCCTTGCCTGGAAATCAGACCCCTGTCTGGTCTACCTGCCAGACGAGGCGTAAAAGGATAAGTTTCAAAGCAAAATAAGATTCTGTTATTTTGCCCTCTTCGTCTCCGTCCTTTTGAGCAAACATCATTCTGTCCGCTCCCACCCGTCTTTTTATGCTCATGATCTACATGTGATGCTTGGAGGATGACTGCTCTGGTTAGCAATCTTGGCAGTGGCCTTCTTTTGGAAACGGCTCTCCCTGCAAAGTTGAAAGCAGATACATGTAACACCGCAAGTGGCCCTGTCAGGGCATCCTAACAGAGCAGGCGCATGAAGAGATGCTTCCAATTCATCAATCAGAGGTTCTGACCCTGTCTTCCTCATTAGGATGCTCTGCCCTCATTAGGATGCTCTCCCTTTCCAATAGTCAGTGCCTTCTCTTACCGGCTGCTGACCATGTGTTTGCCTGCTTTTTTACCAGGGAAAGAAACCAAAGGCAATTTCAATCTATCAGTCGCCACCGGTGGATTTTTTATTCCAGCCTCGAAAATGCATGCGACCAGCATTGGCAGCTCCTGTGACCTCACCAAGCAGGAGGGTGACTGGGGCCAGGAGGGGATGCCGGCGGGGGCCGAGGGGGGCTTTGACGTGAGCAGTGACCGAAGCCAACTCCAGGGCGCTCAGGCCCGGCCCCCACCGGAGCAGCTGAAGGTGTTCCGGCCCATCGAGGATCCCGAGAGCGAGCAGACGGCCCCAAAGATGCTGGGCATGTTCTACACCTCGACCGACAGCCCCAGCAAGTCCGTCTTCACCAGCAGCCTCTTCCAGATGGAGCCTTCACCCCGACACCAGCGCAAGGCGCTGAACATCTCAGAGCCCTTCGCCGTGTCCGTGCCGCTCCACGTGTCAGCTGTCATCAGCACCAACAGCACCCCGTGCAGGACACCCCCAAAGGAGCTGCAGTCTCTCTCCAGCCTGGAAGAGTTTTCTTTCCAGGGGTCAGAGAGTGGAGGCTGTCCTGAAGAGAAGCCCCCAGGAGCCGAGACTTCTGCAGGTAAAGCAGGGGAGGGGAGGGCTCTCGTTCCACTGCAAGAGATTGAAAACCAGACTCACATTTGCTTACACCAGTGGTTCCCAACCTTTCTAATGCCGCGACCCTGTAATACAGTTCCTCATGTTGTGGTGACCCCCAACCATAAAAGTATTTTCGTTGCTACTCCATAACTGTAATTTTGCTACTGTTAATGAATCGTAATGTAAGTATCTGTGTTTTCCGATGGTCTTAGGTGACCCTGCTAGCGGTTCTCACAGGTTGGGAGGAACTGTACTAAAGGGTCGCGGCATTAGGAAGGTTGAGAACCACTGTCTTACACAGAGTTTGCAAGACAGTGCAGTAAAGTGGCTAAGACTGTGGGCTCTGAGCCAGACCATCTGTCAGGAAGCTGTCACAATCACAATCACAATCCATCTTTGTAGATAACAGATTTCTGTGACCTTAGGCTACAGACTTGACTTCTCAGGGTCTGAATTGACTTGTGTGTGAAGTGGAAGATTGGGTTACGCAGGGTTTCTCAACCTCAGCACTAGTGACATTTGGGCCTGGGTAATTCTTTTCTTGTGTGGGACTGTTCGATACTTTGCAGGATTATTTAGCAGCATCCATGACTTCTACCCACTAGATGCCATTGACCACTCCCACCACCCAGTTAGACAACCAAAAATGTCTCCAGACACTGCCAAATGTCCCCTGGGAAGGGGAGAGGCACAGTGGTCTCCAGTTGAGAGCCACTGGACAGATGACCTCCCATCTCTGACGGTCTGCAACTCGGGGATCTGAACACAGGACACGGCTAGGAGGCAAGGGTGGAGAGTGTGAGAGAGCAGTAAGCTGGGAGGATGCCCTCCATCCTTGGGAAGCAGGATTAGCCCAGGTCAGTGACTGTGCTGGGAACAGCCTCTCTTAAAATGAGCTGTCAGTCTCTTTCAACCGGTAACTCGCATCCTCATTGCAGCTTCGGTACCTAAGAAGGTGGCTCTGGAGGATGCCAAGCCAGGGCCAGGAGCAGGGAGGACAGTGGAATGCAGCAAAGGCCTTTCTGTGGAGCCAGGAGCCCAACTGGAGGAGAAGAAACCCTCGGAAATCCCCCTGAGCTGTCAACATTCAAGTGAATTGGAGAAGAGGCTGGATCCAGAGAAGGTGGTGGAGGAGGCGCCAGAGGCTGGCCAGGTGGAGCCCAGTGCTCCGCAGGAGGGCCCCATGGCCAGAGCAGAAGTGGTGTTTCTCCATGAGATGGTAAGGTGGAACCTCTGTCGGTCCAACCAATAGTTCTCTTTTTCCCAAGGGCTCTTAGAATAGCTTAGTGTTTTGTTTGTTTGTTTGTTTGTTTGTTTGTTTGTTTTGAAGAACCAGAGTTGGCCAAAGGGATTTTAGGAGACAACCTTCTAATCAGACCTTGGGATTTATTTTTGCAGAGGCCCTGCAATAATGCGAATAACCATCCAGCTCAGGTTCCCTAGGACAGACTCAGCGCTAAATATTTCTGACCTGAAGTCACCATAAACCAGTAATATGCCCTTCGATTGTAATGACATTCAATCCCAGAAGCAGCACAAAATCTGCTTGTCGTATCCTGGTCCCAAAGATGATGACCATTCATGGAGCCAGCCCTCTCCTTCCCGACATCCTGGGTAGAGAGTGTCTATGTTTGTAAAACCTTCTCTAATATTTCCAGAATCCATTCCTTCCTCCCGTTGCTTCTAGAGAGGTTAAAGCATGATGCCAGTGCTTACTAAACCTCTTCCACTTTTTAGAGGTGGAATTTTCCAAGGTTTCTTGGTTGTCCTTGCATAAGATGAAGGTACGAGGAGGTTTTTCCATGGAGCAGTCCTGCATTTGGGAGGCTCTGTGACCTGGAGGAGTGTGTCAAAGGGGATAGGCAGCCCTGGCCGGTGTTCCTAAGTGGTTAGAGCGCCGGCCTGCACACTGAAGGGTTGAGAGCTCAATTCCCAGCCAAGGGCACGTACCTGGTTTGCAGGTTTGTTCCCCAACTCAGGGTCCATGTGAGAGGCAACCAATCAATGTGTCTCCCTCGCATCAGTGTTTCTCTCTGTCTCTCCCTCTCTAAAAATCAATGGGAAAAAATGTCTGCGAGTGAGATTACATATATGTATGTAATTGACAAGAGAGTTCTGATCTGGGGTTGGTTGAACCTAGGTGCAGAACCCCAGATATGGGGTTGCATAGGTGCAGAACCCCAGATATGGAGGGCCAACTGTATGTTATGGCACATGGTAAGCACTGAGTAAGCATCCAGTGATTATTAGTGCTGTGTCCTTTATTCGCTGAGGTGCCCAGCCTGGCACTGCTCCAGTCCCTGGCCGACAGTGAGGATGACAGCCCTGAGAGTCCTTGGTTCTAAATAAGCAGTTTCTTGATGTTTTTCAGGATGAAGATGATCTGACCAGCACCCTGATCTGGCCTGAGATTCAACAGGAGCTAAAAATCATTGAATCTGAGGAGGAGCTGCCCTCGTTGCCACCACCTGCTCCGAAGGTCAGCCCAACTCAGCCCATTCTTGAGTCAAGTCCAAGGCCTTTTGCTGCCCCAGAGCCTCCTGGGAGCTTGCCTTGTGTCTCTACCCCAGCTCCAGTCTCTGCCCCTCTGGAGGAGTGGGCTAGGGATCCAGCCAAACAGAGCACAGAGGGGACTCCCACAGCAGCCAATAGAGAGAAGCCAGAGACAAACAGCCGCCTCCACAGACCTGAGACTGAGAAGGCTCCGCGCCCAGACCCCCCCAGCCTGGCTCCTCTGGAAATCGTTCCATTTGAGACGGCTTCTCCACAAGCAAGGGTGGAGGTGGGAGGCCCAGGGAACCTGTCTCCTCTGATCCCACCTGCCCCACCCCCTCCAACGCCTCTGGAGGAGGCACCTGGAGTCCAGCTACAGAAGGATGGCCCTGAGAGGGAAGACTCCTCAAAGAATTCGAGGACAAATCCACACGTAGACCAGCCGAAGCCCAAAGGCAGTTCTGCGATCCCCAGTCTTTGTCAGGGAGACAAGGCCTCTCCAGAACACAGTGAGAAGCTGAAGTCAAAGAACGCTGCTCCCGATGGAAAAGGCGCTGGTTTTCCAAGCCCACCAAGGGAGGTTGAGCTCTCCCCACCCGGAGAGGGGGATGCGGCCCATTCAACACAGGAGCCCTCAGACTGCGACGACGACGACACCGGGACAGATGTGGCCCAGCACGGCCTAGAGATGGTGGAGCCCTGGGAGGAGCCCCAGTGGGTGACGAGTCCCCTTCACTCCCCCACCCTGAAAAATGGGCAAGAGGCCCCGGCGCAGGGCCTTCAGTGCCACCGGCTGGAGAAGAGGCTTTCCCACAGGCCTAGCCTTCGTCAGAGCCATTCTCTAGACAGCAAACCCACGGCTGAGAGCCAGTGGACTTTCCAGGGCCCCTCCTCCAGCAGCTGTGCTAATCTTGAAGCTGAGAGGAATCCAGACGCGCTGCAGCCCCCGCCACCCAGGAGAGAGGTTACTGGATGGGATGAGAAAGCCCTGAGGTCCTTCAGAGAGTTCTCTGGCCTGAAAGGGATAGAGGCTCTTCCCAGTCAGAAGAGACCAGGTGGTTTGCAGCCCAAACCAGCAGAAACCAGCCCTGTCAGCCTAGCAGAGGGAAAGGAACTGGGGACACACCTGGGACACAGCAGCCCGCAGACTGAGCAAGGTAGTGTGCCCAGACCAGAGAGCAGCAAGGAGAGCTCACCTCGTGTGCAGGACAGCACCCCGCACGGAGAGCATCCCCCAAAGTTACAGCTGAAGAGCACTGAGTGTGGGCCCCCGAAGGGGAAAAATAGGCCTTCTTCCCTGAACTTGGACTCTGCCATTGCCATCACTGACCTCTTCCGGTTTGAAAATGTGGCCTCATTTGGTTCACCTGGAATGCAGCTCTCTGAGCCAGAAGACCCAAAGGTCACGTGGGTGACCTCATCTCACTGTAAAGTAGACCCCTGGAGGGTTGACTCCCAGGACTCTCAGGACCTGGACATTGTTGCTCATGCCCTGACAGGCCGCCGTAACTCAGCTCCCGTCAGTGTGTCAGCTGTGAGAACCTCCTTCATGGTCAAAATGTGCCAGGCCAGGGCGGTCCCAGTCATCCCTCCCAAGCTTCAGTACACAGAGATCCCACAGCCCCTGCCCTCTCAGAGCCCAGCGGAAGGTGGGGCTCAGCCTCTGGAGAAGAGCCCAGAAGAAGCTAGATCCACTGATGTGACCTCTGAGAAACCTGCCAAAGGTGGTTCTCCCTCCTCCTTGGAAAGCCCCAAGGAAGAGAAACCAAAGCAAGACACAGGAGCCAAGGAGTCCTTGCCCATGGATGCCACTGCATCCCGCACATGTGAAGGACCCAGCCTTTCTCCAGAACCAGGTTTGGCTAACCTGCTCTCCACCCAGGATGCAGTAGTGCAATGCAGAAAGCGCACATCAGAGACAGAGCCATCTGGGGACAACCTTCTTTCTTCAAAAATAGAGCGACCATCCGGGGGTTCTAAGTCTTTCCACAGGTCAAGGCCAGGAAGACCCCAGAGCCTAATCTTATTCAGCCCTCCTTTCCCCATCATGGACCATCCGCCTCCCTCTTCCACAGTGACAGATTCCAAGGTCCTGCTGTCTCCTATCCGAAGTCCCACCCAGACAGTTTCCCCCGGCCTTCTTTGTGGGGAATTGGCAGAAAACACATGGGTCACACCAGAAGGGGTCACGCTTAGGAATAAAATGACTATTCCTAAGAATGGCCAGAGACTAGAGACCTCAACCAGCTGTTTTTACCAGCCCCAGCGGAGATCTGTGATTCTGGATGGAAGAAGTGGGAGGCAGATAGAATGACTTCGGTTCATCTGCTGGTGTCTGAAAAAAATGCATGATTCATTGGGAACTTATTACAGGCCAACTTATCATTGGTCCAAACACAGGTTACCCAAGGCAAGGCTTGTTTGGGCCTCTTCTCTTCCTTCAGCCTTTTGGCCATTTATTAATTAGTCCATTTGTCAAAGGAAAGGTCAAGGGAAGGACCAAGAGATGAAATTTAGATAAGTCTGCATGAGAAGGTGGGAAAGGTCAGATAAGGGAGAGGATGAAATGCTTGCCCCCAGTGAGATCCGGGGCTGGTCTGTGAGTTGCGTTACTCCCCCATTGCCATTATCTATTCCTGTGGCGAACTGGATGTGACAATGACTTGTGAAAGAGAGATCCTTTGTGTTGAAAAATGTTGCTACTGAGGTTTGAAGGCCTCCTCTTTACTTTGTGCTTTTTAATGCTGTGTGAAAGTGTACTCTCCAGAATAGAGCAGATTTGGAAAAGCAAACTAACGTACACTTAGATCTCCCAGTGGGTGAATTTGCTCCTGCTCTTTCCCCGGAATTCCTGCTGCCCTGCCCAAGATGGCTCCATGTGCCAGCATAGAAAATCAGAATCCATACTCAAGAGCCAACTCTGAGACAGACACAATCTAAGAAGACTTTCTGGCCATGGCTTTTTATTAATTTGGGACTCCAACTGCCACTACCCTGACCTCTGATTCATAAATCCAATAGCTGGGCAGGATTGCTTCCATTCCAATACCACAGTCTAAAAACAGGATGTCACCTTAGAGAAAAGCCTCACGCGTAGACAGAGGTCCAAACAGTATGTGTTTAACTGGCGGGACATTCGCAGAAAGCACCCCTAGCTCAGCTTACTCTCCTTCCACACTAGGCTGGGACAGGAGTGCAGGACAAGATAAGAAGGAGCCCTACCACTCGATGGCAGCTGCCCTTCGGAAATGTATTTCATTTTAGCCAGTGGATGCCTTCCTTCCTCCCTCTCCCTCCATTGCTCAAGAGCAGATTTGAGGCGCCCTCCCACAATCCCCCTCATCCACCACCCACCCTAGACACTCAAACTTGCCCTTCTCCTGTCTATATAAAAGCAGAAGCAATAAACCAACCTGATTTTGTCAGTTGTTTAGAACTTCAAATAGTTCTTTCCTTTTCAGCTGGAGAGAGGAAGAACGGATATAACCTGCTGGCAGATTTTTGGTGCTCCCCCGAAAAGGGCTTCATAGGAGCCCTTCTCAAGGCAAAACCCACCAGGGTATCAACACTTTCAAACCTGCTAAGACAACTATCTTGTTTGTGAAACAAGAAAAATAGACCTACTTTTAGCCCTATGTACCTCCTCTCAGGTTCACGTCTGGCTGAGCTCTGTCCAGAAGCACAGTCATTGCAGAAATTTCTCTAAGCGCCAGCAGTACTTCTGGGCAGACCTCACAACCAAGGCCGGTGCTGGGCCGGGTAGGAGATGAACTCAAGTTACCTCCTCCAGGGAGGAATTGGAAGCTGGTGCCCACAGATCCATATCCCTCTCTCCTTTCTTCCCTGGTAAGCCTTACAGTTTGGAAACCTTGTCCTATACCTTCTAAGCTGGTGTCTATAGCAGGGGTAAGTGTCTATAGCAGGGGCAAGCCAGCTGATGGCTTCTGCTTTCAGAGGCACCGAGATGAGTGAGCAGGGGGAGCAGTCAATAGGTCTTCGGTCAGTGTCTTTGCATTCTCACTAGATGAGCAAGACATCGGACCAACAGCCAATGAGATGTCAACCCCTGAGAGAAGTCCTAGGGTATAGCATTTTGCCCCCCAGGGAAGCAAGGTGAAGAAATATAGTGGTGACAGATGAGAAAGGCCATGTTCAGGAGATTTGAGAAGTACATTCCTGCCTTATCAGAAAATGTGGGCGGGTAGGCTTCATAGCAATTTCAGTGCACCGTGGTTTCTACACCTCGATAAAGACTGTGTCCCAGTTAGAATGCAAGAGAGGGAAGGAACTGCACTTTGCTTCTCCAGCAGAACTCTGAGCCGAATGATGAAATATTGAAACTATTTTGTGATTATTTTACATTTGTGTTTGTAACATGTAGGAGCTATATTTTTACTTGGACACAGGCTGAGAAGCCACTATTTACATATTAGCAAATGAGTTCCATTTGCGGCACCCACATTGCTTTATCGAACGGCTGCCATGTTCCTGAGACTGGCATCTTTCATTGGCAGCATCATCTTCAGGAGCCGTGGTGGGCATGTGGATGTCATCCTGAGACACAGTGACAACTGTCTGGAGATATTTTCTACTATGGGCTTCCCTCCCCAGTCACCCCAGAAGGCCTTGGGAGCTGACTCACTTCTCAGGGTCCCGCCGCTGAAGTGTGGGCTTCTCCTTTGACTAACACCCAGCCTGTCAACTGTCAGAACATGTTCCTAATCTTCCTGTGGCCTGGGCGAGCCTGGCGCTGAGGGAATTCCATTCCAATGCAACGAAAACATTGTATTTTACTCCTGAAATTGTTCCTCAGAATGCCCTGAATTATCTATCTGGTCACCCACTCAGGACTGAAAACCCCTGAGAATGGCTGGCTGGGAATCAGAGCCCATCCAGGTCAGGGACAGGAGATGTGCTGCTGTGTTTAGGGGGGCCTGCAGAGTGCCCCAGAAAGGGCTGCAGAACCAAATTCTCAAAGGGCTATTTCCACGATCAGTCCTCTAAATGGGTGTGGCTGATTTTAAATGTTGAATTTGAAGTGTTTTCTTTCAGTGTTAATGGTTGTTTTAAGAAGGTAATAACCTATATTTATTTGCAAAATGGCCTTCCCAGGCCAACTTTTTTTTTCCAAAAGGGAATTGGTTTTTATTCTCTGCTTCACATGGAATATGAAGAGACCTGACCAAGAACCCCATTAAGATACTGTTAGCCTAAAATTCAAAATATTGATTATGAAAAATTCTGGATTCTGGGGAAATAAAAAATGTAAGCATCATTCCCAACATTTATCAAGACCTTTAGAACTCTTAAATCCTTGAAGAGTCTAATGAAAAAGAGGAGCGAGATGGTAGCAAATGAAACCACCTATAAACAACCAAGAGCAAAAGTTAAAGCCATTAAGTTACCAAATTAGAGAGTAAGGGGGGAAATGTAGCAACTAGCATCTTTTAATAGGATTGTTAATAGTGTTCAAGTCACCTACTGACTGTCATCAAATTAAACACAATTGCAAACTCAATTGAAAGTACTAGGGAAGACATTTAGGCGCTGAGATTTTTGCTTTGATCATGTAAAAAAATTAGAGAGTAGTAAGTATGAATAAATAGTTCTGAGATTTTGCGTGGTCTTAGCTGGTTGGATTATGAAGTCCTGTTGGTGCAAGGTAACACCAGTGTTCCATTCTCCTTGAGAGTGGTTTTAGGGACTTCCATAGTCACAGAATGGGTTAACTCCTGCCGATGATGAAGTTAGAGGTCCAAGATAAACTGTCACTTTCGTGTCTAATGGTTAGCACATGATGATCACATTTGACTAAAACTGGGTGGGACAGCCATTTGTCTACACAGGCTGTGGGCTCCTGCCTGAAGAGGTACTGGGGAACATGATTCATTTATCTGGGATTGGAATAGGAGAGGCTCGGGGTCAGTCCAATTCCCACCAGGATTGATTAGAGCTAGATTCTGCCTGTCCTATCTGATGACAATATGAATCTTGGGGTTAAGTGTTGCCAGGAGTATGTTTTTAGGTACTTCCAACGGGAGATCAGCTCAAAATGTGGAATAACCAAGAACATGTCCTTTATCAACACCTTTTCTAGCAAAGTAGGTCAGAAGAGAGAGCTATCATGAGGAACGGGAGATTGTAGAAGGGTAATTGCCTGGGATCAGTGTCAGTCCAGAATGGATAAAATTGGGAACAACCAAAGATTGATTGGCACACAGTAGATCATTTAGTAGCCTGGAGGTTCATCAGCAAATGCAGGGACCACTTCTTTATGAGGCTGAAGGATGTAACTAAATAAAAGAAATTCATGACGTACATAGCCATGCATTTTACTGGATGAATCACAATGCTTTGCAATAACGTAATGCCATAGTACTTCCTGGCGTCTAATTCTGCAAGGTAAAGCACTTTTTCAAAGAAGTTTATTAGAAAGCAACAAGATTTCAGCCTGTTTGTTGAGCTTGACGAATATGTTTCCAAAGATATAATCAAAATGTTTTTCTATTAAAAAATATATTAAACCTATCCATAGAGACATTTATGTGTAATTAAAACAGATTGTTATGCTTTTAAAATGTACTCTAATAAATGATATGAAATGCATTACTTATAATGGCACTATGAGCTGGAGGAGGACACGGGGGTCATCAAAATCGATGCTAGGAAAAGCGCATTATGTGCATCTGGCCCATTGTTCTAGTTTGTTCTGTTTGATGTCATTTTTTATTACTTCAAAGTATGGTTTCACAGCAAAGTCCTGATGATTATCCTATCTAATAAAGAGGTAATATGCAAACTGACCATCACTCCAACACACAAGATGGCCACCCCCATGTGTGTTGATGGCCGCCCTCATGTGGACACAAGATGGCCAGCAGGGGAGGGCAGTTGTGGGTGATGAGGCCAGCAGGGGAGAGCAGTTAGGGGTGACCAGGCTGGCAGAGGAGGGCAGTTGGAGGTAACCAGGCCTGCAGGGGAGGATAGGGGAGGGGGACCCAGGCCTGCAGGGGAGGGCAGTTGAGGGGGACCAGCTCTGCAGGGGAGGGCAGTTGGGGGGGACCAGGCCTACAGGGGACGGCAGTTGGGGGCGACCAGGCCAGCAGGGGAGGGCAGTTGGGGGGAACCAGGCCTGTAGGGGAGGGCAGTTGGGGGCGACCAGGCCAGCAGGAGAGGGCAGTTGGGGGTGACCAGGCCTACAGGGGAGGACAGTTAGGGGTAACCAGGCTGGCAGGGGAGGGCAGTTAGGGGCAATTGGGCTGGCAGGGGAGCAGTTAGGCATTGATCAGGCTGGCAGGGGAGTGGTTAGGGGTTGATCAGACTGGCAGGCAGAAGCAGTTAGGGGCAATCAAACAGGAAGGCAGGTGAGGGGTTGGGAGCCAGCAGTCCTGGATTATGAGAGGGCAGTCAGAAATCCCTCGAGGGGTCCCAGATTGGAGAGTGCAGGCTGGGCTGAGGGACACACACACACCCCTGCACGAATTTCGGGCACCGGGCCTCTACTGTGTGTGTGTGTGTGTGTGTGTGTGTGTGTGTGTGTGTACACACATGTACATACATACATACATACATACACACTTTTTATTTCAAAGAGGAAGAGATAGAAACATTAGTGATAAGAATCATTGATTGGCTGCCTCCTGCACGCCCTACATTGGGGCTCAAGCCCACAACCCAGGCATGTGCCCTGACCAGAATTGAACCATGACCTCCTGGTCCATAGGTCAACACTCAACCACTGAGCCATGCTGGGTAGGCCTGATCATTTTCTTTAGTAAATTTTTCTTGTTATACCTCTTAATAATTGTCAACATTTGCAACTTCACTCTCTTATAGTTGCAATCACACATGTCACCCAAGATACCCAGTATAAGTCAATGGCTATTGTAATTGAAAAGTGAAAAGAAAAAAGAAAAGAAAAGGAAAGAAGAGAAAAGAAAAGAAAAGAAAAGAAAAGAAAAGGAAAAAAGAAAAGAAAAAGAAAAGAAAAGAAAAAGGAAAAAAGAAGAAAAAGAAAAAAGAAAGAAAAGAAAAGAAAGAAAAGAAAAGAAAAGAAAGAAAAGAAAAGAAAAGAAAAGAAAAAAGAAAAGCTATTGCTTCTCAAAACTCCACAGCTTAAGAAGTTTGGATCCACCTACACCAAAGTGAACTCAATTTTTCTATCATCTGAGTCAATCAAGGGGAACTAGTCTTTCATTTGAGTGATTATTTTAATGATGCGCTAGGGTTTAAAAAGCAAAAGTTTGTTATCTTGGCATAGAATATCACACAAAAAGGGGAGACGGGTACTCAATATGTCAAAATGAAACTTTTAGGAAAACAATTATGCAACCCAGGCTCACAAGCTGATGATACTTGCAGTGAAAGATGTCACAGTCAAGGGGATAAAAATAATAGTATTTTGGTAACAATATTCCATTTAGATCATCACACTTCCTAGGCCTGCTCCTGTCAGCCTTCACTACTGCCCTAAATGCCTTTTTCTGCTAGACACTCCCCGGTCCCCCTCCTGCTTCCCTCCTGACAACCCTCCCTCCCACCCCAACTGGCCTCCCAGCTGCCCTCACTCCTCGTCTTCCCCACAGTTGTTCTGGAGCCCTCCTCTCCTTACAGCCTCTTCACTGGAGGTTGCCTCCACTTCCTGGACTTCAGTAAAACCTGACACTCCCGAGGACCCTTTTTTTTTTTTTAAGTGAACCTACCAAGACTTTATTGTCATATAATAAAACAAAATATGAAGCTTAGAACTGGATCACTTGACCCTTTCTCTTCTTATCTCCTCCCAGTCCAAAATGCTTGCATCTCCTAACAGCCAGCATTCTCTTAGATCTGCAGTTAGGCTCAACGCACTCAAGCCTCAGCACAATCTTCTTTGCAGTTTTAGCCTCTTTTTGGAAAATCGGCTTAGTCTGCCCACCATAGCCACTCTGCCTCCTGTCGGAATGCCGCTTTCCCTGCGCTTACAGAGAAGCCTTGGCCTTCTTGCCCTGTGTCACTTTGTGGGGTTGATGCTGGCCACACTTCCTACGGAAAGTTCGGCGGTTTTAGGAACGTTCACCATGTTTGCGAGCGCTCCCGGCAGGGAAAAGCTGAGGACCCTTCTTTACCTGAACAAAAAGGTTGCACATTTTTGCCAGGTTACACAGACTACAAAGAGGTGAAATGTTCTCATTTCCCACTCCTGTACCATTGCGTCTTTCCATCTCATATGAAAATCTGTTTACCAAAATGTATGGCCTCCAGCTATTGTAACGTTTACCATTCCTTGTGGCCATGATGTAGTCAATGTCCCAGATTTCCAAGGGTTTGGCACAGGCTTCCTGTTTCCTGCCTCGTCCCTCCACATTCTGGATGACTTCAATGTTCCTGAGGAAAACCCACCCGTCACCTTTGCCACAATTGCTAACAGCTTTTACTTCTTCTCATTTTTGGCCATTTCTTCCAGTCACACATCAGGTCATTTTACAACCCAGAACGCTATGGTCCTGTACTCATATTCCATTCTCAGGACCTTTCTTATCCTTGCTCCCTTTTCCCTCCTACTTGCTCAAGATTAGTAATGCCTGGCTCCCCCCTACTCTTTCTGATAGACAATAACCCCACCACACTGCCTTCCCTAGCCTTTTGAGACCCCAAGGTGCATCATCTCAACTATTCTCACCAGCACCATTAACTCCCTGGATTAGTCCTTTAGCCATGCCTACTTGGCAAACCTCCAAACTAGGATCCTTACCACCTATCTTCTCTACTCTTTTACTGTGTCTTTTAGACCAGAGATCATAACTCTGTGATGGGAGAGCCTTTGGAAATTTATGGTTTACCTCAGCAGTGGCCTGGTTCCCAAAACTCACAAAGGCTATTCCATATTCCAATCCTCTCCCACATGGATTTCCCCACCCCCAAATTGGTAATTGCTTCTTACTTCATCATAGGTCTAAACTATCAGATGTTTCTTCCACCTCCGTAGCCATTTCCCCTTATCCAGATGTGTACACCTAAGCTCTCTTCTAGCTCAGAGGAAGTGCTATTGCTCTTCCCAAGGGCTCCAAAGAACCCTCCTTCCCAATTCATCACTTCATTCCAATTCTCTGCTCTGGACCAAATGCTGCCTGACCTCCACTCCCTTTGCTCCATTAAAATTTATCTTGCTGCCGAAACCGGTTTGGCTCAGTGGATAGAGTGTCGGTCTGCGGACTGAAAGGTCCCAGGTTCGATTCCGGTCAAGGGCATGTACATTGGTTGCGGGCACATCCCCGGTGGGGGGTGTGCAGGAGGCAGCTGGTCGATGTTTCTCTCTCATCGATGTTTCTAGCTCTCTATCCCTCTTCCTTCCTCTCTGTGGAAAATCAATAAAAAATAAATAAATAAATTTATCTTGCTAAAGTAACCAATGACCTAATAACCAACTCCAAGTCAGTTCTCTAGTATATTTGATATTGATCATTCCTTTTCTTGAAATTATAGTTCACCCCAGACTTTCGTTTTCTTACTCTTGTTCATTTGAAAGTTTCCTCTTCTTGTCATTCACCAGAATTCTGCCCTTCCTTCTCTTTTCACTCCACATATTTTCCCTACATCAGCTTCTACATGCCCGTGGCTTTTTCTATCACCCAAGTGGTGGCACTCCACCTTCCACTTTCTCTTGCATGGATTTTTGTTAAATGGTTGGCTAATTGGTCTCTGCTGTAAGTCTCCATTTGACATCCCTCCATTTTCCAAACCTATCCTACATCTTGCTGCCAATGTTGTCTAACAGAGGGGAAGTGGTTCTCTTCAGTATCACCTGGAGACTATCTTAAAACAGACTTATGGGCTCCACTGAGTTTTCTAACTCAGTAGGTTTGGGGTAGGGCTCAAATTTTTCCATTTCTAACAAGTTCCCAGTTAGATGCTGCTGGTCGATTACTCTTTCAGAACCCCTGACCTGCGAATCCGCCGGGTTATAATTCCTCAGCTTAAAATCTTTCATTAGCTGTCTTCCGCCTACAAAAAGTTCCCAGACCTATCTGCTTAAAAATTACGTGTCCGTGTGGACCACACTGCCAGCAATGGGATGTCACAATAGCAGATGTCAAGAGTTAAGCTAACATTTTTCTCTAAAGTACATCTGAAATAGAAAAATCTTTAATATATACCATTTGTAAACAAAATTGCACCTGATTTTGCTTCTTAAAATGATCTGAATTACACTGTAACAGTTTCTTTCTCTCCCTTGCTCTTTTTTCTTTCTTTCAATTATTGGTAGAACCAGAGTTTTATTCTACATAGAAACTTCATGCCATTTTTTAATATAAAAAATTTTAACAAATTTTTTAAAAATTATGTGTGAAAGGTGTATATTATTGGGCTTCACCCTCAAGACTTTGACTTAGGTCTGATGCAGTACCCAAGAATCACCCCTTTGAGAACCTGCACTCAACAAATCCCTTAATGTAGAATTCAAGTCCCTCAATCTATTCCTTGCCTACCTCTCCAGCATTATTGAACTCATTTAAAAACCTAGTACAAACTCATGCCTCGACTTTTTGTATATCCTGTTGTCACTGCATGAACCCACCTCCCTCACCCATGTGGCAAACATCTAGTCCTCCCCCAAAATGCACCGCGTTACTGCTGCAAAGAAGCCTTCCAAGAGGCTGCTCACCCTCTTTCCTGCCTCTCCTCTGTATCCTGTACATACTTCCTTTACTGAACACCTTTGTTACAATTACTGACTTGTTTGCCTTCTATTAGTTAAACTCTTAACGTCACTCTCTCTGGCACCCATAGTGTCTGGCATAGATACTCAGTAAATAGAAATGGGTAGTGAGGTGGTGGTGATTGATAGGGAGCGGAGGGAAGGAAGCTTAGGGAATACAATACAGAACCAGAGAAAACAGAATACTGAGGAACATTTCCACCATGCTCATGCCTTGAACTACCCACCTCTGACACATTTACCCCCTTAAGCCACCCAGATAACTAAAACTGGTCAAGCATCTTTTCCTTTACCAGTATCCCAAGTTCACCCAATTGATCTTTTTTCCCCACACCATTTAATTTCCCAACATATAAACAATTACCTAAAAAAGGGGGCCTTCTTTAATGGGCATGTACCTCCTCCTAACACTAAGCAAGATGGTAGCCTTTCTTTCACATGATCTGTAAATGATAGGTCACACAGGTAACTAGTAATTTTTCTCTCCCCATCTGAATGTGGTACCTACAAAGGGCAGCTGAAATGAGCAGGAGCATGATGAACTGAAGGGTTTTATCTCCCTGATGCTGTCATATCTGAAAGAGGGGGGGCACTTTTGCAATTCCACTGACCATAATTTTTCTTTCTTACATTCTCTCATTTGTTTAGTTAACCTGGCATCTGGTTCTCCTGTGCTGCTCCTTTAGGATATGGCCAAGACAGGTCAAACTAGAAGGGGGAATGTTGTCAGCTTACAAGACTAGTCTATGATCTCTAGTCAGTTATCTGGGCTACTTTTCAATCAAAGAGCCAACTTGGGACTGTTTTGATGAGACAGCCTTATGTGCAGGCCACCCATTTTGCTTTTAGCTGTCAAATAATCTCATCAAAATGTTTTTTAGTCAAAAGAAGCACATCTTCAAGATCCTAAGGAAAGATGACAGCTTTCCCACCCTCTCCCACCCCAAGAACCAGCATACTTAGGCTGAACCACTTCACATAAAAAAAAAAAAAATACACTGGTTATCTTACTATTTCCCCAATATGCCAAAATTGTTCCCACCTCAGGGTATTGCCCTTGCTGTTACTATAACATGGAATTCTCCCCCAAAGCTACTTACATGGCTCAGTCTGCTTCTGGTCTTTGCTCAAAAATCATCTCAGAGATGCCTTCTAGCAATACTATTCCTTACACTTCCTATTTCCTTGCCCTGATTTATCTTCTTTTGACCACACTTACTACTACCAGGAGACATTATAAATTTATTTATGGCACAATTTACATCCATACCTCCTAACCCCCACATTGTAATCTATGAGGGTAGGGTTTTGCAGTTCTTATTCACAAGACTATGTTCTCCAATGCCTAATATAGTGCCTAATGGTCAATAAAGGTTTTTTTTGTTTTGTGTTCTTGTTAATCCTCACCTAAGGGTATTTTCCCCATTGCTTTTTAGAGAGAGTGGAAGGGAGGAGGAGAGACAGAGAAAGAAAAATATCAATATGAGAGAGACACATTGATTGGTTGCCTCTTGCTCCTGCAACCTAGATACGTGCCCTTGACTGGAATCGAACCTGGGACCCTTCATTCCACGAGCCAACACTCTATCCACTGAACCAAACCAGAAAAGGCAATACAGATTTTTTGGAATGGCCAAATAGACTCAGACTGAATGCCAAATAGTTTTACTTTAAAAAAAAAAAAAGTATATGAGGCAAAATATCTAAGGGAAAAATTATTAAACATAGCAGTCACTGTGGGTAGCTGTATACACACTTATACTCACAATGCTGCCTTTGCTAAAAACCTGCTGGGAATTCTTCTGCAAGAATTGTTTTCAGAGCCAGCTGATGAATTACATGATTGGTCTTCTTACTTCATATTGTGTTTCACCAGCTTCACAAAGTAAAAAAGCCAACCAAGAACAGAAATATAAGAATATCCTGAGGCTCTCAGACAAGGCCTCAGAAGTTTGGATGACTGGTGACATCAATTGACTAATGTATATTATATATAATGTATATTATATCTCAAGAACATGGACTGAAAAGGGTTAATACTCACAAACATGAATGTTCTGGGTGTGAAATTAAAAACACACATTTTGGGCACAGATCAAATTATTAGAGGACAAAGAAGTAATTTCTTAGAATTTACTTCCACTCACAACTCCAAATATGCCACTGTGCGTGGGCTGCTGCTAAACTGTGCCTATGACTATTTAGCAGAGAACTCGCTTATTCTCCCAGGTACCTGGTGTCTTCAACCTGCCCACACTCCAGCCCACATGGCACGTGCACTCATCTTCTCCCACTGATCTGTCCATATACCATCTCCTTCATGAATGTGGCCAGTCTTAAAGACTTTCTGTCTTAAAACAAAAAGATAATCTTTAGAGGCAAAAGAAATAAAAGAACAGGGAAAATGACAGCAATATCCTGAGATTCAGGACAGTAGCTTATTCAAAAGTATATTTAAATGGTATAGGGCAGAAGAGATCACTGAGTTTCTATCTCAGAAATGCTTCCTCCCAGCAGGCAACCAAGAGAATCCCACTCAGGACTATGTACAACCTACTCTTTCCCCCGTGCATTCTAATTCTATTAGCCAGCTGAAGAAAGAATGGGTGTTGGCAGGCAACTCCACTGATCTCCCTTTCTGTAGCAATAAGGCCGACTGAGGACTAAAGATAACTAGAAGGATTGAAAGAAAAGTGAACACTGCAAAGTACTATGTCCAGAGATATATGACATGTGCTCATAAATGAATGAGTTATTCTGAAGCCATACAAACAAATCAATTTCTTTACTGGAGAGGCACACCTCTCAGATGTATATTATTCAAATGTACTAACACATGAAAGATCACATCACCTTGTTTATGGATACATTTAATATCCCTTACCCTTCCCACTTTCGAAACATAATAGTATACAAAATATAAAATATCTTAAATATTTATAAAAATCGCAAGAAAAAAAATAGAACGTATGAAAAATATTTTTATCTGAGTTCTCCCTCATTGTTGAGAGGCAGCTTAGTTTGCCTTCAGTTCGTAACTGTTGAGTGGATAGGAGTATGCCCTGCCTAATACTATTCTGTCCCGGAGAAGCTTAAATAAAACATAGTAGTTGCAGAAGAGGATGAGAGCCATGGAAAGCGTGTGGTTCCACTTCTCCGACCGCAGTAAGGAATAGAGCTGGTAGAAGACGACACTGCCCTCAATGAGGATAAGCAGATTCAACAGCCTTAATGGGCGATGAAATAGGAACTGTAAGGAAATTAAAAAACAAAATGTTATTTCATAAAGACTATAATTGTTTTCACTTTTCCTAAAATAATCTCATATTTATAGGTTCCTCTATGCAATAAAAATGTATCTTCTTACTAAGTATCAACCAGTCTATTTCTTATGGTAGAAACCCAAACCTTTTCCTTTTTGCTCAAAATTTATTGATGAAATAAATTTTATTTCAATACCCCTGAGATACAAAAAGGGATTTTACACCCAAAAGAACTCTGCCTCTGAAGATTTTTCTTAGATTATATTTTAGGTATATATTTTGAGATACCCAAAAGTATATTTACCTAAGATAGGAGCTAGATAAAGGACCAAGTGGGAAATATTTTAGACTTAGAAAGTCAAGAGGCAAAAACTGCAGATATTATGTAGGTATTTACATAACCATTTAAGACATAACCATTTAAAATTCAATGTGAGTTTGTGGGCTAGTCCAAGACAAATTGAAATATCAATACAATAGTTTATTAATTTATCTTTAAGATTTTTTTTACCCACCATGGTCACTGACTCAAATCCTCTACATCACTTATTTCTAGTGTTTTGTTTTGTTTTTCTGGGTATTAAGAAGTAGAATGCAGAAACACAGGACAATGAGGAAGAAAGGAAAAATTAGTCATACATAGAATTTGGCTAAAAACAGGGCTCAATGTTTTCACTCCAACCAAATTCTTCACTCTAAGAGACTAAATCCTGGTTTACTTATAAAAATGCATTAATGAATAGAAACTCATATTGGCCATTCCAAAACTCACATTTACAGGTAGCAAATTGCTGTATGGTAGTATATCACATCTAAAAGAACTAATTTAGACCTCAAGGCTCAAATCTGAGAATCAAGCCAAATTATCATAACAGCTCTGCTCTAAAAGGTAGCTAGCTTCTCAGGGTCCTTTGGAAGAAAGAAAATGTTTAACCTGGGCTTTTTACTGATATCCAGTAGTATCCTGTATAAAAATTGGCTCAGAATTAATATTCTTAATGGACTCAGTCAATCTGAGATTGTATGGCAATTATAATTAAACTAGAGGCCTGGTGCACGAAATTCGTGCACGGGGGCGGGGGAGGGGGGTGTCCCTCAGCCCAGCCTACACCCTCTCCAATCTGGGACCCCTTGAGGGATTGGGCCTAAACGGGCAGTTGGACATCCCTCTCACAATCCAGGACTGCTGGCTCCAAACTGCTCGTCTGCCTGCCTTCCTGATTTCCCCTAACCACTTTTGCCTGCCAGCCTGATCACCCCCTAACCACTCCAATGCCAGCCTGATTGATGTCTAACTGCTCCCCTGCCAGCCTGTTTGCCCCCAACTTCCCTCCTCTGCCAGCCTGGTCACCCCTAACTGCCCTCCCCTGCAGGCTTGATCGCCTCCAACTGCCCTCCCTTGCAGGCCTGGTGCCTCCCAACTGCCCTCCCCTGCTGGCCATCTTGTGGTGGCCATCTTGTGTCCACATGGGGGCAGGATCTTTGACAACATGAGGGCATCCATATTGTGTGTTGGAGTGATGGTCAATCTGCATATTACTCTTTTATTAGATAGAATGTGCTAGTAAGCTATAAACTGAATGAGTAAAAAAGATGAGTACAGGCTTTAAATTCTAACAGCTATAGGTTACAGGCACATTTTAAATAAGTTTTCTCAAATGTCAATGTGCCTGAGAATAATTTCCAAACATGTAAATGTTGCAAATTCCTGGGATCCGTCAGAGATTCTGACTCAGAAGGCTGGGGCTGCAGCCTCCGTCACTGGTTTTAAAGAGTGAGCCAGGTGATATATGCAAGTGGCCCAAGGACCACTTGAGAAGCACTGATTTACCTGTTAGGTCATGCACAATCAGTAATAAGTTAACATCCCTAAAACTTCTTCTTTGGATTCCATCCGATTCTCCAGCTGTCCAGTGCTAGCAAGGAAAATACTTATTTTTCAATCAGAAAATTCTAATACAACATCTGGTTATTGTAGGTTTCAAGGGGACAGCAAGGGCCAACAGAATTAATGGCCTCTGGGATTCAGCTGGCTGAATTAAATACTCTGTACCAAAACCAAATGCTTATGCAGTGTGACTTCAGTCCATTCCTCCATCATAAGGCAATCCCACAGGAGTCCAGAAGGAGATGCTTATAATTTCCTCACTCTGGGGTCTTTCACCTTCCACATGCTCCTCCCAACCCCCACCCTGCCCTGCTCTTCCCGGTATTTACAAACATCTTGCCCTGATTCAGGTCCACAGTATTTAATTGAAAAGCCCTTAGTAGCAAACACCTGCAGAACTAGAAAGGTCATGTACCCTCACAAGGAACATAGTAGGAAGGGAGAAAAGAATACAAGTATCTCAAAACGATGGTCTCCAATTATTTTTTAGAATATGATCTCCATTTAAAGGCAATGCACTGCACTATGGGCATTTTTATTAAGAACAGTCCCTGCATGCACCTTCTTTCCCCCATTCTCATTGGTCATCTGGCCTTTCTCAGATAAGTAAACACTTCTGTCCCCTAGAGTCAGAATTTCTGGAAAACTGAAAGATCGAGAACATAACCCAAGGCATAAATTCAAATGGAAGAGAAGCTGGGTTTAGTGAATGTCTATTGCTTTTTCCTTTTTAACTTTTAAGCCTTTTTTCCTTTTAATACAGAAAAAAAGTAAGTTAGGCTGCAGATCATGGCATTTGTCTGACTTTCAAAAGGGAAGTAAAGGTATTTTAAGGATGTGATACATATCACAGATACAAAAACAAAAACAGAAAAACAAAACCCATCCCATTACATTATTATATTAAATATTGCTTAAGGATACATAGATACAATATAATAAGGATACCATTAAATCAAACTATTACAAATAAAAATTTTAAGATGAAAACGGCAAGACTTAAATAACTGTCTACTCATATCAAGTAATACTACTAGACTCAACAAATTCTAATGTAACTAGGGAAAAAAGTTGAAGCTGGGATAATGATATCTGACCTTGAAACTGCCTTTCAGAAGACACTTCCAAAGGACAAGGGCCATTATTATAGAAGCAATAATTACCATGTACTAATTTCCTAGTATGTGCTACACACACACAGGCCTCCTAAGCTTATGTTTGAAAAGAAATAAGTGGTACTTGCATAAAAGCGGGCATGGGATACATCTGAAGGCACTGCCACGTTGTAGGGCCCCATGGCTCTATATAAGCATCTGCTATGTCGCACCAGCACCCCTTGAGGCCATATTGTGTTTTCTGACCAACTAAGGGAGAAAGAAATGCAATGTTAGCATACTGGCAATTACAGATAAGGTAGTGTCTGGCAAGCCAGCTCTACTTCTATGGAAGAAATTAAGTATTCCAGACTTCATCTGCCTGAATTCTGAAAATACAGTTTCCCATGGTCAAACTAGAAGGAGTTAAAAAGGATTTGTTATTATAACTTCATTGCTATACAGCAGAGAGAAGCTGCAAAGTGATACAACTTGCTCAGTGGCAAAGGACTAAGAGGCTTAGGAGAACGAGCAAAAATAAATGTGTAAGTAAGGCATCAAAGAGCCAGAAAATCAAATGTAAGCAAGTGGATTGTCATCTGAATCCCATGTGAGCAGAGTCTACTGGTGGAAATGCTAGAGGGAACAAATAAGACGAGAAAGTGGATGGCTATAACAGGAGTGGAGAAATTAACAGGTTGTCAAGGTAGCATGACATGTACTGCAGAATTATAACCCAAAGAGCTATATAGAAAATCAGTTTATTACACACTTCGAACACTTCACATATGCAAGAAGCTAGACAGAAGAACACAAAGACACACAAGGTACAGACACAGACTTATCTTATTACTGCTTTCTTGGTTTATTTTTATAGAGGTTTCTCTAGGAAAAAGAAGTTATGAAAGAAGCTTCATTCTTTCCAGCACCAATGTAATGGAGTTGGGGTGGGGATGGGAATTTTCAGGTTAAGCTTTTTTAAAAAAACTAAGTTAATTCATGTCTTCCTGACTTTGGAAAAGTTAGTTTCCTAAGAGAAGAACTGGGACAGCATTTTAGATATGTTAAAAAAATTCTAGCACCCTGAAGCTTTCCCAGTTCAGAAAATGTTCCGTCAGCCTTGCTCACACTTACCAGCATTAAAGTGACGATACACCTCATGGCCATGTGCCATCAGGAGCCTGAAGATGTACAGTACTAGTACTGTGGATTGTATTTTCAATTTTTATTGAAATTTGTCCTTTGCCCACAGTCGGGTTTCTCTCAGCCTGGCCCAATCTCTTTCAGTTCCTGGGCTTGAAGGCCTGTGCTAATCTGTATCAGACATCAAGGCAGATAATTGAAGGGAGGACTGTGAAGGGGAGAGGGGAAGGGAAGGTCACCTCAATCTGTCCCACTTAATTAGGGAAGAATTTCTAGGTGATGAAATTTGTGAAATGTTCAAATTATAAAAAGGGAGGAAGATGAAGATGGTCCAGATCTGAAAGAAAGGCATGATGAAGGCTCATTAGTGAGAGAACAAAGGGTTTATAAGTTAGCCACTTTGGGTCAGAGGAACCATGCAGAGAAATGACTGACAAGGGGACACAATGAGAAGAATACTCAGAGAGAAATCAATTAGGTGCAGTTTCCATTAAATACTGAAAAAGCAGGGATATATTCCATTAGCAAGTTTGGAAAGAAAAAAATATAATTAAAAGTACAGAAAAAATACAAACTTGCAATTAGAAAGAAAAGATGCGAGAAGGAAATTCCAGCTGCTTAGTGTGAGATGATTAGCTAGCACCTGTTTAGCTGTGGCAATGAAGATGAAAAGATGATCGTATAGTCTTTTAAAGAGAATTAAAAATATATCATGACTCTGAATTTGGGCAAAGGGTTAAGACTGAAAGAAAACTCCAAGATTATAGCTTGGGAAACAAATTAGACACTCTAGAGTGACTGGGCAGTTCAAAGGTAGGAGGCATTTAAGGAGGGACTGGGGATGGTGGTGGAAATGAGTTAATGTCCCCTGTGTTCAGTTTAGAGTGATGACAAGCACCCATGTAGACAAAAACTAAAAATTAAATGTTCAAAGCCAAGAACAAGAATGACATACAAGGCAAATAAACATGACCAGCAGCATGTAGAAAGGTGTTATATGGTTTTACCCTCTGGCCTACTCACATGTGCTGTGGAGCATTGCTGTAGGACCCATGTTCAAGCTTCTGCCACTTGCCTAGATGAGCAGCTGATTTATGTAGCAAATCGCAGTATTTGGATGGCAGCAGCTGTGTGGTAAGCATGACAAAAGCATTGATCCATACCATAATGAGGTGTTCGCACGACCAGCGCATGTCATAGTACTGGGTACTCTGGAAGAGATCAGAAGAGAGAGAAATGACCCATGTACCAGTGAACAAGAAGGCAGAGATGGGTGTGTGTACATATGCCCTGCAGACAAATGCCACATTGAGTCACACATGCACTGGTTGTCCTGCTGTCCGCGCAGAGAGTTCAAGAGCAGGCTCCTCCAAAATCCTTCAACCTGACTTTCTGACTGTGAGTTAGGACTGGGAGGGAGAGGCAATTGTATCTTAAGTGCTTCCTTTCTAGAAGAAGTGAGAGCTCTCTGAGAATGACCACTCCGGCTGCAGATGTGCTTCTCAACGGGTGAAGGAAAGGCACTAAAATGTGCCAAAAGATTTTGGGCCCAGTGACATCCAGACCATTTTTCTTTTCTACTGAAGTAAATTGAAGTTTAGATAGAGGTTAGATTAAATCAAAGAAACTCCTGATAACCATGTTAAGATCAATCACAGTAGCCTAAATTTTATTGAACCTTGGTCCTCTTTTAAACTACTACATACTGATTCTATAAGTACAAGTTTTATTCTCCCGGAAACTGAAAGAAAAAAACAACTTTAAAAAAAAGGGGGAAAAGAAAAAAAGAAGGGACCACCACGGGTGCATCACATATATGGAAATACCTATCCGCCAACCAGGAGCGTATTAGTGCACTCCAGATGCAGCCGAACTCCACCATCCAGGCTGCCAAGGGGGAGACAGAGAAAAGGGGGATTAAATAAGAAATACCCAGTTTATGGCATTCACACACAAATCGAGGAAGCACATATAAGCAAGGAACCACTTACCTTTACAAAACACAAGGGGAGAAATGCAACATAATAGGCACTGAAGAGGGAGTTGAAGAGAACTTCCTTGATTCTGTGGTTGAAATCTGCTTTCAGACATTCTACTTCATTGCGAATGAGGTCTGGAGATAAAGGGCAGCTGTGGGTGGGGATGGGTGTGGCATTATTAAATTGTTCTTTGAGAGACTCCAGCAATAAGGAGAGGAAGTCTTTGGATTTGGCCAAGCCACCCACAGTTGAGGCACTTTCCTCTACTGCCTGGTGCTGAACCACGTAGTTATAGTCTGTGAGAAGAAGATGAGCTCTACTATCTTGGTGGAAACAGCAGAGAGGAACATAAACACCAAACCTGCAGAAAAAGGTGAACATGAAAATGAGACCACAGATGCCAACTCACATAGATCTCATAACTATGTTAGTAAAAGTCATGATCCACCAGAGTGAACAAAATATATCGGTGATTTTGCTGATGAAAAATTCATTATTTGGGAAGCTCATTAACTCATTTCTTCCCACAAAGGCAATATATATTCATTGTAGATAAAACTACAGAAAATCAGAATGACAAAATATTAATCACCTGAAAATAATCATTTTTATAATTAGGTGCATAGACTTAATACTTTTTTCTATGTTTAGCATCATACAGTATAAACTGTTTTATATCCTGCTGTTTTAACTTTGGGTGTATTGAGCATTTTCTGTCATTAAGTACTTTTCTGTAACAATTTTTAAAGATACTATAGTATTTTCATATAGTTGCACTATAACTTACCCATTTCTCTCTGGAAACCTAGGCTGTTTCTTATTTTCCACTACCATAAATATCAGTGAGATAAGCACTTTCCTACACAGATCCCTGTGTACATCTGGTAATTTTCAAATGGCTTGCCCTTCACATAAGTTTTCTTTCCTAGTCAGGAGTGCCCCTGCCTCTCTACTATGTCACCTACAGGCACTCCTAATTCCCCTTGCCAGGTTATTTTTCTCCACAGAACTTACCACTTCATATATTTTACAAGTTTATTATTTGGTGTGTTTTTTCCCTTGGTCTATCTTTCCTTCACTACAAAGTAAACTCCATGAACCAGAGATTTTAGTCTGCTTAATCCACTGCTGTATCCTTGATGCCTAGAGTTGTGGCTAAATCATACTAGGCATTCAGTAACTATTTGATAAAATAATTTTTAAAATTCCAAAAGTATGATAAATTTCTACAAGCAGAATTACTTGGTTAAAGAACTGAATATTTTTCATAACTTCTTATAGTTATTCCAAACTTTGGTTCCTTAAAATTTTTTTTTTAAATACTTCCATAAGTCCTTATTAAATAACTAGAGGCCCGGTGCACAAAATTCATGCACAGGTAGGGTCCCTAGGCCTGACCAGTGATCAGGGCCAATCAGGTTCCCCGCCTCAGAGCTGAGTTATACTAATTACCTAAACAGACAGCCAGTCAATCCTATGTGTGACTAAACCCAGCTAAGATCAGGAAAGCCTCCTGACGTTTAGCTGACCCCAGCACATGCAGAATAAATACATATTGCAGCATGCTATCTTGGTCTTGTGGTTTGCTACAGTGTTATGTGGCAATAGACAACTGGTACAGGGTAGAAAGAAAGTGGAAATTTAGCACCAAAGGCTTAGACCATGGAGCACTCTGTAAGATAAAGGAAATGATTCACTAAAGAACTTTTAAAGAGGGTTAATAAAATGATTCAACTTCCATTTTGAAAATCATTCTAGCTACAATGAAAAATGGAGTAGAGGAGGGAAAAATGGGTTATCAGAAGACTAGATGGAAGTTTAGAATGTAATAGCAGCGCTTATGAAGAACAGGGACAGATTCAAGATAAATGTACACACTAAAACTGTTAGTCTTTGGACTAACTTATCATAAACTGAGAAGCGATTTGAGAATCACATTTTTTTTAGAAGCAGAAAATAATCCCTTTCTTTTTTAGCCTATAAATAAACAATAAAGTTGTAGTTATTGCCACTGTCTAGTAATTTAAATTTCTCATACTTAATTTTTAAACTGAAGTTAGATAAAAGTTATACAACTTTTGAAAAGTAAAGAAGGCAAATATATTTCAACCTAAAATCTGTTTAAATTACAAGACTATTTCATTGTTTTACAGGGGTGTGGAGAGCTTTCAAGAATAAGGGAGTTTTGCCCTAACCGATCTGGCTCAGTGGATAGAGCGTCGGCCAGTGGACTGAAAGGTCCCAGGTTCGATTCTGGTCAAGGGCATGTACCTTGGTGGTGGGCACATCCCCAGTAGGGGGTGTGCAGGAGGCAGCTGATCGATGTTTCTTTCTCATCGATGTTTCTAACTCTCTATCCCTCTCCCTTCCTCTCTGTAAAAAAACAATAAAATATATATATATTTAAAAAGAATAAGGGAGCTTCTTTATATGCCTAAATTGAAATGAAAAGGTTTGCTAGCCATTTTGATAATAGTAATCCTCTTAAACTTGAACAAAATATTCCTTGATATACCCATAATTAGACTTTCAAATCAGATATAGTTAACCTTCTAACTGATTCAACCAGCTATTGTTGGTAAATACAAAAATTATCTGTTTTCAACTCAAAGCACCTAAAATGTTAATCTAGACATATAGAAACAACAGATTTATAATTGTTTACACAATATAATTAGACCTACCCATAGTACAATCAATACAAAGCCCCTTCTTGCCATCCTTGCTCACACAATCTGATTATGCCTTGATTTTATACTATGTAACTACATATATAAATTCATGCTTACACTTAAGACCCATAAATGGTATAAAGCAATGATTCTCAAACTTGAACAAGCGTCAGAATAATCTGGAGGTCATGTTAAAAGACAAATTGCTTGGCCCTACTTTGCAGAGTTTCTGTTTCAGTAGATTTGGGGTAGATTCTAAGAATTTCTATTTCTAGCAAACTTCCAGGAGATGTTGATGTTGCTGACACTTTGAACTACTGAATACAGAGAATGTAATGGTTAACAAGGGCTGTGGAATAAAAAACACCTGAGATTTTCTCACTAAATGTCTGACCAGGGTAAGATTTTAATTCTCTTAATCTGTCTTTACCTTTGGCAAAGACTGCTAATTGTCTGCCAACAGCTACTGTTCTCCCATTCTTTACAGCAACAGAATTTTTAGTTGAGACACACCTGACTTACTAAAGATAGCAGGAGCCTTATACACCATGGAGCTGCCACAGCTATCCAAGATCACTTACACACATACTGTAAAGGAGAGAGGAACCCATTTCTAACCTTTTTAAGCTAGTGATATTTTGAATGTGCTACAGCAGACTTAATACACTACTACCTCTTGAGTTACTGTGATGTTTTCATGAGGTGATGTTTATAAGCACCTAACCTAGCATTTAGCATATAAAAAGAGCTCAATAAATATTTGCTATCTAGTAACATCCAATGAAGAAAGTATTAGCTATATTATGCAAAGTAGTTAGTTTAATAAGTATAATAAGATACCATTATACATCCATCATAAAGGCAAAAAATTTAAAAACAGAAAACATCCATGTTGGCAAAAATGTGGAGCAACCAGAAATTGCTAGGAGGATAAAAATTGATAGGAGGATAAAATGATTCAACTTCTTTGGGAAAAGGTCTGGTAGATTCTTATAAAACTTAATATAATCTTACCTTATGGCCTAGCAATGCCACACCCAGAAATTTCTCCCAAGAGAATGAAAATATATCTTTTTTTAAAAAGACTTTTATAAGAATGTGCATAACAGTTTTATTTGACTTTTTAAATATATTTTATTGATTTTTTTACAGAGAGGAAGGGAGAGGATAGAGAGTTAGAAACATCGATGAGAAAGAAACATCGATCAGCTGCCTCCTGCACACCCCTTACTGGGTATGTGCCCGCAACCACGGTACATGCCCTTGACCAGACTCAAACCTGGGGCCCTTCAGTTTGCAGGCCGACGCTCTATCCACTGAGCCAAACCGGTTAGGGCAACAGTTTTATTTATTTATTTTTAAATGTATTTTATTGATTTTTTTACAGAGAGGAAGGGAGAGGGATAAAGTTAGAAACATCAATGAGAGAGAAACATCGATTAGCTGCCTCCTGCATACTCCTTACTGGGTATGTGCCCACAACCAAGGTACATGCCCTTGACCAGAATCGAACCTGGGACCCTTCAGTCCGCAGGCCAACGCTCTATCCACTGAGCCAAACCAGTTAGGGCAACAGTTTTATTTTTAATAAGAGCCCCAGACTGGAAACAACCCAAGCATCCAAAAATAGGGAAATAAATAAACTGTGGTATGCTCACACAATGAAATATTACTGACACATAAAATCACATTGAAAAGATATCTTACACAAAAGTGTACATACTGTATGATTCCTTTTATATGAACTTCAGAACAGGCAAACTAATCTACAGTAGAAAAAAATCAAAACACTGGATGCCTCTGAGAACCAGGGGGTAAGGGTTGATTGGAAGGGGGAATAAAGGAACCTTTGGAGTAATGATGATCTATATTGGGATAGTAGTGTGAGTTACACAGGTATTTATTAAAGCTCGTAAATGTACATAAGATTTATGAATTTTATTGCATATGAATTCTACTTAAAAAAAAAGACTGTAACCAAATATCAAACTCTAGTTATTGATATGCATATGCTGACATTTTGTTCTATAATAAAATGTTGGTCAAAAAAGTATATACGTTTATAGGGCTTCAATATGCATACATCTGTAACATGAACCCCAAGTTCAAAGTAATTTGACCAAAATGGTAAAACTGGTTTAGTCAGTTCTTTCAACTAACATTAGTCACCACTTATGCCAATATAGCCAGTACCAGGGGCCTTTATTTGGTGAACAGAGCAAATTCAAACATACTCTCTATTGGTCGGAGAGCTGCTATACTTCTCAGGCTTCCTGGGGCAGTCCTGGTTTATATCTAATTGTATCCCAGTTTAGAAAATAAATTATAAGGTCACCCTAATTACTGATTTTTCCAAAATTTCCTGGTTTATATTTGAAGAATTTCATTTTTCTCTCTTTTATACTCCCTTTATATACTATTATTTGTATGACCCAAATCATTTCTTAAAAGACTTACTAGTAAAATGGGAAAACTGGAGTACTCACGGGTAGCCAAGGAAAAGGAGATTGAGGACTGAATGGCTTCGGAAGAGATTGACGAGCGTCCAACAAAGCACCCATCCACACAAAGTGAGCAGCACCAAGCGAGCTGATATCAGAACCATGTAGTGAATCATAGATGCTGCACCCGCCTTAGTGGCCTACAAGTTTGGAAGCACCAAAAGGAACACTTCATGAATCACCTTATACAAAAACAATGTGACTCAAATAAGGACATGGTAGATTTAGTGGAAGTTAAACTGTGCTAGAGAGAGAGAGAGAGAGAGAGAGAGAGAGAGAGAGAGAGAGAGAGAGAGAGAGAGAAAACTGTCCCACCCCACCACCTATCTTCCTCATTTCTGAAGATTAAGACATCTCCAGGCAGTTAGCTGTTTCCTCCTTATATTCCCATAGTGCCTCATAGAGACCTTCTTTAAGTTCTTATGATATTATCTAATTTGTTTACATTGGGGTTTCCCAAAGTATGGTCCATGAACTACATTCATCAGAATCACTTGGGCTGCTTACTGAACATGCTAATTCCTATTGACTTCCCTCATCAGATATAGGGACCAAAACCACAAGTCAAGGAACCTATATTTTAACAACCCACCAACAGACTTCTATGTACATAAAGATATTAAGTTATCTGACTCCAGTCTAGACTATAATGATCTCAACAGTAGTAAGTTTCTATTTTTCTTTGACTCCTTCCCCCATTCTGTTTCCTAAATTAATGTTTAATAAATTACTGAAGCTTCAAAAAATAATCATATCTTCTTTGACAAATTCCTTTCTTTTCTGGCTTTTATAAACATGGAAATAAGGCATAAACACTTTATACCATAGCTGTTCAAATATTTTTCTTTAATCCCAAATCTTTAAAACTGATTAATTATAGTAAGAAACATATTAGTCTAAACATGAAGCTCTGCAATGCCATTTTCTTTCAAAGTGAAGTAAGAAGAGAATGAGCTAACTGCAGGAGAAAACGGTTGATTCCTATAACCTCTAAAACAGCAGTATCAAAACCCAGAAATGGGGGAAAAAATTATCTGGATTCAGTAAGATATGGGAGAGGATAAGGAGCTTTTCAGATTTCTATTATATAGCCATTTCTTATTTTACCTAACATACTACATAGCATATATAATATATATGCAATATATACTATTTACATAATTCCTTACAAATGCAAAGAAACAGTTGAATTAATACCATAATGAACTGCTCACACCTCAAACTGTAAGAAAGTCTCCAGCTGTTCTCAGCCAGAGCAGGGTAAATAGCTGTAACTCCCCTGGCACACCTCATGCCAATGTACCCCATGTTTCAAAGCTTAGGGAAGATACTTAAGCCACTGGAATTACTCCATTGCCTCCTTTCTCAAAAGTTTACAATTAAAAATAAAAAGGCTGCTCTGCCCAATGTCACCAGAACAGCAGAGCTCAGATACAATTTTTGTCTATTTCAGACACATACCACAACAGGTCCTGGGACATAGTAGTAACCAAGACCTCTGTCTGCATGAGGCTGATCAACCAAAAAGGACACATATTAAACTCACATTTACACATATTAAATCTTAAGAAGTAATTATTTTTATAGTTGTGACAAGTAGTGCTATAGGAAAAGAGTAGGCTGCTGTGGAGAACAAATAACAGGAGACCCGAACCTAGGGATGGCTACCTGAGGAAGTGACATTTCAGCTGAGATCTAAAGAATAAGCAAGAATTAGTCAGGTAAGAAGTAGAAAAATATTCCTTATACTATTTAAGTTAGAAATACAGGATTTAAAACTATATACAGATAATGTCCCAAATAGCCGCACAATATACAGATAATGTCCCCCATATAGGAAATATATCAAAATGTGGTTCTCTTAATAATGGCATTGTAATCGTTTTAAATGTTCTGTTTAATATTTTAGTTGTTTTTTTTTTTTCTTCAATAAAATCTACTATTCTTCTATGTAGAAAAACAATTTTTTAAAAAGAGAGTTGCTCAGGTTGGTGAAAGAACAGTAAATAATTTTGGTCTTGTGGAGCAAGTAGAGAAGTAGGGTGGGCGTGGAGGTGAATGAACAGTCTATCTAGTTGGAGGTATTCCTCCCAGAACAGTGTTTAGCTTTCTGAATTAATTACCTCCAGCCTCTCCTTAAAAATGATTGGTCTTTCTCAGAGTAGGGGTCCTTTCTGTGATATAAGCAAAACAAAAGGCAAACACATTTTAATAGAAGGAAAGATGATTTAAGATGGGTATTATCCATCAAATTTAAGTATTTTAGAAAGAGAATCACTATATAGCTCTTAAACTTCTGATTAGGTAAAATATTCAATTCACATTGATCAAAATACAAAACATTTAACAGTATTTGTAGTGAAGTTTCCCTCCTACTGGTCTTATCTCTCAGTCACCAAGTAGGCATGCCATTATTAGTTTGTATGTCCTTCTAGAGATAATTTATACATATATAAGGCAATATACTTTGTTCCTTCCACCTGTCTTATGTACTTTGCTTTTTTCACTTAGTATCTTACAAGTCAGTAAGTGAAGACATTTTCATCATTTTAATGGCTGCATGCTATTTATTCCATTATGCTGATATACCATAATTACTTAATATTCCCTTTCTAATGAACACTAAGTTACAGATTTAAATCTTTGACTAGAAATCTGTTTAAAATTAGCTTAAATATTTTGTTCTCAGTGAGAATTACAGGTTCTTTAACAAACAGCTAATACACTCTCCAGCTAAGCTTATGCAAAAGCTGTTAAAAACTATTGTGAAGCCATTATCAAAAGAAAAAATAGAGTATTTCAGAGTACTTCAAGTATAATTTTTGTAGTTCCAAGGTAGGTTCCCAGTTATGAAGGGTTTACACACTAACTGGACATACTAATTTGACACACAGAAGTACCATTTTTAAGTAACTGAAGAGATTAAACAAAATCACCCTCTGCCTGTTTTAATAGATGTAATCATAACACTCCACCGAGTTCCTCTCAGGAAAGAACACAGTTTCTGAACATATCCAAAAGTAAACATCTATTTTCATAACCTAAATAAAGAACCTGGGAGAAAAGGTTATAAAGAGCCTTTGCCACTGTGAAAAACAGATGATCCTACTACCAATTTTTTCAGTCAACTTTAAATGATTTTCACATGATTTAATATCTGCAATTACTCTGTGTTTGTAGAAATAAGGTTCCTGAAAATTAGCGCTTAAACACAAAAACTTCCATGTATGCTTTAGAAGAAAAAGTTGCCTTGGTTATCTGTGATTACAGTAACTATTCATTCAAAATTTCACACTGAATTATGAACTCCAAGATTAAAATTATTAGTTAACTTTTTTTTGGTAATCATTTACAGGGCACAAAATAACAAAATATTAAGAAAACACATTTATCCCCTTCCCCCCACTGGGGTTTACAAATACATAAAAAATTATAACAATGGCCAATTCTATTAACAACTTTTAATTTTTAAAAAGATCACATTAATAATGTCCCAATTCTTTCCTCCACTGACCACTAAACTTAGATTCTACTCTTCAAGATTACTCTTATGCCAATTTGGATGTTATTTTAAAATTCCAAATTTTAATTAACTGAAATAAATGCCTCTTGCTGGCAACTCTACAAATAGCATAGACATAATTTCAAGTGAATGTTACTTGGAATACGGTTTTAGATACAACTGTTTAGTTACATAAAACTTCATATCAATAGTTATCTAAAATTCATCCAATTTTACTGTAACTATTAAAATTAGAAAGACTATATTGTACTGAAGAATTTGGAAGCTAGAAATGAGCTCCTACTGGACAAATGAGATTTCTAACAGTTCTTTCGAGTTATATCACACTTGAAATTTAAATATAGAAAAACCTTTTAAAAAGAACCAATTCACATGGGAGTAAAATAACCAATTTACTCCAATTCACATGGGAGTAAAATAAATTTATAATTATATTTAAATTATATTTGGACATTTCATGTTTTCAACCTGAACCCATTCTAGTAACTAACTCTAGCTATAAATGATAGAATAGAGGAATGAACTGTTACCTCTGAGATGAGGGCCCATACCAGCCTCCTTGCAAGCATCACTGTGATGAATGCTGCCAAGTGGTAATCAATGAGATGAAAATTCTATAAGAGAAACAAATAACTTCATCAGAAAGAAGTATCTGTATCCATGGAACTATTATATGAAGAGGTTTGCCTCCTCAAAAGATCTCCCTTACATCACCTTACACTTACAGACCACAGGAATTTGAGAGAGCAAGAAAAGACTACCTATCTTCTACTTCTCTTTCTATGACAAGTTGCTTTAACTTTTCAAACACTATTTTAAACTATCTGGAATGTATTCCTCTCCTTTCTTGAAAGTTTATTGTATTAAAAGGAAAAGATTACAGTTTTGAGTTAACAAGTGGTAACCTGCAGAATTATGGCAAGAATAATTTATCTAAAATGCCATATTTTGAGTGTCAAATTTAATGAATCAGAATTACCAATCTTTTGGGGTTACTGCTGTTGGTCTCTTTTGATCTAAGAGCTTATGTTGATCTAATTGGGCATCTACTAACCTAAACTCCCTACTCACTGATACATCAATTACATTCATTAGTTTTTCTTCTTACTTTGATTTACTAGTGGAAACATGTCTTATATTTGATTTCTTCTTCCTATAAAATGATAGTATTGCCTAGATGCTATACATGATTCCTTCTAATTCTAAGTCTGTAAACATCAATGTAATAAAAAACAAAATGAAAAGTCAGTAGTAACAAACAGAATTGGGATATATTTTCATTTTGATAGTCAAAGTCTGTAGGTTTCCACAGTTCTCCTTCCAGAAGGAAAAGTTCAATTTCTCAATTAATTATTTCAATAAATATGTGCTAGGCACCCGCAATGTGCTAAGTATAAGTACTCTTCTTGAAACTGAGGATAGTGCTAAAGATTGACAGACAAGGTTCCTGCTTTCCTGGATCCTACTTTTTACTGTGATGTGAGAGGGCAAGGGGATAGCAGATTACTAGGTGTCTCTTATGCCATCACAGAATTTAACTGGCACTGACTCTTAGCTAACTAAAGGTTCGTTTCCCAGTCTCCCTTAAAAAAAAACACTTGTGGCTACGGGATGTGATAGAAAATGATGGGTACTGCTTCCCAGCTGTGCTCTTAAAGAAAGAAGCTGTGTCTTTTTCCTTTCCTCCTTCCTGCCGGCCAGATGTGATGACAGGAGTTGGAACAGCTACCTTGGATCATGTTTGGAAGAAGCATGTTGGGGGTGGCAGAACAAAAGAAACAAAGAATTGCCAAACTGGCCTTATGTCACCTACCTAATTTTTATTTATTAGAGAATTAAGCTTCTATTCTGTTTTAGCCAGCATGATACAGCAGCTAAACCCATATATTTAATGAATTTGTTTAAGGGGGAAGGGCAATGACAATAAACAAGCTAAGAAGCAAAATCATTTCAAATAGTTATAAATGCTGGTAAGAAATAAAACAGTGATAAATGATGACTGATGGCAGGGGGGCTGGGAGATGGATGAAAAAGGTGAAGGGATTAAGAAGTACAAATTGGCCCGAACCAGTGTTGCTCAGTGGTTAGAATGTCCGCTCACCAAAGGGTCGCGGGTCAATTCCCAGTTAAAGGCACTACCTGGATTACAGGTTCCATCCCAGCTCCTGTTGGGGCACATGCAGGAGGCAACCAATCAATGTCTCTCTCTCACATTGACGTTTCTCTCTCTCTTCTCCCCACCCTCCCTTACACTCTCTCCAAAAATCAATGGAAAAAAATATCCTCAGATGAGGTTAAAAAAACAAAAAAAGTACAAATTGGTAGTCATAAAATAATCATAGGGATGTAAAGCAGAGCTCAGGGAATATAATCTATACTAATAATCTATACTAATAAAAGGGTAATATGCTAATTAGATTGGACATCTTCCGGACATCCTTCCGTACATCCTTCTGGAAAAAGCCATGGTGGCAGGGGCCGAGGCAGAGGCAGTAAGGAGCAATCAGGCCAGCAGGGGAGGGCAGTTAGGGGTGACCAGGCCGATAGGGGAGGGCAGTTAGGGGTGACCAGGCCGGCAGGGGAGGGCAGTTAGGGGTGACCTGGCCGATAGGGGAGGGCAGTTAGAGGTGACCAGGCCAGCAGGGGAGGGCAGTAAGGGGCAACCAGGCAGGCAGGCAGAAGTGGTTAGGGGCAATCAGGCCAGCAGGGGAGCAGTTAGGGGCAATCAGGCAGAGTGGTTAGGGGCGATCAGGCAGGCAGGCAGGTGAGTGGTTAGGAGCCAGTGGTATCGGATTCAGAGAGGGATGTCCAACTGCTGGTTTAGGCCCGATCCTGCAGTCGGATCGGGCCTAAACCAGCAGTCAGACATCCCCTAAGGGGTCTCGGATTGGAGAGGGTGCAGGCCGGACTGAGGAACCCCCGCCCCCATGCACGAATTTTGTGCACCAGGCCTCTAATATTGTAATAACTGTGTACGGCCCCAGTGGATCCTTGAAATATTTGGGGACCACTTTGTCAAGTATATGATTATCTAACCACTATACCATACACCTGAAACCAGTACAAAATAATATTAAAGGTAAACTGTACTTGAAAAAAATTAATATTAAAAAATATAATGGCTGGGAAGGGAGGTACAGAGCCAATTTAAGTTGGTGGTTGAGGAGAATAACTCTGAGAAGATCGCATTTGGGCTGAGAGCTAAATGACAAAAAAGCACCAGCTCATTTCAGCCTTTTTGCTGATTTCAAACACACCAGGCATATATTTTCCTGCCATAGAACCTTTGTGATTACTTTTTTCTTTAAAATGTATCCCAAATCTGTCCACTTCATCTCCACTGCTACTGACCCTCTTTTCAATCCATAGTCATTTCTCACCTGAATCTCTGCCCCCAGATCTTGTCATTGTTGGTGCTCTAATATATTACCTTAAATATTAGTTTGTACTGGTTTCAGGTGTACAGCATAGTGGTTAGATAATCATATACTTTACAACAAAGTGGTCCCCGGATATTTCAAGGATCCCATGGGACCGTACATAATTGTTACAATATTATTGACTATATTCCCTGTGCTCTACTTTATATCCCCCTGATTACTTTGTGACTACCAATTTGTAGTTCCCTTTTTTGTTGTTTGCTTTTTGTTAATCCTCATTTTCTCCCCTAATGGGAAGTCACAGAAGTGTTCAGGCCCTCGCCGGTTTGGCTCAGTGGATAGAGTGTCAGCCTGCAGACTAAAGGGTCCTGGGTTCAAGTCCAGTCAAGGGCACATGCCCAGGTTGCGGGCTCGATCCCCAGTAGGGGGTATGCAGGAGGCAGCCAATCGATGATTCTCTCTCATCATTGATGTTTCCATCTCTCTCTCCCTCATCCTTCCTCTCTGAAATCAATAAAAATTAAAAAAAAGAAATGTTCTGGCAAAGAGTGCCATGGTTCTATTTGTATTTTAAAATGCTCACACTGATTGCTCTGTGGTGAATATATTATAGTGGGGCAAAATCAATTAAGAAGCTATTGCTTTTGATTCAGGTGAAAAATGATTATGGATTGAAGAGGATCAGTAGCAATGGAGATGGAGTGGACAGATTTGGGATACATTTTAAAGGCAGAGCAGCCAGGATGTCAAGAGATTGGCTTACTATACATTCTTCAGATCATCTCTTTTTCCTTTCAGTATTTTTTATCCTAATAATATTTATCCTCCCTTAGTGTTTGTTTTGTTTTGTTTTAACATAGAAAACCCAGATTTATTTGTTAAGCTATTACAAAGACAAAACAATTATCATGTGGAGTACTTTAAGGACTTCAACCCAATTTCATATGTTCTGCTACAGAAACTGAATGAAGAGGCGAGAAATTAAGGGATATAACATAACCTAAGAAGCTATAATAGAACAGACTGGTGAAACACGGTGAAAGGAGCAAAGCAAAAGCTAGTCAGAAGAAGCACTTATGTTAGTATGTGTGGCTGGGATGTTTCCATAAAGGCTCCCTAGAGATGCCTGCATAATTAATCTGGGTCCCAAATTAATCCTTACCCCTGTGGAGAACGAGCAGAGGCCAGATTCATCTGAGATCTTTGTCCTTTTTTTTAAGGGTAACGGTATCCTTAGGCCCTAAAGGGGTCTATCTTAGATACAGCCTCTCTTCCATCCCGTCTACCAACACCTAAGTGCCCATTTTCACCACATACCCCTGCTAGGTTACGGAAAATACATACACTGAAGGCAGGAATTATAGGCCTACTCAGAAGGTACCTAGACACAGAAAGTTTGGGGATAAGAGATAAACTACAAATACCCTCTTGGTTAAGTAAATTCACCTAGCTTAATAAAAGTCATAGTTTTTCTGCTGGTGACAACTTGTTGTCTCATACAGTCTGTCTCAAGAAAGAACTGGTTCAGGAAGTTTTGAAGAAGGAAAAATATTTTCATCAACACCCCCTCCACAGAGGAAAAGGCACCAAGTTCTCTCCTACAGTTATTAGCAGAATCCCAAAGCAACATAAAATCATTTTCAGTGATCAACATCTGCATCCTCAAACTGTCCAGCAACTGTGGGTATAGTATCTACCTCCATCCCATCTTCATAACCTCTTACTGAATTTTCTGTCCGGACTCTAGCCATGTTACACTGGCTGCTCACAGACTGAGAAAGCATTCCTTCTAATCTCTCCAGTGTGGCCTGGCCTTCAGCTGTTAAGTGGGATAACCCTTCTCCATAGCTGTAAAATGTAGGGATGTCCCCCTGCCCTTGTTCATGTGCTTCCACATTATATTCTTCTCCATCATAACAATCTGAATTTTCATCCTCAGGATCTGGATGCAAAGCCTGGCATTCACACATTGCAGTGAATATTGCCTCTAATGCTGATTTATCACTAGGCACAAATCTAAACTCAGCAATAGGTTCAACATCATCATCACTGTCTTCCTCTTCTTCATCAGTAACAGATTCTTTTGATTCTTCTTCAAATTTGGCATTCACCATAACATACAAATGCTCTCATGGATAGGCATTTAGGTCCCTGGACACTGCATGCAAACTAATGGTGGGGTATTCCAGTGAGAATCCCAATCTAGAGCCATCTAACCAAGACAGGCGGCTGTCAGCGATGTAGAGTGCCTGTGCCCAGGCCCTTCCCGTTCAGCACCACCCCGGTATCGGGCTGCTGCTGCCAGAGCCCCTCAGCCGACCTGGGTGGCGGGAAACTTTTGAGGAAGCTCACTGCAGTAGTGAGGGCCAAGATGCAGACCGAGAGGGAGCTGAAGCACAACAATACCCGGATTACCGCATCCCGCTCCGGAAGCGATCTATCTTCCCTTAGTTTTGATACCCTTCCTTGCTCACCCCACTCCTCCAAAATAATGCAAGAAAATTTACTAGACTCTCTAGCTAATGTCTGGGGGTCCATTTATGCAATACTAGTGCATCTAAGACATTTTTAAATATAAAAAGATTTAAGTGCCTAATATATCTTAATGTTAAGCAAATTTTGTTATATTCTAAATTGCTGACAATGCATCTGCTTATGATTAACTTTCTGTAAACCAGAATACTTTATTAATAAGAGTCTTCCACTTCTGAATAATTTACTATACTATTTATTATTTTTATGTTTCTTGGAGTTAGGACTCATTTAGCTAGTTTCTTGATAGCTAGAATGATACTTTACATATTTAGGTGTTCACATTTTCTTTTTGATAATTACTAAGATCTTGAAATGGAAAAAGAAAAACCTTATATATAAGTGTGACAAATTTCTCAGTGTGGCATGCATAATAGAAGGAAACTTAAAGGAGAAAGACCACTAAGTTGAGATGTAAGTCCCTTCTAGAAATCCTTGTCAGGCTGCCACATACTATGCTTGCACACCTTCAGTAATGGGTAGTAACTAGGTCTCTGACAGCCCATTTATCTTTGAACAGTTCACTGATTCAGGACCCTTTCAGTTTAATGGGATAAAATTTTATTTGCTATTCCACATATGTTACTCTTAGCTTCACAACTAAATTTTGAACTTTGTGAGAGAAGGATCACATGTGGCTGATAAGTGAACCAGAACACACAATAACCTCATTTAAGTATGCCTTCCTCTCTACAGCAGAGACTGGAAAGCTAAAAACATTTTCAGACTGTCTTGCAACTGAATTTCTAGATTTGAGTTGGTTTCTGCAAGTATCACATAAAACTTAAATTCACACTGAGTAAAGTGGGGAGATAGACAAGTAAAGGTCACCCTTTACGTCAGAGCAAAGAAAGCATAATTCTGGAATCAGCAGCATAGTAACAGCTTCCTGATTGACAGGAACACTAGTTCCCTTTGTTTCAAGGCAACATTTGTAAGAGACTTTTAAAAGTGGCTGGCAGAAAAGCTCTTTTATTAGCCTGAAAATTCAACAAGTGAGAAGTTTCCATGTAATGTCAAAGCAGAAATTGTATAATGTACTTATGGAGTAAATATAGAATAAATACAGGAAGTTAAACATAGCAGATACGTTTGGATTTGAGTGCTCACTGTGTCACTATGTGATTCTGAGCCAGTTTCATAATTTCTAGGTCTCCTATAACTCACTCATAAATGGGAGTCATACAGTAGTACCTACCTATTTATACAAAGAGTAAACGAAATAATACTTGCAAAGAACATAGTAAATATTTTAATAAGCGTTTGCCAGTGTCACTGTTAGTCTAGTGAGGTGTTTATAGAGCTATATAACAAGAAGAAACCTTAAAGATCATCTAATCCAAACTCTTCATTTTATAACACCATGGTCAAAGAAAGATAGATGAAATATAGTTTCCACATTCAATAAACTCATAATTCAGGTGGGGACTATTAAAAATAAAATATACAGCTCGGCCTGTGTGGCTCAGTAGTTGAGTGTCAACCTATGAATCAGGAGGTCAAGGTTTGATTTCCAGTCAGGGCACATGCCCAAGTTGCAAGGTGTATCCCTAGCAGGGAGCGTACAGGAAGCAGCCAATCTATGATTCTCTCTCATCACTAATATTTCTATGTCTCTCCCTTTCCTTTCTTATCTCTGAAATCAATTTTTACAAAAACGCAAAAACAACAACATTCAATTTGGCACTAAATCATTACAATTCTTAAGTAAAGAAACTGAAATTCTCGCCCCAGCCTGTTTGGCTCAGTGGACAGAGCGTCAGCTTGGGGACTGAAGGGTCCTGGGTTCGATTCCAGTCAAGGGCACATGCCTGGGTTGTGGGCTTGATCCTCAGTAGGGGGTGTGCAGGAGGCAGCCAATCAATGATTCTCTCTCATCATTGATATTTTCTATCTCTCTCTCTCCCTTCCTCTCTGAAATCAATAAAAATATATATTTTTAAAAACTGAAACTCTCTTCACCTAATATTAAGAAGACAGTCACTATGGAAAGAAAATTCTTAATGGTTAATTCCAGGAACAACTAATTGATACATTTAAAAGAAAAATGTTTATTCCCTTCCCATGCCATCTTGAAGATTTTTGTCTGCATTTCCTTCCTTTCTATGTTCACTGGGCCAGGGAGGTTTTCGAATCATTTGTAAGTCACAGACGCATACATAAACTACACAGGACAATAGTTTTCTTTCTCCTAGAGCGTATTTCTATTGCCCATTCAAAACTGCCAATACCAACCACTTACTTGACTAGCCTTATCATTACTTTATATATCCTTCTATGGAGAACATTCTCTGCATCAAGATTATCACACCCCTCCTAAATAACTGGAGAGAAGATAGAAGAAACCTACAAAACATTGTCATGTACTTTAGCAGAAACAGTTCGCTCTTCTCTCAGTTTTATTTTTGTAACAGAACCCAATTTTATTCGGGGTAACAATGAATTCAGTAAAAGGACTACATTTTCCAGACTCCCTTGCAGGACACATGTGAAAATGATATAACTAACCCTGGCCCATAAGAAACTCTCCTTTATAGTTCCCTTTCCTCTTTTCCCTTTCTGGCTGACAGGGATGAGCCGCAGCCACCCTGAAAGCCACTCATTGGAAGACGTTTGTCAGCATCAGCCTGGGTCCCCTGACAGACCATATGGAAAGTGTGCTATTCCTGCTTAACTAGGACAGCTGCCTCAGACTGTTACGTGTTTGGAGAATTACACAAATGCTGGGCTTATTTGTTATAGAAGCTTCCATTATCCTAATACAGTCACTAAAAGGGTAGAGGTGTTAGAATTTAAACATATTGGCACTTTAAATTTCCAACAAATATAACATGGTATAGAGAAAGCTAAATATAAAAACCTTCTCATGGTATTATTTTAATAAATTATTTTAATGTTTTCTGCATTTTCATTTATATTTTTACCTCTTCCAGTCATAGACCAAAGCGAGATATTTTATATTTCAAACAATCTTATGACATTATATTTCTAAAAGTAATCTTGGTTTAACAGGAAAAAATTTTATTAGAAGAAAAATTATTAAGAAAAATAATTTCTACACATAGATTTTCCAACTAGTTTCTTGGCTAAGTAACATGAAGAACGTAGAGGCCGATTAAGACTTACCAATGAAGTACAAGAAGCGGGATGATTGTAAGGATACCACCACACTGTTTTATAGATGTTGATGTACTGAATGAACAGTGCAACCAGCAGGTAGATGAAAAAGAGAAATTCAAAGAGTAGGCTCCCATCCACAGGCAAATCAGGAATTTGGCAATGACGAACAGGACCTGGGGTGATTAAGGCTGTGATAGGTGGGACCGGAAGGCCAATAGCACTACCATTCCTGGAAGAGAAAACTAGGGTTAGCTCAAATAGTGATTACCCTGCAGTGTCATAGAGCATAAAGGGCTCCTGCTTCCTTCTCCACCTATCCTTTAACCTTTAGCCTTCCCCCAAATTCTACCCTAGGATCTTTGGCTTCTCCCTTCACGGATACCCTCTCAGTGATCTAATATGTGGCCATGGTTTCCATTATCCTCTAGATGCTAAAAACAAAAATTTTTCTCCATCGAGCTCACTGCTGAGTTTTAGACCCATGTTATCAAGCTGTCTACTGGACATCTCTGTATTCCTCCTCCTGTGGTCCTGGCTCTAGTTCATGTCCCATCCAGTTAGCTGCCTGAATCAGAAACCTGGCAGTCATATTAGAACTTTCCTTCTGCCTCATCCAATCACTCTCTAAATCTTACATACTCCACTTTATAAAACTTTCTCCAAACTGTACCCTCCTCTCTAAACACCCTCTGTCTTAGTTCAAGCAGTTACTATTTTTTCACCTAAACTACTGCAGTAATCCCCATAAATTCAACTCCACTTTCACCAAATTCTCCAACCTTCCTTCAGAGATCTTTCTAAAGTGAAAGTCTAATCTTTCTAAAATGTTTCTCTCTTGAATGAATGCCTCTCCACTACCAATAGGATAATATTGAAAAAATTTAGTATGTCCTATGAGGTCCTCTGCTTAACAGACTAGCTTCATCTCCAAAAACATCCTCCTTAACCCCTCACATACACATTTACTGACAAAATCCTTCACGACTTTTTAAATGATTAAGTATATCCCCTATGAAGCTTACTCCAATTTACTCAATCAAAACTAATTCATCTCTCCTCTGTGCCACCATTACACCTAAACTATGCCTTTATGCTGGGAAAAATGTAAGGCAGCAGGAAAAGACGACAATATGTGAGATGGACTGACTCCATAAAAGAAGCCTTAGGCACAGGACATTGTTGAGTACAGGACTCTGTGGGCATCACTAATTCATAGGCTCACCAGGAGTTGGAGCTGACTCACTGGCACATAAAATATGTCTTTAATATTGTACTGTTCATACTATTATATAATTTTTGTATATATCTACTAGAGGCCTGGTGCATGAAAATTCATACACTGGAGGGGGGTGGTCCCTCAGCCCAGCCTGCCCCCTCTCACAGTCCGGGAGCCCTCAGGGGTGGGAGGCAACGCAGCAATCAGGGGAAGGCGATGCCCCATCACACCTCTGTTGCTGCCTCTGCCAGCAGCGCAAGCCTCGGCCGGCCCTGGTTACCTGAGCCTCGGGCAGCCCTGGGCAGCTGAGTAGCCGCCATCCGAGGCTTGCCTGTACCTCGGGCCGGCCCAGGGCAGCTGGGGGGCTGAGGGGACTGGGGGACTCTGGAGGCAGGCACGGCCAGACCCACCTGGGGGGCAGGCCCGGCTGTGCCGCGTGCCTGCCGGCCCAGCAGGGCTGAGGGGATTAGGCACTGCCATCTTGTGGCTGTGGGCACTGCCATCTTTGAGGGCGTGGCAGTCAATTAGCATATTCCCTCCTTATTGACTGTGGGAGCCACCATCTTTGAGGGTGGGGCAGTCAATTAGCATATTTCCTCATTATTGGCTGTGGGCACCGTCATCTTTGAGGGCAGGGCAGTCAATTAGCATATTCCCTCCTTATTGGCTGTAGGCGCTGCCATCTTTGTGATGGTGTGAGGGTCAATTAGCATATTCCCTCTTTATTAGATAGGATGTCTTGTCTATCAGACCATAATCTTAAGGACTATAATTTTCCTACTTTACTACAAATATATATCTTTAGGTTAAGAAGACAGCAGACCAATATAGTCATAAAAAAAATAGGGATCTCTTAAAACACTAGTTAAGACATACAGGCTTTAATCCCTCTCTCCTTGTTATCCCTTCTACCAAGCTGTTTTATTCGTGAAAAATAGCTGGGCTATCAAGAATGATAACATTTCCCATTATATGTACACATGGGAGTAGTTACAGAGATCTAAGAGTCTACTATTGTTTGAATAACATGAAAAAGAGGGTTGGTTTGTATTTTCAAAGAAGATTCTAGAGAAGGAACAATATTAGCATTACCATTCTACTCTTAAAGTTCCAAATATAGAATTCTGGCATTAGTATATGACATTCACAGTACTTTATGCGACTTCTAGGAGTATAAACTCTGGTCACTCTGAACAGTTAAGAATAATATGGCAGAAATGCAGAGGAGCCAGAAGGTAAGAATAGGGATGGGGGAGGGAAGGATCAGAAAAAATTATGAAAATTTCTTCCTCATTGCCAGTGTATATTCTAATAGAACAAGCTTATCAAGGAGTTGGGTTGTGATCTACCCGAAGGTTTCTTAACTTTACCTGTTCAATCATATACCAATCATCAACACCACAGCCCTGTGATCTGTTCTGAGAGATGGGCCACAGCACTTCCCAACTCCAGGAGATTCATTCACACAGAACACAACATGAAAAGTGCCCTCTGGAGGTGTACAAGTTGGTCAACTTGAATAGAGGGGATTAATGCCAACAGCCAATCTATTCTCTCACTCCAGTTAATCATAATATATGGAAATAAATTCTGCGCAGAAGTTATAAGGTTAGAGGCCTCTACTCTAGAACAAAATAAAAATTCAAATTTCTCTTCAGTCAAAACTAGGTGAAAGGGGAAAGCATGCTGAATGAACTATTTGTTATAATTTAAAGGTATAAAAGGTTCTTATAGAATTTTTTCTAAGTAAAGACTAATCTGCTTCTGTGGTTAACAATGTCAATAAAATGCTGGGCCTCAAGAAAGATAGTCCAAATGAAGTTCAAAAGATCTACACCTGTGATATTCTATACCCCTTGGCTACTATAATTCAAACCAGAAGACAGAGAGACAAAAGTCAAATAAAGTGACCCAGAGCATCAGTGGGAAAGAGGAAATAAGGAATACCGTAAGTTGAAAGCTTGAGAGGACATATGAGCAAAGTTCTTAACTGGCCCCACCAAAGCCAAAAGCTAACATAAACAGACTTGGTCAATATATCTCAGAAAATTAGTTACACAACACCAATAATGAACTCACAGAAAGAGAAACTGAAAAAACGATCCCATTTACCACTGCACCAAGAAAAAAATTAAGATACCTAGGAATAAACTTAACTAAGGAGGTAAAAGATCTGTACTCGGAAATCTACAAGATGCTGAAAAAAAGAGATAGAGGAAGACATAAACTAATGAAAGAATATACCGTGTTCATGAATTGGTAGAATCAACATCATTAAAGTGTTCATACTACACAAAGCAATCTATAGATTCAATACAATTCCCATTAAAATACCAATGGTATATTTCACAGACCTAGAACAAACTCTCTAAAAATTCATATGGAATAAAAAAAAAACCAAATAGTTGCAGCAATCCTGAGAAAGAAGAACAATGTAGGAGGGATCTCAATACCAGATTTCAAGCTGTATTACAAAGCCACTGTTCTCAAAACTGCCTGGTACTGGCACAAGAACAGACATATAGACCAATGGAATAGAACAGAGAACCCAGATATCAACCCAAACCACTATGCTCAGTTAATATTTGACAAAGGAGGCAAGAAAATACAATGGAGTCAAGACAGTCTCTTCAATAAACGGTGTTAGGAAAATTGGACAGATACATGCAAAAAAATGAAACTAGATCACCAACCTTCACCATACACAAAAATAAACTCAAAATGGATAAAGGACTTAAACATAAGATGGGAAACCATAGAAATCTTAGAAGAATCCATAGGCAGCAAAATATCAGACATATGTCATAGCAATATCTTTACCAATACAGCTCCTAGGACAATGGAAACTAAGGAGAAAATAAACAAATGGGACTACATCAAAATAAAAAGCTTCTGCACAGCAAAAGAAACCATCAACAAAACAAGAAAGCCCACTGCATGGGAGAACATATTTACCAATGTTATCTTCGATAAGGGTTTAATCTCCAAAATTTACAGGGAACTCCAAACTTTAACAAAAGGAAGATAAACATCACAATCAAAAAATGGGCAAAGGACCTAAATAGACTTTTCGGAAGAGGACATACAGAAGGCCAAGAGACATATGAAAACATGCTCAAAGTCACTAATCATCCAAGAAATACAATGAGGTACCATCTCACACCTGTCAGAATGGCTGTCATCAACAAATCAATGAACGACAAGTGTTGGCGAGGATGTGGAGAAAAAGGAACCCTTTGTGCAGACTGGTGCAGCCACTGTGGAAAACAGTATGGCATTTCCTCAAAAAATTAAAAATGGAACTTCCATTGGACCCAGTAACCCCACTTCTAGGAATATATCCCAAGAAATCAGAAACACCGTTTAGAAAGGACATATGCACCCCTATGTTCATAGCAGCACAATTTACAATAGCTAAGATTTGGAAATAGCCAAAGTGCCCATCAGTAGATGAGTGGATTAGAAAACTGTGTATATCTACACAATAGAATACTACGCTGCTATAAAAAAGAAGGAACTCTCACCATTTGCAACAGCATGGATGGACCTGGAGAGCATTATGCTAAATGAAATAAGCCAGTTGGAGAAAGATAAATATCACATGATCTCACTCATTTGTGGACTATAATGAACAATATAAACTGATGAATAAAAATAGATCCAGAGTCATAGAAGCATCGAACAGACCACCCAACCTAAGAGGGGATGTTGGGGGGTGCGGGGGGGAGGTGGCACCGTAAGAGATCAACCAAAGGACTTGCATGCATATAAGCATAACCAATGGACACAGACAGTAGGGGGGTGAGGGCATGTGCTGGGGGGTGGGAGTGGCCGGGTAGAGGTCAATGGGGGGAAAAGGAGACATATCTAATACTTTTAACAATAAAGAATTGGGGGGGGGAGAGAAAATTAATTTCAGATTTTTTTTTTAATTATTCCTAGGGCAGCAGGACATGGCTTAAGGAAAAAAAAAAGACTTATTCCTCTAACACAGTGGTTCTCAACCTTTCTAATGCCGCCAACCCTTTAATACAGTTCCTCACGTTGTGGTGACCCCCAACCACAAAATTATTTTCGTTGCTACTTCATAACTGTAATTTTGCTACTGTTATGAATCGTAATGTAAATATCTGTGTTTTCCGATGGTCTTAGACCCACAGGTTGAGAACCGCTAGCAGGGTTGCCTAAGACCATCGGAAAACACAGATATTTACATTACGATTCATTAACAGTAGCAAAATTACAGTTATGAAGTAGCAACGAAAATAATTTTATGGTTGGGGGTCACCACAACGTGAGGAACTGTACTAAAGGGTCGCGGCATTAGAAAGGTTGAGAACCACTGCTCTAACAGGATATGAAAATATATTGAAGAAAAGCAAAGAGATACAAATGTTTGCGATACAATGTAGAATAGTTCTCCCACATTTTCCACTAATCAGCTGTGGTTTTTGAGAAAGTAACTATATCCCTGAGCCTATAATACAAGGGTTGTAATAGATTCTCTTTAAAGAACTGTTCTCAATGTTAACACTGAATATTATCATTTAAACTGTGTTGCAGGTCCCCAAGGCCAAGCCCAGGTTTGATAATTTGCTAGGAGGATTCATGGGACCCGGCATATAGTTGTGCTCACAGCTAAGATTTTTTACAGCAAAGGGATACAAATCAAAATCAGCAGAGGAAAAGGACATGGGGCAAAGTCTGGAGAAAACCAAGTGCACATTTCCAAGAATCCTTTCTCAGTGGAGTCATACAGGACACACATAACTCTCAGTAAATATTTGCGACAATATGTGTTAAGTGCTATCTATAAGGAAAGTTCATTATAGACTCAGCACCCAAAGTGAGGGCTGGCCATAGAGGTACTCTCTGTCTAGCAGTACACTATTTCCAGAATCCCCAAAGGAAAGCAGGTGCTCAGCATAGCCAACCTTAGAAATGCCTGCTTGCAAGGCTGGCATCTGGAACTTGACTGGAAAACAGTTCCCTTATGACATAAAAGTTTCACTAAATAATAAGAGTGGCTCACTGTGCCTAAAGCATTTGTGCAAACAATGTGGTTTATTTTGAATACCTGCTTCGTCCTCGCATATAAAGTTTGTATGCGAAAGAGTTAACATACCAGGTCTGAGACTGGCTTTTATGGAGCCAGCAAGCAAAAGAATTTACCTAAGCAAATGGATAAAGCAATGAGGATTCAAAGGAATAAAGAAGAATAGGAAGGGATAAAGCAGTGATCATTTGAACATGCTCAGGTGATATTAGTAACAAAGTACCTGCAAGGACAAAACAAAGAAAAACTCAGACCTTCTCAAATAAGATTCTCCCTCAACTATAAGCTCTAGGAAACTCACAGTATATCCTCCTCCTTTAGGAGGCAATCATCTACGCAAGCCATCCTAAGAACAAATCCCTGCTCCCCACAGGTGGAAAACAGGACAGGAAACTATAGACTTCAATCTTGACTGTGTCACCAAACTAGCTCTATAACATTCTCAAGTTTAACTTCACCATTCGGGCACAATGCTCTCTTCTCCAGCTGACCTGTCTTGCAGAATCAAAGATATCACCCGAAATTATATCATACTTAAGCAATTATCTATTTCTCTCTTCAGTACTCTGCAGTCACTCCAGAAGAGAGTTCTCCCCGTCTGGACCCTGTCTTTGTATACATCCTGCCTGAAACTATATTCTAGGCTGTCTACCACTGGTTTTTATCCCTATTTTTTATAACTCTATCTTATATGATAAACTATTCTAGGCTGCTTCTTTCCCATCAAGAAACAAATATAGAATATCTTCTCCCAAAATAACCTCTTTAGGTAAAAATGTCACAAAATAGTCACTCAATAACAGTGACTTTGCAAACCATGAACAACTATGATCTTTCACTTTATTCTAATCTGTTGAAAAATATGTTTATCTCCCCACCATCCCAGTTAATTGCTGAAGAAATATATGTTAAAGGAGGAGAGCAGATGAAGAATAGTAGGTCAAGGCAATCATGATCGGAACTTTGAAAGCCAGGATAAAGGGCTACAAGGAAGGCAAAGAAAAGCAAACATGATCAGAGCTAAAATCACCTAAGAGCAGAGGTAATTTCCAAATGTTCCTAGTTCTTCCCAGTACTCTACTTGCACACTTTTTAAGTACAAGCATAATCACGTAAGAATGTGGTTTTCAGTTCTTTTTTTAATAGCAGAACACTTCTCCCCAAAAGGTATTTTACATGGTATCCCAATACTTAAAACTCATAGGAGGAGTTAGTCTGATTAAGAGAGGGCTAAGAAACCTGAAGCCTAGATTGCTAGGCCTGCCAGCCTCTTTCTTCCCTCAAAGCACTTCCATAGCAGCCCCTGAGACACTGAGGAGGAATCCACGGGACAATTTGAGAACACAATTATCTAGGGGAATCCTCAAAGCCCAAGCAGAAGAACAAAGAACTGCTGGAGTTAATATAGAGGCAGAGCTACACTGGTCAGGTAGCTCAGTTGGTTAGAGCACTGACCCAACAAGCCAAGCTTGTGAGTTAGATCCCCAGTCAGAGCATATACAAGAATCAATCAGTGGGGGAGTAAATAAGTGAAACAACAAATTGATGTTTCTTTCTCCCTCTCCCTTCCTCTAAAAAAAAAAAAAAAAAAATCAATTAAAGCCTGTTTGATGTGGCTCAGTGGTTGAGCATAGACCTATGAACCAGGAGGTCAGGGTTCAATTCCCAGTCAGGGCATATGCCCAGGTTGCCTGCTTGATCCCTGGGGGGGGGGGGGGGGGGGGGGGTGTGCAAGAGGCAGCCAATCAATGATTCTCTCTCACATCAGTGTTTCTCTCTCTCCACTCCCTCCCATACTCCCTTCCTCCCAATCTCTCTCTAAAAATCAATGGAAAAAATATACTCAGGTGAGAATTAATAAAACAAAAAAATCATGTTCTTTATTCTCATACAACATGACACAAATCTCAGGATGTTTAAGTTATAGCTGACAGTTTATTAATTTCAAACAAATTTTTGAAGAAAATAATTTGTAGGACCCTTGGTGGAATATGACTTACAATTTTAGAATCTCATATAAACTGTCAATTTTAATTTGCCCTCCAAAAAATAAAAGCCTTGTACTTTAATTCATTCCTCCCTTTATTTATTTATTTATTTATTTATTTATTTACTTATTGTTAATCCTCACCCAAGGATATTTTTTCCACTGATTTTTACAGAGAAACATCAATGTGAGAGAAACACACTGATGGGTTGCCTCCCAAACACAACCTGACCAGGGCCGGGGATCGAGCCTGCAATTCAGGTACATGCCCTTGACTGGAATCAAATCTAGGACCCTTCAGTCCATGGGCCAACATGCTAACCACTGAACAAAACTGGCTAGGGCTCCTCCCTTCCTTTAATAGCCAAAAAGGTGATGACTAGAATTTGGATTATGAACCATAACTAAGAATTGGACTGCTTTCACTTTGTGGGCCCCATATCACAACTCTCCGCCTCCCAAGTATTCTGAAATACTGAGCTTTCCATTTTCAAGGCAGGATTTCTATTTCAGGGTCAGGAAATTATCTTCACAAACAAATACCTGAAGAGCATGATGACTTCTATGTGAGTCTTACTGATCACAAGATATTACAAATTACAAATAATCTTATTTCTTCTTTACCTGTTTCTCAGGCCTGTTCCATTGCCGCAGCCCCCACCAACCAAAGTCTGTAAAGAAGGTAAAGCGGAACGGCTTAGCTGCTGCCGACTAGGGCCCCTCCTTCCACCGGGCATGTCCGGAAACCAGTCTGCTTCCAGTGCCACCTGTAGTTGCAACCCAGGTTAATGGCTGTCAACCTGTTTCAACTCTGAACAATAACAAAACAAACAAAAATGACACACATTTAAATGTCAGTTTACTATTTTTTAAACTAAGCAATGTAAGAAAACAACCAGAAAAACTGAGTGAACAGGGCTTGTAAAACCAGATTTTCAAACAAATGCTCTTAGTATCTATTACCTACTTTATTCTAATGAAATGAATACTCAAACTCGAATGGGTCAGATCAAAAGCATAAGTTCTGATCTAAGGTGTGTTCAGCACTAGGGAAGTCACAATTTGTGCTTTTTAAAAATATTTTTATTGATTTCAGAGGGGAAGGGAGAGGGAGATAGATAGAAACATCAATGATGAGAGAGAATCATTGATTGGCTGCTTTCTGCACATGGATCAAGGCATGTGCCCTTGACTGGAATCTAACCCGGGACCCTTCAGTCCGTAGGCAGATGCTCTATCCACTGAGCCAAACCAGCCAGGGCAGGGAAGTCACAATTTGTATCTTTTGCCAGTTAAGTATAGCACATGAATGATACTACAATCAGGTACAAATTTACAAGAGACACCTAAAAACACTTCCAATTCAAATGTAATATTTCACAGTAAGGCACTTGAAATACAGGAGAATCAGCACTGTCCAAAATGTTATGTTTTGTTACCAAGCGATCTGGTTCTGTGCTCAGATGTGTTACATATTATCTGACTTTAACTGAGGCGCTTCTTTATCAGAAAGGGAAAAAAAAAGTGTTCCCTGGCCTACAGAGGTTGTTGTCAGGACTGACAATGATGGATGTGAGTATACCAGTCGACCCTTTTAACTCTGTAAAAGTAAAACTGTTCAAATGGTATCTCCATCCGTTAGAGTGAAAACATTGGAGGGAGCGAAAGTGGATGCCCACTCCAAAAAACGTATGTAACATTTCTTAGAAATTACTGAAACGGTAAGAGTGAAAAGTAAGTCACAGATGAAGATCCTGACTGAAAAAGAAATTGTCCTCGCCAATCTGGCAAAATCACGGCTCCTCCAATATGGATACGAAAATCTGTTTACTACACAATACAACTTAAAAACTAAAGAATGACACCGTAAAAAAAACAAACACACAAAAAAAAAAACTTCTGGCTTTCAAAACACTGCTGTAGACTGCACTATTCCTACAGCTTTATTCAAACCGCTGGATGTAGGCAGGGACTGCTGGTCCTTGCTCAAAGGGAAAGGTGTGGAGCAAAAAAACCTGGAGTGGAAGAGGCGAGAGGACGCAGTGGGGGTAGGTGGATGGCGAGAGACTACAGACTTCAATAGACCTGCCCCCAAAGAGGGGACAAGCGGTCCCCGCCCCGCAACCCGGAGAACCGAAACAGGCCTTGGGCAGACGGACAGCACGGCAGTTCCGTTATACTCACGCATGGAGGAGGCCCGGCCGGTGGGGCGGGATCCCTGGGAGCAGGCAGCAGCTTTACTCGAGGGACCCCAAGCAAGAGAACTCCCTCCTCGCGTTGAGGCGCCCCAAACCAAGTGCTTGTCCGCAGGCCGTCCAGCCCACGGAGTCGAAAAAAAGATGTCCAAGCTTCGAGTTGCCAGACCCAGACTTAGACCCAGACCCTGAGTCAGCGGCAGAGTCAGAGCCAGAGCTAAAGCTACAAACAGAGCCAAGTGCCGTCAGCACTCTCCCGCAGCCTCCATTACCGCGGAGCTGAGCAGACGTGGCAGCGCACGGCGATGACGTCAGCTTCGCGACGGCCGGGCGCCCCTGCTGCGAGCTGACTCCCGGAACTACTCCCGCAGCCCCTAGAGCGAGCCCCCAGCCCCGCCTGCCTGCACCTGCGCAGTGGGACGCGCCTGCTCCGCGGGACTCTTGGTCCCGCCCTCCCCGCCAGCGCTGGCGGATGTCCTCCTCGTTTGGCCTCAGGGACCCAGTCCCTAAGGGTCTTTCTTGTAACTTCGTGGACTCCAAGTAACAGCTCTGCAAGTTGACGCTCCCATTTTTACAGATGAGGGAGGTTGGGCGACGTCACTGAGGTCAGGTCCCTGCTGAGTAAACGAGTCCAAGTCGCACAGTCTTGCTTTAGCATCCAGTCGTGCTCTTATTGTCAAGGACTAGAGCTCACAGTCCAGCGGAAGAGACAGATTGTAACAATAAATGTTACAATGCCACAAAACATTGCAATTTGTTAGAATAAATGCAACATTAATATTCTGCCCAAGGTCGGGAGATAGCAAGTAGACAGCGTAATACATTCCGTGGGAGGCGGGTAGTGTCTCCCCAGGAAGGCTTCACAGAGAGCTCGGGGTTTAAAACCAAGACTCCAAGAAGGGACAGACGGTTGGTAGGAGAATGGCTTTCTAGTAAAGGAATTGTCACATAAGGTAAGGAGGTGGACAGCAGCATCATGAAATCAGAAACTGCCAGTAGTTTGGTATTAGAAGAAGAGTAAAAGTGTCAAAAGGAGCACTTGTGTGAGATCTCTCACGCTAGAGATTTTAAGAGCCTTAAGAGAAAACTCTTTGTATTGGGTAATGACGAGTTAACCATTATTGAGAGTTCTTTTTGGCACCAGATACTAGATTAGTAGTTTTATATATTTCATTTAAATCCCAATGCTTTGATACTACCATTGTTCCTATTTTACAGAGGAAATTGAAATTAGAAGACATGAATATACAAAATCCAACACAGATACTTTCATCATATTCACCTCTAGGTGTAAGGAGTTTTGCACATTTTTTTTTTAAAAATTGATTTCAGAGAGAAAGGGAGAGGGAGAGAGGGATAGAAACATCAATGATGAGAGAGAATCATTGATTGGCTGCCACCTGCACGCCGGCAACCTGGGCATGGGCCCTGACCAGAATTGAACCTTGACCTCCTGGTTCATAGATCAACGCTCAACCACTGAGACAACAAATATTTTATTTGTTCTGTAAACTGTTTCCTAGCTTGATACATTCAAACTCCTTTGCCACTTATTTATTTAGTGACTATTATGAACCAGACATAGTGTTAGTGAACAAGACAGATATGTCTCTGCCCTCCTGCAGCTTGTATTCTAATGAGGGAAGCATTTATTTAATAAGTAAAATAATTAGAGATTGTGTTGTGAAGGAAACAAAGGGGTAAGGTAGACAATAAGGAGGGTGCTATCTGTCTGAAGGAATGACATTTCAGCATGTTGGGAAGGAATCAGAGATGCAAAAATGGGAGAGAAAAGCAATCTAGAAGAAAACAAAAGTTATACAGAGATTCTAAGGTGGCTTAGAGCTTGCCATGTTTGAGAAACTTAACACAAAATTGTATAGCTAGATCATGGTGAGCAAAGGGAAATGTGGTGTTAACAAATAATTTAACTTCCACAGCTGAAAGTCTTTTATAAGAAAGGTGTATTAAAGAGCCGAAATTGCTGGCCAAAAAGAAGACTAGTCTTGGGACATGAACTCCATTGCCTCAAAATTTTGCAAATTATACATCAAGAAGGCGGTGGTGGGGATGGGGACAGGGAGAAAGATTTAAGCTGTTCTAAAAGATTTATATTAGCTGTAGATAAAGAGGATGGGAAAAGGGGAAGCAGAGTTAGTTCTGGGATAAGCTCAGCAGAATCTGCCAGGAAGAAGTGTCTGCTGCTGTGGATGAGCTGTAACCAGCAGACTGGAAAATTCATGTGTTAATAAGTGGATAATTGTGGCAAATTGATGCAGCCATTATAGAAAACAGTATCTAAGGTTCTCAAAAATGTAAAAATAGAACTACCTTGTGACCCAGCAATTCCACTCCTGGGTAATTATACAAAGAAATCCAAAACACTAATTCAAAAAGATATACGCACCCTACATTCACTGCAGCATTATTTTTTTTTTTTTGAAATTGGGTTTATTAAGCATTCCATTAATTGGGCAGCATCCCATTTAGCAATTAGAAGGGGCCTCCCCTGCAGCATTATTTACAATAGCCAAGATAAGGAAGCAACCTGAATGTCTGGATAAAGAAGATGTAGGTACATATATACAATGAAATATTACTCAGTCATAAAAATGAATGAACATCCATTTGTGACAACATGGATGGACCTAGAGGGTATTGTGCTAAGTGAATTAAGTCAGAGAAAGACAAATACTGTACCATATGGTTTCACTTATATGTGGAATATAAAGAACAAAATAAAATAGAAATAGACTCATAGATATAGAGAACAAACTGATGGTTGACAGATGGGAAGGGGGTTAGTAGGCAGAGTGAAAAAGGGGAAGGCATTAAGAAGTACAAATTGGTAGTTACAAAATAGTCACAGAGATATAAAGTAAAGCACAGTTATTGTAATCGCTATGTATAGTGCCTGGTGGTTACTGGATTTATGGGAGAATCACTTTGTAAATTATATAAATGTCTAACCACTATACTGTATAGTTGAAACTAATCTATATATATAAAAGCCTAAGCAGCCATTACAACAGAATGACCGGTCGCTATGACATGCACTAATAACCACCAGGGGGAAGATGCTCAATGCAGGAGCTCACCCCAGCCCACAGGCCTTGATCACTGATGGGGCCTGTCGGCCAACCTCCCGGTCCCTCCTTCCAGCCAGCAGGCCCTGATTGCCCAATCGGGGCTGGGCTGGGATGAGGACCCAGAGGTGGGTGGCAGCAGATGTGGGTGGTGAAGGAAGGAAGAGGGCGGGAAGTGGGGAGGCGAGGAACCTGATCGGCCCTGATCGCCAGCCTCTAGTATAAAATAATATTGAATGTTTGTAATTGAAAAAAAAAGTGAATAATCATGGAAATAGCCACCTGGAAATTAATCCTAAATTCCAACAGATATATAAGAATGTGAGCAGCCTTGTCAGAGCTGGTCTACAGCTATTAACAGGCTAACGTTTCTCTTTCGCTCACTCTTCAGCCACTGTAATTTTAACTTAGAACATCTCAGGATTTTTTTTTCTTGTTAGTGGCATGAAATTAATTTGAAGACCACTAGGAGTTTGAACATGGAGAATCTTTTAAACCATAGTGTTAGCATTTTAGTGGCTAGCATAGGACCTAGAAATCTGTGATTTTTCATAAGCTCTAGGATTCTGGTACTTATTATACCTAGGAACCACTAGAATAAAATACCTTACCTGTTAAGGAAGTGAAACTATTATATGGATTCACATGCAGCTTATTCCTCCTGTGCATAGAGCCCACTTAACTCCCAACCTCGCTGCAGAAAATATTTTCATTGTAATGCAAGGTGAGTTCCATTTTGCTCTGATCACAGAAAACTGTACTTGTGGAAAAGAAAAGCTCTTTTATTCAAGTTTTAAAAATTATTCTCCACTACAAGGGTGGACAAAATTAGGTTTACATTGCTCACATGGAAAATAATACAATAATAAATAATAATGCAAGAATAAACTGTTTCGTGTACTGTAGCCCTACTTTTGCCTACGCCTATATATTCATTTTAGACTAACTTTGAAAATGAAAGTTATTGTGTTGTTCATTTATGGAGTACACTGCCTTGTCATGTACTTTTGATGAATATTCATGTTGAAGTTCTGCACACCTTCCTAGAAATAAAAGAAACTTTGACTCAAGTTTTCATTTGGATTCCCGAAGAAGTCTTATATGATAGAGTGTTGGAGATCTATTTTCTCCTCTCCCAAAGTGAGTGACTTGGCCTATTCCTAACTAATCAACATTATTTTGTCTTTCATCATTCTTCAACATGCATCCTTTTGCCCTCCACTACCATCACCCCAAGTCTACCCCCACCCTCTGCAGATTATGGCTTTTCCCTTTTTAGTGTCTCCAGCACAATATTCTATAATGGCAATATTTCCTTTTTTTTTCTTCTCAACCTGGAATATACCTCTCTTACCCCTTTCTCCAGATGTCCAGTTCATGTTGATCTTTCCTTCCACTGAAACCAGGAACGTTTACTTATTGCCTTAAGTTGTGCGTTATCTCTGGGAATCCTATTTGTCTTCCCACTAGTTCTAAACCCCTTGAGGGCACAGATCTCATCTTGGTCTTCCATGTATTTCCATGGAGCTTAAGTTGTCACTGTTAGGATGAGCTACCCCTAATCTCTCTTCTGAAATATATATTGTTATAAGCTGTTCCCATAGGTTTGAGCAGACGACGAATGCCTGCAGAAGCAGGGTGAGAAGAACTTCTTTCCGCCCGATCAACCTGTGCACTCTCCTCTCTTGACTCCCTTGACCAACTGATGACTTCCCCTCCAACTGACCAACTCTCGCACCCACATCCTGACCCTATGTTGTGTACTTCTACCCTATATAAGAGAGCCTCACCACCCCCTCGGGTCTGACACCGACACACTGGTGTGAGAGAATGAAATAACGTTTCTTAAACTCCCACAGCATCTCTCGGCCTGGCTCCTTTTGGTGTGGACCTAACAGTCACTATGCACTCTTTAGACAATGGTTAAAACTTGTAGTTTTATGGTCATTATATATACCTAAACAGCTATACTGTCCAGTATGATGTTGTCCACTGATATTTTTCCTTGTCTGATCACTTCCTATTACGAGGAGACCTATGCTATATTATTTGCAAGCCCTTGGGGTCTAACTGCTATACACTATAGTGTGGCATATATATATATATATATATATATAAAATTTCCCCCCTCCCACCTTCTACCTTTTTCTAGCTGGGCTAACAATCAAATGAACAGAAACAGATTAACAGGAGAAAATAAAATTTTAATACATGTGCATAGGGAACTCACATAAGCATGAAAATTCCAAAGAGAGTGAGGCAACGTTGGACACATGCAGGATTTTGAACAAAGGAGAAAGGCGGGGGTGGGGGTGATGAGGGATCTTAGATTTCAGAAGTGAGAATGGGCTATTTACCAGTACTTGAGGAAGAGTGGAATACACACTCTTAACAAGGTAACTCAAGAAACATTGGGACGCGGTGGGTATCCAGCTCATGGGCCCCTGCCTGAAGCCCTGCATTCACCACCCTTAGTTCAAACTCGGCTAAGGCGAACATTAGGATCCCCTTCCTGGAGCAGGCCTTTCTATCGGAACCGCTTGTGCAGACAAAGGTTCTTTCTGAGTCTTTTGTCTCTTGATAAACAGCTTGAAATCAATATCCCAAAAGGCAAAACTCTTGGTCCCCTTAGATAGCGAACCGTACTGCTTGGCTCTAAACAAAGGCGCAGGACTGCCCGGCCTGCGGAACAGCGCGTTCACAGAGCGGTGGGAAGGGAGCCTGGCTTCCAGGCGAGCAGCCCCGGGAAACCGCCCGGGCTGGGACCTGGGGGCGGGGAGGCGGAGGCCGCCCGCCATCTCTGTGTGGGGCGCCCCGCGCACGTGGTGCGGCTCCCATGCTGGTGCGGGGCGGCGCTTCCGCGGGGGGCACCGCGGGGGTTCCGCAGCGGCTCCGGGCGATGGAGCGGGGCGCGCGCCGCCCGCTCGGGCTGTGGCTGCTGCTGCTGCTGCTGCTGCTCCTGCCCCCGGCGCTGGGCCGCCAGGAGTCAGGTGGGCCCGGCGGGCGGGCGGGCCGAGCGGCGCCGGGGCGGGCGCGGGGCGGAGGCGCTCTCCGGCCTCTTTGCTCCGCTGTGGCCGCGATTCCCGCAGAGCTGGGCGCCGGGCACCGGGGCGGCAGGAGGTGCGGGTGGGGAGGGAGGGGGGCTTGGGGCGGAGAGTGGGTGTCTGGCGCTGCCTCTGCTGCTCAGGATCCTGGAGAGGAAGCGGTTCTTCAGGATTCCGAGGGACAGTGGGGAGGAGAGGGAATTCCTCTGGTCATCCATAGCAGGCATCGGCCGCGCTGCGCAGCTCTGCACCCCGCAAAAACACACTGGGGGATAAAGCCCGTGCACGGGGTGTGTCTCTGTGTGGCGTGCGTGTTCTCAGACCATTGCCAGAAGAGATGAAGGGAGGGTTCATGTCTGTGGCTTTTAATGTATCCTCTTTATAGGACTCAGTTTGATTGGTAAACGGTGGGAATCGGTGTTACTCTCACCGGTCAGTACGGTATACCCGTAGCCTTCTGAGCGTCAGGCGTTAAGCTGGAGAAATTTCCAGTTTCTTGGATGCCTGAGGGCCGAGTGCAGGAGCAGACTTGCCTTGAGTGCTGGAGAGTTACAGAGGGAATCCTTCCTAGGTTGGCGTGTCCACCAGTGGGGTGGGAAGCGGGCTGCCTAAAACTTCTGGCCTTCTGTGGGTTCTGCCTGTCTGCCACGAGGAAGAATGCTCAGGGGTACTGTGTTAACTTCATTTACTTGCCTTTTTGAAGGTTCAAAGTGGAACGTATTTATTGACCAAATTAACAGGTCTTTGGAGAATTACGAACCATGTTCAAGTCAAAACTGCAGCTGCTACCATGGGTGAGTCAGTTCTTTGCTTTATTTGTCTTTGAGAATTTAGTTCCTGTCACAAGCAAGTCCCCTAAGATCTCGAAGAGGCCTTGGTTGCTGTGGTCAGAGCCAAGCCTATTTGTGAAAGCAGATGGGCTTCCTGAGGTGGCTTCCTATTGCGAGGGAATAAAAATGCCCTGGGATAGGAGAGCCCAGGTGGTCTCAGCCTTGCCACACGCTCCTTGTGGGAGTCAGTACCTGTGCTTGTCTGTTTTCCCCACTGAAAGCTTCTTCAGGTCAAGGCCTATGGCGTATCCACCGTCGTATCCCTGGTGTGGCTCTCAGCAAGTACTCAATAAATATTGTTGAAGGAATGAACGTATTTATAAATGAATCTAATTATACCTTTCCTGCTGATTACTTTTAATTTAGGGCGGGAGTGTGGAAGAAAGATTACTCCGAAAGCAATAATCACTTCTAGTCTCAGCACTCCCACTCATTATCCCCATGGCCAGCCTTCTCTGGGTCTCAGATTCCGCATCAGCTGAATGTCAGGGTCCTTTAGCTCCTTACTATGTTATTCCACAGCTCCTCAAAAAATTCACCTAGTGCTTCTGATACTTATTAAAAACTTACTATGTATTGAATTTTATAAAAGGAATCCAAAATAGTGTAATTTGCCCAGCCGGTGTTGCTTGATGGTTGAGCATCAACCCATGAACCAAGAGTCCCCGGTTCGATTCCCAGTCAGGGTACATGCCAGGGTTGCTGGCTCAATCTCCAGTAGGGTGCCTGCAGGAGTCAGCTCATCAGTGTTTCCATCTCTCTATCTCTCTCCCTAAAAAAAAAAAAAAAAAAAAAAATAAAAAGTAAAATCAGTTTAAAAAATTGTGTAATTTTTTGTTATTGCTGTTAGGCTGCTATGGTTTGGGGTCGGGTGGGTAGGAGCCAGACAGACCAGAACAAGGGAGTCAGACAGTGTCAGACTGCAAGGCATAAACTGTATCTTCTGTGGGATTCGGAGGAAGGGATGTCAGTGGGACTGCAGTGACTGGGAGCATGCAGATGTGACTTGTGTAGGGAAGGTGGAATATGCATCAGGCAAGGGAGGGGCAATCCAGATGGAGGAGGAAGAAGAGAAATTTACTTGCTTTTTCCGTTTGGTGACTTTGATGTTGGTGATGTTTTAGATTCCCTAAGGTGCTTCTGGGGGTAAGGGTACTCGTTCCTGCTCTCTATTCTTTCCCTCAGCTTACTGTGTTCTTTGATACTAACCCTAAACCCAGGGAAGTAGGCAGAATGGTGCCACCATCTTGGCCTGCTTTCCTTGACGATTCCCGTTCTTTCCTAGTGTCATAGAAGAGGATCTGACTCCTTTCCGAGGAGGTATCTCTAGAAAGATGATGGAGGAGGTAGTCAGGCGGAAGCTGGGAACTCACTATCAGATCATTAAGAACAGATTATACCGAGAAAATGACTGCATGTTTCCCTCAAGGTAAGAGTTACGAGGCAAATATATCTTCTGACCTTATTACATAGGGGCTTACTTGATTCTGTCATTATGGAGAAGCCCACTAAAGGGACCCCCCAGGTCAATTCCTCCTCACATGACAAGCTCTTCTCGCCTGGGAATTTTTCTGGCCAACTCCTATCCCTTCTCCTACATCAAAGGCTGTCTTCTCTCTTTGTGAGGCGTGGGCATGTCACTGGCTATCCTGGCCTTTGCTCTGTCCCTTCTCTTCTTTCTCTGGATGTTGTAGCTGCAGGACACAGGCTGATGAGGCCTAGCAGGATTGAGCTGTGCTGAAGGTGGAGGAAAAGCATGGATTGTCAAAGGCCAGCTATTGTTCTAGATACCAAGTATTCGCAGTAACATGGTGGAAAGTCACGAGGAGTAGCTGGAGCTACAAATTATGAATCAGTGGGCTGAGAGTTGGGGGTGAGCAGGAGGGTCATGGACTGATGATACAACTAATGATAAACCTCCCTTTTAGGGGTCTTGTATATAAATAAAACTTCCAGCCCCGGTGAGTGTGCTCAGTTGGTTGAGCATCATCCCTAGAGGTCACCAGTTCAAGTCCTGGTCAGGGCACATGCCAGGGTTGCAGGCTGAGTCCCCAATAGGGGGCATGCAGGAGGCTAAAAACATTTTTTAAAAGTGTGTCTGGGGCCCTAACCAGTTTGGCTCAGCAGATAGAGCATCAGCCTGCGGACCAAAGGGTCCCGGGTTCGATTCCAGTCAAGGGCATGTACCTTGGTTGTAAGCTCCTCCCCACCCAGGCCCTGGTCAGGGCGCGTGCAGGAGGCAACCAGTTGATGTGTTTCTCTCACATTGATGTTTCTCTCTCTGTCTTTCCCTCTCTCTTCCATTCTCCCTAAAAATCAATGGGAAAAAAAAAAAAAAGAATGTCATACTAATAAACTATATTTAAAAAATAAAATAAAGTGTGCCTGGGACACTGCCTTGTCCTAGAGCAGACACTGCTCTGGTGAATCTATGGCATTTCTGTTTGACAGATGCAGTGGTGTGGAACACTTCATTTTGGAAGTTATCGGGCACCTTCCTGACATGGAGATGGTGATCAATGTACGAGATTATCCTCAGGTTCCTAAGTGGATGGAACCTGCCATTCCAGTCTTCTCCTTCAGCAAGGTGAGTATAGGAAGAGCCATATGAGGGGATGCGGGGTGATACTCTAGGACAGGGGTGGGAATTGTTTTTCTGCCAAGGGCCACTGGGATATTTATTTATTACTAGAGGCCTTTTGCACGAAATTCGTGCACTCGGGGTGGGGGGGTTCCTTAGCCCAGCCTGTGCCCTCTCTCAGTCCAGGAGCCCTTGGGGGATGTCTGACTGACAGCTTAGGCCCGCTCCAAATGGACATCCTTAGCACTGCCATGGAGGTGGGAGAGGCTCTTGCCACCTCTGCACTCGCCAGCCGTGAGCCCAGCTTCTGGCTGAGCAGCGCTCCCCCTGTGGAAGCACACTGACTACCAGGGGACAGCTCCTGCATTGAGTGTCTGTCCCCTGGTGGTCAGTGCGTGTCATAGTAACTGGTTGTTCCGCTCTTTGGTCAATTTGCATAGTAGCCTTTTACTATATAGGATTTTTTATATGTATTTATTGATTTCAGAGAGACAGGGAGAGGGAGAGAGAGATTGAAACATCAATGATGAGAGAGAATCACTGATTGGCTGCCTCTTGCACACCCCCCACTGGGGATCAAGCCCGAAACCTTGCCATGTGCCCTGAATGGGAATTGAACCATGAACTCCTGGTTCATAGGTCAGTGCTCAACCACTGAGCCACACTGGCTGGGCCATTTGGATATTCATAACATCATTCACAGGCTGTACAAAATTCTCAACTTAAAAATTAGCCTGCAATATTTGGTCAAACATTTAATTAATTCACCCCTAATGTCTTGGCAGGGCCAGACCAAATGATTTCGAGAGCCTTATACTGCCCGTGGGCCAGATGTTCCCCACCCTGCTCTAGGATATGAGCAGGAGATGATTGTCCTATGACAGAGTGTAATGGGTCGTGGTGAGGATGAGGCCTGAGATCCAGAACTGGGTCTGTGTCCCTGTTAGTTTCACAGTAGTTGAGCAATGAGGCTGAGGAGATGGGGTTGAAGGTCTGTAAGTAATGTGAGATGGCTTAAGTGTCTCTAGAGCTAGTGATAGAGGGTAGGGAAAGAGAGGCCTGAAGAACCTAGTGGACATTGGAGGTGGGGTTCAGAGATGAGAGAGAGAGAGAGAGAGAGAGAGAGAGAGAGAGAGAGAGACCCAAGAAAACTTCTGGGCTTGGAATTAGAGAGCACATTTAACCAGTTAACTGCCTGGCGTCCAAAACGGAAACCATCCCCACACGCCATGATATTTTGAATTTAATTTAAAAAATCAGTTTGCAATGAATATTATAAAAATAAATATATTACTCACAAGTTGGGTGTTCTTGAATATTTTCAGCTGAAAATTCTCACGAAAAATGATTTTAAAGTCAGTCAGGGCTGCCACTTAGGGAAAACGTCTCTTTTATAGACGTGCGTGGCGTGTGGGGAAGGTCTGCTGCTTGCGTCTACAGACACTTATGGCGTATAGTGGGTTAAAAAAATATTTGTTGAGCTCCTATAATATATACATCAGCCACAGTCTTTGGTAACATCTGGCTTATCTGTCACTGTATCCCAGGGGCCCAGCATGGCTAACAGTGAAACCGAATGTGTTAGATCACTCCACACAGTTTGTGTCCAAGCAGCACATTGAGGGGATAGGCCTGGGATATCCAAGAGGGATTGCGAGAGGGTGGTCTTCGGGTCTAGTTATGGAAGGAGAGGAGTTCTAGGACACATCTTGGGCTCGTAGAACTTGGGACAGTTAATGTCCTGCCAGTGCTCAGGTTCCTGTAAATGGTGTATTGGCAGGGATGGGCCTTGGATCCCTAGAGACCGAGTTTGAATGCATTTGAGGGCAGGGCTGGGGGAACTAAAAGAGAGTGGGTGGAAGAGTCTATGGGGAAGAGTAGGTTTAGGAAAACCCTATGGACTTTGAGAAAAGGAACATCATCTCTGATTTGGTTTTTCCGAAGCAAAGGGACTTTTTACCCCTACCTTTTCTTTATCACGTTTACTTTCCTTCCAGACTTGTTTATTTCCTGTATTGCACGTGGTCTGAGGCACATTTGTGTGCATTTCCCATGACTTAGCCTCAGTTCTCAAAAGTGCTTGGTCCCCTTGTTTGTCATGAAAGCCTTCCAGAAGAGCCAATAGAGGCTCCCATGTAAGTCAGCGAGGACTTTGCTGTTTACCTGTTGTTTCTGTGGATAATAAAGTATGAGCATCAGTATACTGACGTCCTTTACATCTTTACTTCCCTCAGAAGGGACTTTTTTTTATCTTTTAAATCCTCATCCAAGGATATTTTTTTCATTGATTTTTAGAGAGAATGGAAGGGAGGGGGAGAGACAGAGAAAGAGAAACATCGATGTGAGAGAGACATCATTTGGTTGCCTCTGGCACGGGGATCGAGCCTGCAACCCAGGTATGTGCCCTTGACTGGAATCGAACCCAGGACCCTTCAGTCCGTGGGTGGACATTCTATCCAGTGAGCCAAACCAGCTAGGGCCAAAGGAGGCATTTTAGACTGTAACTTTATGGTAATTGTGCATCTTCTATTGAGCAGCTATGTCTGCTCAAATATGTTTTTGAGTATTTGAGAGAATGCAAACAGCATACTGCATGTGTAATTCCAATGGAAGAAACACTAGAGTTAGAGGTTTATCAGTGGCCAAAATTTTTTTCTTTTTAGAGGCGGGGGGCGGGGGGAGAAAGAGAAACATTGGTTTGTTGTTCCACTTATTTATGCATTCATTGGTTGCTTGCATGTGCCCTGACTGGGGATTGAACCCGCAACTTGGCATATCAGGATAATGCTCTAACCAACAGGGGTGAGTGGCCAGAGTTTTAACAGAAGTAACCATAAAAAGGAAACAAATGTTTTCAAACTTTTATCAAAAGATGTGGGATAACACCTCTTACCCCATTCTGCCCATCAGCACTTCTAACCCTAATAGATGAGTAAGCAAGAATTTATTGACCAACCAATGTGCGTTCAACAGTGCCACAGTGTTGGGTAGCACTGACACTTACTGAGTACCCAGTATGTGTCCGATGCTGTTCTAAACTTTTTACATGTATAACTCATTTAATATTCAAAACAAACCTGTTATATAGATAGTATTATTGATATTATTTCTCCCATTATAAAGATAAGGAAACTGGGCATAGAAGGATTAAGTAACTTGTCTAGAGAGGAAAAGAGGTGGCGTCAGCATTCAGATTCAGATCATCTGTCCCAAAAGCCCACATTCTTAACCTTTGCACTGTATTTCCTAATTCTTGCTCAAAAGTCCCATCTAGGAAATAACCAAGAACTGGTGAGTCAGGATACACTCCAAGTGTAATAGCAGTTAAAAGATGAGAGAGCTATGTAATCATTCAGCATTGTGTATATTGTTTCCTTAAACTAAAAACCCTGACAGTGGATGTCCTCTAGAAAAACAGAGCTTTGGGGAACTGGAAAAGTTGGCCTTCAATGCAATTTCAAATTCATGAATTTTAACTCGTGGTCGTTTTTGCCCTTTAGTGCCTGGAGTCCAGGCTTCGCAGACTAGGGAAGCGATAGCTTTGACAGTGCGGCACCAAGGCCTGCAAGGCCTTTGTCCAGCTCCTGTGGCATGAATGCCGTTGGCTGCTTTCCCCTCTCTTGTGCACCTGATTTAGAACGGCCTTTCTGTTTCTGTTGAAGACGTCAGAGTACCATGACATCATGTATCCTGCCTGGACCTTTTGGGAAGGGGGGCCCGCGGTTTGGCCAATTTATCCTATGGGTCTCGGACGGTGGGACCTCTTCAGAGAAGATCTGGTAAGGTAGGTCCTCTAGGGAGGTTACGTTTGTCCCTCTTCATGGGTCTTCTTGAAATAAACAGTAGCCTATAAACAATTACTTTAAAATGACTAACTTTTAAGTTAAAGATAAAAGACAAAAAACTGTTTATAGCAAAAGCAATTTTACCTGCGCATAAATTACCTGTGCATCCATAGAAAAAGAACAGAGGAACCTGCTCTAAGATATCAGCAGTGCCTCTGTGGAAGATTAGAGAAGCCTTTTCTTCCTTGAGCTTTTCTATACTTTAAAGATTCTCTAAGAGTGAATTACTTTATAATGAGGGAAACAATGAATGAGCATGTTGTGGGGGAGGACAGAACATTACCTGGAGGAACATAAACGCACTTTGTAATTTAGAGCTAAGTCCTTTAGGTGGGGATGGAGTAGGCATCAATGTCCCGTAGGCATCTCAAAGACAAGCTTACTTAAGATCCTCTCTGTACATGGTTGAGACATTCCTTGGCCTTTTGGTCCCATCCCATCCTGCCTTCATTTCAGAATTTATTTTTTAAAAAATATTTTTATTGATTTAAGAGAGGGAAGGAGAGGGACAGAGAGAGATAGAAACATCAATGATGAGAGAGAATCATTGATCAGCTGCCTACTGCACACCTCCTATGAGGGATTGAGCCTGTAACCTGGGCATGTTCTCTGATCTGAAATTGAACTATGACCTCTTGGTTCATAGGTCGATGCTCAACCACTGAGCCACACCGGCTGGGCTTATTATGTCTTTTGATGGACATTTAAACCGTATGTATAATACATGCATAATTTTTTAATAGTTTTTTTTTAATCCTTACCTGCAGATATTTTTCCATTGATTTTTAGAGAGAGTGGAAGGGAGTGGGAAAACCAGAGAGAAACATCTATGTGAGAGAGACACATCAATTGGTTGCTTCCTGCACACGCCCCAACCAGGGCTGGGGATCAAGCCTGCAACCGAGGTACGTGCCCTTGACCAGAATCAAACTCAGGACCCTTCAGTCTTGAGGCCGACACTCTGTCCACTGAACCAAATCTGCTAGGATGCATAATTTGTTTTTTTATGGACTATTTCAGAGTGTGACCCTTAACCCTTTAATATTTTAGTTGTGTATTTCCTAAAAGCAAGGGTGTTCTCTTTTATAACCACACTGTAATTACCAAATTCAGGAAAAAGTATTGATACAACACTTTATAGTCTCAGTAATGCCCTATACAGTGCTTTCCCCCTCCAGTACAGGATACAGTCCAAGATCATATATTGCATGCAGTTGTTATGTCTCTTCAGTCTCCTTTGATCTGAAACAGCTTTTTAGTCTGTCTTCCTCTTTCATGACATTGACATTTTGAAGACTGCAGAACATTCTTCAACTTGGTTTTGTCTATTTCCTCATGATCAGATTCAGTTAATGCATTGCTGGTCCAAATACTGTATTTACTTACTACAGAAGTCATTTTTCATCCATCCACCCCTCATTAGTGATGTTGATTTTGATCACCTGGTCAAGGTGTTATCCATTTCCTTCATTGTATTGTTACTATTTCCCCCCTTGTAAGTTAATAAGCAATTTATAGTGAGATAGAATATGTTTTAAAATCTAATTTTAGATGAATTTTTTTTCTTTTGATAACTTCCCCTTATATTCTTCAACTGAATTTATTTATGACTAGAGGCCCAGTGCATGAATTAGTGCACCAGTGGAGTCCCTCGGCCTTGTCTGTGGGATCAGGCTGAAACCAGCTCTCCAACATCCCCCGAGGGGTCCCAGATTGCGAGAGGGCGCAGGCCAGGCCAAGGGACCCCACCGGTGCACTATCAGGGCCTGGGAGGTATGCGGGAAGTTGGTCAACCAGGGAGGGACTGTGGGAGGGCTACAGGGTGTGTCCGGCCCGTCTGGCTCAGTCCTGATCTGCCGGACCCCAGCAGTAAGCTAACCTACCAGTCGGAGCATCTGCCCCCTGGTGGTCAATGCACATCATAGCTACTGGTTGACAAGTCAACTGTCTGCTCCCTGGTGGTCAGTGCACATCATGGTGAGCCGGTTGAGTGGCCTTAGCATATCATTAGCATATTATGCTTCGATTGGTTGAACAGCCAACTGGATGACCGGACACTTAGCATATTAGGCTTGTATTACATAGGATTATAGAATTGCCATTTTATTTCTTAGATCCTTCCATTTAGAACCTCAAGCTATGTGATTTTATTTCTTACCTTGAAACTTAGTCTGCTTGTTTATCCAATTGCTTGCTTATCTGTGAGTAGGGGAATTTGACAATTCTTTCTCTGCTTTTATTTGATGATTTTCCATTAGAATTTTATATAATGAGCACATATCATTTTTCCACTGGAAAATCCATAAAACAAAAAACCAAGTGCTGTAGTGTTTGTATTTTGGTGGAATGGAATATGGGGCAGAGCGTGAGAAAGTGCTGGTTTGGGGCTGGAGAACTGGGAAAAGGTGAACCAGCAGAAAAGGGCTGGAGATACACCAGGAAACATGGAGCAGTGCTCTCAGCAGAGAGAAATGAATAATGTAACACTACGTGTCTGAAAAGTGTCTCTACCTAAAAAGCTTATCACCTAAGTCTCTTTACACCAATATAGACCAGCAAAACCTCTTTAACTCCTGATGAGCCCTCCCCTCCTTTTTCAGAGGAAGACATTGTGAAAACTTCTGTGCAGGGCTCCTACAAAGAAAGTTAAGAATGCTGTGTCTGTGAGCTAGTAGTTTCAGCAAGGAGAGCTGGTCGGGGTAATGTGTGTTCCGAGAACTGAGTTTCAGGGACTTTGTGTTTGTGGAGCACTTAGTACAGTTTCAAGAATGCCAGGGTGCTTTGCAAAATCAGACGAAATCTGATGACATCTCCTATGTCTCCAAAACATGATTTGTTTTCTTGCCCTTAATTCAATTTCTGACATTTTCTGCAGTCCTATTTGTATGTTAATTTATCAACAGCACTCTACTTAAAGTAGGGAAGAAATCCTCTGAATTAAATAGCCCTAAACATGTCATTTAGTGTTTGGGAACTTTTCCTTCAACGTTGTTAACTTAGTAATGGAGCAGTAGATTTGTAGATATTACGAGCTAACACCTCCAGAGGAATGAAGTAATACCAAAAAGGAACAGAATGCCATTTAGAGATTTTTCTTTTGAATAGCCTGGCTCAGACTTATTTTAAAATGTAAAGCTCAGGACTTATCCTCAGAAATGGTTAGAACACATCCTTATAATATTAAGAAAAAAACATAGAAACTAATCAAAATCTATTTTCAGGTCAGCAGCACAGTGGCCATGGAAAAAGAAAAACTCCACAGCGTATTTCCGAGGATCAAGGTGATTATATTTTTGGACATTTTACAAAGATATTCTTACAGTTAATGTGTAAAATGTAAGTAATTTTGAGGATGTAGCAAACTCTATCTCATAAGGAAGACTAAGACATAAACATAGAATCACAGAATTTTAGACTAGATAAGAACTCAACTTATTTGCCCAAATCACTCTTAATTGAACTAAAATTCAATGTTCACCCAGTAATTCAACAGATATTTACAGAGTGCCACAAGTGTGATGGGCATTGAGTATATAACGTTGAACAGAAAGATGAGCTGTCTTCTTGCCTGAGAGATGACAGTTTCCTAGGAGTAGCTTATGACCTTGCCCAGTCACTCTGCCCGTTAATACCATCAGTGGACCTCCTGACTGCCTTTTTCATCAGACCATGTGGCTGCCACATAGTGGCTGAGAGCACAGACTGAGAGTGTAAAAATGGAGAGGAAGAGGGAAAGGGAAAAGGTTGGGGAAGGACCCCATTCGTGTCCAGCTCTGTATCCCCAGGGTCAAGGTCAGCATCTGTCACATAGACACGTAATGAATGTGTGTTGAACAGATGAAGACAGAAGAGACTGTGAAGAGAGAGGGTTTTGTCATTTTCTCAGTGAGTCCTCGTCAGCGATCCCACCCTCTATTTACTGTGAGCAGTGGACTTCAAATGCAGATTAGCTTCAGCCACTGCTTACTGTTCTTTATCAACTTCTTGAGATCACAGATTCTTAACTTGGGATGCATGTGTGGACTTCAAAAGTTTGAGGACTTTCTTGAAATTACAGGGGGATATGTGCATTTTTTTCTAGAGAGGAGAGTCCATAGTTCTTATCACATTCTCAGGGGATCCATGACACCACCCTCCCCCCCAATGTCAAGACCACCTGCTACTTGGACCCTTGCAAGGACTTTTTCTCCATATAATCTTAGGGTTTTTAAGCCTTTTTGTTTTCTTTTTCATTTAAATACTATACTAGACTTTACAGAGCACACACAACAAAGGTCATGCAGCTATTTTGGTGAGTGGTGATTACGTAGTCACACAGCTATAGGTACTATTGATTATAGAGGCTACTGGAACCCTCCTAAAAGGGAAATCATTCCCTGGGATATGGCTGTAGTGAACAGAACAACATAATCTTAAAAACCAGACGCAAGCAAAGAAGGACCAAATTCTCCTCATCCCTGAAGGGTAAAGTGGGGACAGCCCAGGACCACCTAAGGCTGCAGTGTCCGATATCCCCCTCCTCTGCTATTAAAGTGACCAGTGAGTTGTCCACCTGTGTGTGCCATCATTGCATTGGGTCCAACGACTGCTTACCTTCCAGAGATTGGGAACAGTATTATGGTGTAGAGCACATAGTTTTATGTCATGTGTTTCTTTTATAGGACAAGTCCAGAACGAGATCCTCTCATTCTTCTATCTCGGAAAAATCCAAAACTTGTTGATGCAGAGTACACCAAAAACCAGGCCTGGAAGTCTATGAAAGTAATCACCAATCATCTGAATAGAAACTAAAGCAGCGAACATTCTCGCTCAAAGAACATTGCTGCCTGGGTAGAATTTCAGATTAGGTTTCCTGTCTGTTATGGGAAGAATGTAGAGGAAGTTCCATGAACTAGTATTAGCATACATGTAAATTATTCTTTTTCAAACTCACATTGCTTTCCTGACCCATATTCTGAGTAGTATTTTATAGTACTTTGAAGGTTTAAACCAGAGGTCACAAACTTTTTATGTAAAGGGCCAGATGGTACATTTTTTAGGCTTTGTGGATCGTGAGGTCTATTGTCGGTGCATGAGAGCAGCCATAAACAACGTGTAAATATATGAGCGTGGCTGTGTGCTAATAAAGCTTTATGACACTGCAATTTGAATTTTATGAGAAAAAATTGTAAACTTCTTGTGCGAAAAACCAAGTATGTCTTTAAGATGGGTATATTTATTATATGATAGTTTTATTTGAATGGGTGCAAATGAAGTTTAAGAAGCTTTGTGTAAAAATAAAAATATGAAAAAAATGTATCCATTCAGCAGAGCAGCTACTGTAGGAGGCTGCAGAAGCAAACAGGCCTTGTTCCCCTCATCAACGAGTTTACCATCTGCTCGGGTGGCTGGACATGCGTAGATGGGGGTCTCAGCTGCAGAGGCCCCAGGGGCTATAAGAGTGAGCGCTAAAGGTCCAGTCTTTGCTCTCAAGGGGGATAGGTGCCCAGTTTACCAGATCTTCTTTCTCTTTACAAGAAAAACCAAAAATCTGGATATTTGTAAGGACTATCCTACTACCTATAAGTGTTAGCAGTGGGTTTGAATATTTACTTCAAATACTTTGCATGGCCAACCAAATTTGTGGGTGGTTTACACCTCTAAGCCCAACAACTACCACTTGTGACCTCCTGTGTGTCAAGTTTACATAGAGTCAAATATGCTGTAGGCCATGACCTCTACAACTTAGGGCATGTAACCCTGAGCAAATCTAACTTCTCAAAGCCTCGGCTTCTTCATCTATAACATGGGGTAACAATGCTTCCAGAGTATGTTTATTATGAGACTTAAACGAGATCATGTTCTTGAAGTGTTTGCCTAGCTTGCTGCACAGTGGTCTTCAATAAATGCTACCATTCTTTTTCACTTAAAGGATACCTTGGGAAAGCCAGCTGCTAAGGATGTCCATCTTGTGGATCACTGCAAATACAAGTAAGACTTCCCGAACTCCTGACTCTTGGTTTCCCTTTTGCTTTTGGAAGAGCTGCACTCTGGGTGAGAATTTCAATACCAGGGCCCAGCTGGGATTTATGAAAGTCACAATCATTCCTTTAACTGTTATTTACTGAGAACATGCTGCACACAAGGCCTAAGTTCTGTGGGAAACTGTGTAGATAATGAAATATGGTCCCTGTTTCTATAGAGCCTGTGTGGTAATCAGGGTGATGGGGTTCTCTTTCTCCACACCCCACCCAGTCAATAGCTGAAGTTAGAAGATGTATTTATCAGGCTAATAGCACAGTTTAAGGGTCAACATGAATAAAGCATATATAACTAAAATATTTAAGTGCCAGGACTAGGAATTAGAAGAACAGGTAAAACCAGATCAGGAACGGGATGCTGGGGGGATTCAGAGAGATGAATGCTGATTACAGCGCACAGTGGGAACTTTAGGGAGAAGCAACGCTGGTTGGAGACAGGGGTGCATGCATGAGACATGTTGAAAGGAAAATGTTTTTTCTAAGATAGGTTTTTTAAAAAAATATTTTTTTATTGATTTCAGAGAGGAAGGAAGAGGGGGAGAGGGATAGAAACATCCATGATGAGAGAGAATCATGGATCAGCTGCCTCCTGCAAGTCCCCCACTGGGGATCATGCCCACAACCCGGGCATGTGCCCTTGACCGGAATAGAATCTGGGACCTTTCAGTTTGAAGGCTGACGCTCTATCCACTGAGCCAAACTGGCTAGGGCTAAGACAGATTTTTTTTACAGGGGGTATTTCTTTGCAGACTGATTAGACGTGCTGGTTTTCCTCTCCGGACTTCAGAAGAAGAGGGAACTGAGGATGCTTTTGACCAGATGGGGTACCCTATGAGGAAAACAAGGCTAGGGGTGGGCATGATTAGTTAGAGAGATGAGGTCTAGATAGCTTATAGGAAAGTATTAGGTATCATTTCCATCTGAGCCTTCGTATCCTTTCTACTCAGCACCCAGCTCCTGGCCCTATCCAGCTCTGCCTGGAGAAAGTGTCCCCCTTCCCTCTCATCCTGACATTTATAAGAATAACCTGTAGCCCCTGGAAAAGCAAGGAGTTTATGGAAACTCAGTAAGGACATGCTGATGTGTCCTTAAAAAATCAAAATGGAAGGAGAAGGAAGAGGGTTCATAGAAGGGGAGAAGGGATTAAGAATATAAAAAGATCATTTGTGGCAGCAAATATATAGTACCAAGTATATTCTGCTCTTTCTTTCTCAGGTATCTGTTTAATTTTCGAGGTGTAGCTGCAAGTTTCCGGTTCAAACACCTCTTCCTGTGTGGTTCACTTGTTTTCCACGTTGGTGATGAGTGGCTGGAATTCTTCTATCCACAGCTGAAGCCATGGGTTCACTATATCCCAGTCAAAACAGATCTCTCCAATGTCCAGTAAGCTACTCTCTCCCAAGCAGAGATTCCAATCACTCCCGTAATCTGCCTCTAAGTCCCCAGTCACTTAAGGCATTTATTCCTGATGACTTTTTCCATTAAGAGCTTTTTCTTTCTTATTCGGTTCACGTAGATATTATTGAACATTTATCCAACTAGGCTGTAAGTGGGATTTAATTTGAAAAAGTGCTCTCGTGCTGGTTCAAAATGTAACATTCAGATAGTATGCAGTGAAAAAACTCTAATCTCTCAAAGTCTAGAGATAGGGATGTTTGATATTATTATAATGTCTAAGAAATTTTCTGATACAGCATGAGAATTGCCCCCAGTGAACCTGAGAAAAATTCCTCTCATGATGGGAGGAGCTAGAAAGAGGTAGGGAGAGGGGCCCAAAACATAAGGGGCCAAAGCAGGAGACAGGAGGGAAGTGTCTTCTTCACTGTGGATTTTTGATGTGTGTTATGGAACATTTCTCTGTTTTCTCAGATATGTCCCAAAACTAGAACACATTGCCTTTAGCATGTGGGGGGACTTTTGTTATTGTTATTTTGTTCCTGTGGGGACCCTGATATCTTCCCTTTAAAAAAAACAAAATCTGCCCTAACCGGTTTGGCTCAGTGGATAGAGCGTCGGCCTTCAGACTGAAAGGTCCCGGGTTCGATTCCGGTCAAGGGCATGTACCTTGGTTTCAGGCACATCCCCAGTAGGGGGCGTGCTGGAGGCAGCTGATCGATGTTTCTCTCTCAAGATGTTTCTAATTCTCTATTCCTCTCCCTTCCTTTCTGTAAAATCAATAAAAAATATTTTAAAAAATTAAAATAAATAAAAATAAAAAAAAAAACAAAATCTACCATCCACATACCAAGAGATTAACTGTAATCTATGGTATTTCTGATTTAGTGCTAATAAGCTTGTTCTATATTTCAGAGTCTAATAATCCTTTCCATTTTAGGGAACTGTTGCATTTTGTAAAAGCAAATGATGACATAGCTCAAGAAATCGCTGAAAGGTAGGTTCTGTTCATTTTTCCTTTTCCACTTTATCATCCCTATTTTGCCCTAGCTAAAATTATATTAATAGTGTTACCATGGTGATAACTGGATTGGATCTTTATTATACAGAGATAATCCGAATGAAAGCTTCCCTGGGGAGAAAAGCACACATTCACAAATGCCCCAAGCCCGTATTTTATAGAAGTAGACTGAAATCATTGAGATAACTGAGTACTTTTTCTGAGCGCTGGCTGTTTATATGTCTGTTTTTAAGAAAAAAATTTAAGTTCTATTGCTAAGTGCACATGTGTGGATATGACGGCGAGAGGGTTGATTCTGAGGATCAAAAGAGTTAAATCATATAAAGTAATCTGAACAGTGCTTGGCACAAGGTAAGCACTCAATTATAAGCTATTAGTACTATTAAATGCTGTGCTTTAAAAGTTCTTGTTAATCTTGTCTCTAGAGGAAGCCATTTTATTATGAACCACTTGAGGATGGATGACATCACCTGTTACTGGGAGAACCTGTTGACTGAATACTCTAAATTCCTGTCCTATAATGTAACAAGAAGGAAAGGTTATGATCAGATTATTCCCAAAATTTTGAAAACTGAACTTTAATAGCCATCATCGGATCAAAGTCTTCTCTGTGGCGGCAGATCTGAGATATCCTGTGGTGGAAGCTTACCATGAATGTAGCACCTATACCTTGAATACTGTTACCAAGACAAATATCTGCTTTTCCTTGTCATGCTGCACCCAGAGCAAGTCTCGAGAAAGATCCAAAACGTGTATAATACAGATATGAAGCAGCTCAATGCTTTGGCTGAACAAGGACCAGAAATCATGATATGTGGGTTTTGTACCCGATTCTACCTTTCATTTTCTTAGGACCAATCACAGCTTGTGCCTCAGGTCATCCACATATATATGTACATCACTGTGAACCTGACTGTGTCCATGGGATGGTGTTCTTTGTGCCACCGTTTGGAGCAGAAACTCAATCATTTGGAACTAGTACAACTCATCGCCACAATTCTGCAGTTATTCTAGGCTTTATCTATGATGCTATATTTTAATGTAGAAAGCCCTATAGGATTTGTGAAAAGCACTTGGGGATTATTTTTTTAAAGGTCTAAGGAAGCAATAGTTGTGCCATGCAATGACATAGGAGACCCCTTCTGTAAAAGCATAAACTCTTTAGTACTCAGGAGGTTTCTATAATGCCATATAGAAAGGGACCAGTTGCATGATAATTGCAATTGGATCTCAAGTTCCTTTTGTGCCTTCATATTCTTCTTTTTATGGTCTCTAAAAAAAATACATAAACCTCTTAATCAGGTTAGGAAGGAGTCCTCACTCTTTGAAGGAACTGTGCATAGGACAGCAACTCTTCATTCCTTGCACATCCCTAATATTTTTCCTCCTTCAATTGGCAGCAGTCCACACTCTCACTGCCTTGCAGGATCTGCTTTTCCCCTTCTTACTATTAAATATTAGTTTAATCTCTCAGGATGCTCCTGCTAACAGTCAAAAATGAAGAAAAAATAGTTAGATTAAAACTCATATAGTCTGCTGACTTAGAACCATCCTTGTTCCTTAAGCCCAACCTTTCTACAGAAAAATCAGTTCTTTTCCTTTGACTCCTAAGAACAGATTGGTATTAATTGGTTTCAAAATTAGTAAATGTGAGATTCAGTCATATAAAATCAGGATTTTATTCTATTTGTAAGAGAAATTGCCTTTTAAATTCCCTTCCACAAAAATTTAAGCATAAAGACCTTCTTAGAGGAGTTAAATATCACTGGTAAGACCATTGCGTGGAATAAGCCAGACATTTAAAGTTGAACGTTTTTAGCATGGAAAATTAATGGGGATTGTGTCCTTAGGTGCTATAAGTGTAGTGATAGGAGCTCCAGATTTATGAGTTATATATATTATGGTTTTGCCTTGTCAGTATGAGGTCCTAATAGATGTCATTCTTTCTGTATTTTACTTTTTCTCTTACTAAACTAGGAACAAAATTTTCTGTCCTTTGGATTAGGAGCTGACAGTACATTTTTCTGTGAGTGTTTCCCTTCAAGTTCCAGCTCAAGCATCACCTTTTCTCTGAGGCCTCTCTTTCATTCCTCTAGGCCAGTGGTCGGCAAACTCATTAGTCAACAGAGCCAAATATCAACAGTACAACGATTGAAATTTCTTTGGAGAGCCAAATTTTTTAAACTTAAACTTCTTCTAACGCCACTTCTTCAAAATACACTCGTCCAGGCCGTGGTATTTTGTGGAAGAGGCACACTCAAGGGGCCAAAGAGCCACGTGTGGCTCGCGAGCCACAGTTTGCCGACCACGGCTCTAGGCAGTTAGAAGCAATATTTTGCTCATGCCTGTATTATATGACATCACATTGTACTGCAGTTATTTGACTGTTGTTCTGCAAGCTTCTTGATGGGTGGGAATCATGTTTTACTCATCTTGATGTCTCCATTACCCAGTACAGTGAGGGCCTCACACAGAGTAGACCCTGAAGTCTTTTTGGAAGGGTGACTTGGTGACTGGGTGTATGGATGGAGACAGTTGGCTTAACTAGATCCTATTTACAGATTGCCTGGCCATTGGCTCCAATGGGGGACTGTGTGAGACTAACAATTGGAACAATGCAAATTATCACCTGCCCTTTGCAAAGTCGATAAGGGCATCTTTGTATTTAAATACAGCAAATGTTACTCAGATTTTATAATTACCTGTTTACCTCAGTGTAGATGGTATGAGGATGGTGTGTAACAATATGTAAAATGTATGTTTTTGAAAATAATTTTTATCCCTATAACTTCTGATGGTTGTTTGTTGTTAATACTCGCTGGGTCCCACACGTACCCCTTCCTCCTCAGTGAGCTAAAGGCCACTCTTTTTTTTTTTTCCAAGGAAAAAGTATAACGTAGTTTATTTGAATGAAGTGGGATACTTGGATAAGACTGGTCATGCTTTTCCTTTCTTTATTTGGCAAGTATGATTTGTGTGATGTTGTCAGTGGCCACCTATCCCACTGTTAGGTCAGGCTCTTCTAGTTGCTGAGAACAGAAACAGCCTCCAGCTAGATTAAGCAAAAGAACGTATTAAAAGGATATGAAGACATCTTAAAGAATCTAAACAAGGTTCATAGTAGTTGGAAGGGTAGAGAGCAAGGCAACTCCAGAAATCTCAGCAAGGGTTCTGAACTATCTCTAGAGTGCTACTGTGTATAGTTCCAGAATCTGCCAGGCTCTCTCTCTCAGCCTAATATTCCCAAGAGAAAAAACAATGGGCTCCTTTTGGGTCAGCTCCAAAGAGGATATCCCTATCCTTCACCCCTACACTGATAATGAATAAGAACACACATACATACAAACCCATATTCCCATGCATCTAAAGATGCCTTCACGTTAGATAAGTCTACTGCATCCAGAGATAACGTGTGAGTGAGACAGAGGAGTACAATTATAATTACTCGTGTAATATTTATCAAATACTTTTTGAGCATCTACTGTGCACCAACAGTGGGAGATAAGAAAATGTTTACAATAGGCTCCCTGTCATGAAGGAGCTCTCGTTGAGATGATAACAATACTAGAGGCATCCTAAAGAAGGTGATTAAAGTGACATGAGGTCAGTTGTGTATAAGGCCAATTATTCATAAAGACAATGGATTTGGAGTTTAGAGGAAGAAGGAATCTTCGTCTGGTGCAGAAGGGAAATTTCATGGTGGTAAAAATTGAGTTATGCGCTGAGGGATGAGTAAATGAAGTGGTTCTTGGGAGTTCTCAACATTCATTCTACCTATGGAAACAGTTTATGTCACATGTAATACATCACCTAGTGAACCTGGCAGGGAACGGAAACCTTTTGACCCCTAGGAGAAAGTTCATGATGGGGGAAGATACTATGGAGTTCTATGAGCAGAACTCAGCAATGAGGACTGAGGGGAGGAGAATGGTAGTTCCAGGCACAATGTGACTGTACTGAAATCTTTCCTGGATTCCTTTATTCTGGTGGCAGATGCACATCCTGGGGAGAAGACAGCTGTATGTTAAACAGAGTGGCCCCACCTACACCTGATTTCAGAGAGGAAGGGTGAGGGAGGGAGGGAGAGAAACATCAATGATGAGAAATAATCGTTGACCGGCTGCCTCCTGCACACCCCCTCTGGGGATCGAGCCTGCAACCCAGGCATGTGCCCTTGACTGGAATCAAACTTGGGACCTTTCAGTTCGCAGGCTGATGCTCTATCAATTGAGCCAAACCAGCTAGGGCTTATAACACTTTTTGGTTTATCATTGCTCTGAGACCCCTCAAAAAGCAGACCACAGAGTAAGGAGAGTATTTCCCTGGTGGTAAAAGAGAGTAAAACCCAGGGGCTTGGAGAAACAGGAGTGTGGAAGCGTGACAGATACCTAGGAGCTAAGACGAAATAACTAAGCAGTGGCCAAGGTTCTAGGAACTTCTTGAGGTACTGGCTGGCAAAGGGAACCTTACAAATGAAGCTCCAGTTACCCAAAGGAAAAGGCAGCTATGGAGATAGTGAAATTTGCTGGTTAATATGACTTCCTTTGTACCTACAAGGTAGGGAGTCCTGGGAACATGTGAGTTGTGTATAAATTCACTAGTATCTGCCCAACACACCTGCCCCACTACTCTAAGTCCTCCCTCATCTCAGAATGATTCTGGGATCGAGCATCTTAAGCATTTAGCTTTTTCTACATGTAGACTATAAAGACTGCACATCCATTTTCTTGGTCTTTTTTTAAAAAATATATCTTATTGATTTTTTACAGAGAAGAAGGGAGAGGTCTAGATAGAGAGTTAGAAACATCAATGAGAGAGAATCATCGATCAGCTACCTCCTGCCCACCCCCCACTGGGGATGTGCCCGCAACCAAAGTACATGCCCTTGACCGGAATCGAACCTGGGACCTTCCAGTCCGCAGGCCAACGCTCTATCCACTGAGCTAAACCGGTTTTGGACATTTTCTTGGTCTTTCAGGCCTTATGACTTTATACCCATGCCCACCTGAGCCTATATGCGATAATCAGCAACCTAGAGCCTGAGCCAGGAGTCAGGGGATCGGAATTCTTGGTTCAACACCTTGTCTGTCAGACATGTGCTAGGTCCTGCACAAAGAGATGAATGTATGTGGTCTCTGACCTCAAAGCTAGTCTACCAAGACAGCGAATAGGAAGTTGTGATGCAATGTAGTAAGTATTATGATGGGAGCTGAATCTAATCCTGTCTCCCAGACACCAAAGAAATCTTTCTGGCACTGTCACTAATTCAGCTAGTCTAGTCAGTCATTTCTCTGGACTAACCTATAAAATTCCAGCTGTAGTGAGCAAGGGAGCATTCCCAAAAGGAGTCACACATGCTTGTGTCTTTCCACAATGCCAGCTTTATTAGAGGAGACTTCCCCAAGGAGCCAAGAGGGTTACACGCAGAAAAGGGGAGCTTACATGATAGAGCAAGCATAGTAAGGAGCATAGTAAACACCTGGTGCAAAGTTCTGATCACTGGTGGCGTCTGTGGATGGAGAGGCAGGCATAGGGCTCAAGCCAGGCAGCTATAGTGGCAACATGGTCTGGTGGAGCAGAAGTCCTTTCGAGCTCCAAGTGTGACTCCTGGTACAGGCAAGCTGGAGCATCAAATGGTGGAAGCTCTGAGTTCTTACAGCCCACAGTGGGTGGCGGTCCCACTCATATCAGTGTCCAGATGAAGTCCTTATCTGAGGGTTCAGGCTTGTGTTTTGGGACATTCCAGGACCACCCTAAGGGCATTCTTGTTACAACCCATTACCTCAGTTCTGGGCATCATGATGTGATTCCACACTGGATTCTTGAAAAGTGTCCGAAAAGTCTGCTCTGCTCTTGCTCTATACACCAGCTATTAAATTCCAGAATTCTATTTAATAAGGGGTGTAGACGTTTTGAATTACATCTAGAAAGGAATGAAGGAAGGGTAGGGATTGGTAAATGTAAGAGACTATATCTGGTTGCTAGTAAAGATTAAATGGAAGTACACAAACCAGATGAGACTATTTTTAAGACGTGCATTTTAATAAAAACTTTACTTCGGAGCATATGTTAGCAGAGGCTGCACTGATGGAAAATTATTGCTGGACTATCAAACGCACACCTGTTAGAAATTCCAGAAACTGTCCTGTCTTGTGAGAAGCAGTAGGTATAGGAACTAAGGGGGAGGGGGATGCATCAGCTTGTGAGGAACTGCCCAAAGCTGACTATTCAAAACAGCGCTCTGGAAATCTCAGCGTATCTGACTTCTCTTCAATGCCTCCGTTCTTTCTGCAAACCAGAACCTGTAGGAGTATGTATGGACCTAGCCCAGGGGGCTCCTCCTGCCGTGATAGGGTGGGTTGGGCTTGTATTTGCACAACGTTCCTCTCTCTCCGTGCTCCACTTGTACTGAACATTGCACTTTCCTATTCATCTCTGTGGGTTTTCTGGTGTTTACGCTACATTACCCCAGTCTGTGACCGCTTCTGCCGCCAGGAACCTGCTGGAGACCCGGGGACGTGCAGCCCTCGTAGCCCTGGGAGGCGGGGCCGGGGGCGGGGCCAGAGGCGCTGAGCGTGGCTACTCGCCGCTAACTGACTTCCGGACTACCGAGTTCCGTCCCGCCTTGAACCGGAAGTGTTTTCGCCGTCGCCCCGCCCCTTGGTCTTTGCCCTGATCGGGGCAGGACTTCCTGTCTCGTGTGTCCAAGGACCTCCAAAGTGAGGCCGGGTACCGATGGTCAGGGCCTGTGACCTGGATGAGTTCGCACCCAGGCACGGGTATCTCACCCTCTCCTTCTCGCGGTTATCCCGGCTGTTCTCCCGCGGCGTCTCCCCGAGGCCGGGCGCCCCGATCACCAAGCTTGTGTCTGTCCGCAGGTTCGGGGACGGCCATGGAGGAGCGGCCGCGGGCGCCGAGGAGCATCCTCTGGGCGCTGGGTCCCTTCCCTAGGGTCTTTGCTGCGGAAGCCGTGGCCACCAGCTCTGTAGCCGCCGATTCGGAGGTCCTCGTGGAGGACCAGAAGCTGCCTTCTTCCTACGTCCCAGAACCCCAGCACCTGGAGTCTGGATGGGACCGCCTCCGGCAGCTGTTTGCCAAAGAGTAAAAGTGCTTCGGGTCTGGGGCGGGGCCACGGAGAAAGTGTCCTGCAACATTGGGTTGTCCTGCGGCGCTAAGGGCCACAGGGTGGGGTGGTGTACTTTTTAAATGGGATTTGGGGTGGTAATAGTTGCACCCCCGTTTTGCATCCTGTCATTTCCATTTGGAAGTTGTGTAGATGACAGGACGGCTTTCAAATGATAAGGGTCAGACTCATAAATCAGAGCTTGTAGGCATATTAAGGGAATATAGTTTTAGTATAATATCCTGGTTTTACAGGTTAGAAGAATGGGACCGAACTAATTAGTGTCATAATCGACTCTGGAACCCATATCTGCAGGACCCCACTCCACTATTCTTTTTTGGATTTCACTTGATCCCAAACTTCTCTATTTTCAAGACCAGTAGCTCCCCTCCCCGCCAAAAGGTGGAAGTTGGAGAGATAGGCAGAGAGTTGTAAAATTTTTATGCTGCCAAATAAGGAATGTGTAAAAATAGCACCACTTGTGTCATCATTTTATAAGAGGTATTAGTTGGCTTAACAAATAAGAACGTTTCAGAATAAGATATAATCCTTTGAATTGAATTACTTTTAATGAAAAACTCAGGATATTTCATTCATTCTTTGATTCATTTCATCTATTCATCAGTTATTAGTGAAAAGTTTGCCCTTTCATGAAGTACTTTACAATACTACACTGTGTTGTCAAGTGGTTAAGTTAACTTTGAAGCTTTATAATGTTGCTAAGAGGTATATAGTTGGGGCAAGGGAGTTGGCAGAATTATATTTAATAACTGTGTTTAGATTTTGTCATCTTTTTTGTTGTTGTTTAATCCTCACCTGAGGACATGCTTAGAGAGATGAAGGGAGAGAGACACGCGCACACACACTGATCAGTAGCCCTGCACGTGTGCCCTGAGTGGAACTGGCAACCTTTCAGTGCATAGAATGACACGCAATCAACTGAGCCACTCCCACTGGGCTCATCATTTTTATTTGTTTTTGGTTTTTTTGTTAATCTTCACCTGAAGATATTTTTCCATTGATTTTTTTTAAGGGAGAGTGGAAGAGATAGGGAAAGACAGAAACATCCATGTGAGAGAAACATGTCGATTGGTTGCCCCCAGCTGGGGGCGGGTTGGGGAAGAGCCTGCAACCAAAGTACGTGCCCTTGAGTGCCCTTGATCTGAATGGAACCCAGGATCTTTTGGTCCACTGGGTGACGGGCTATCCACTGATCCAAACCAGCTAGGGCTCGTCATATTTATTTTAAAGATGAGTTAGCCTTTCTCATTCGTCGGTCCTTCCAATATTTACTTGAGATACTTGAGATAGAGCCTATGTAGTATGTAACAGAAGAGGGTTATTTTGATCAGTGTTATAAACCACAGAATGTTAGAGCTGAAAGAAATGCGCAAGATAATCCAGTGTAACTTTCATGCTCCGCTCCATCATGGATGAGGAATCCACGGTTCACATTGCTTGTGACCTGACTGCAGGTTACTTAACAGTCATAAAACCTGAAGTATTAAAAAAAATAGGGTTTAAAATTCTTTTTCTTTCACATCTAAGGTTTCATTCTAGCATACATTGCCCTAAAATTCCATATGTGTGTAATTTTTAAGAGTTAGCTTAAAATTAAAAAAGGGAAATACTGATCTCTACATCCAACTCAAATTCTTCCTCTTTCCAGGGGGTATGGTAGAGTTGTAATAGTCATTAAATAAAAGCACCTTTGAAAAAAACTTTTTGGCCCTAACCGGTTTGGCTCAGTGGATAGAGTGTTAGCCTGCAGACTGAAGGGTCCCAGGTTCGATTTCGGTCAAGGGCATGTACCTTGGTTGTGGGCACATCCCCAGTAGGGGTGTGTAGGAGGCAGCTGATCGATGTTTCTCTCTCATCTATGTTTCTAACTCTTTATCCCTCTTTCTTCCTCTCTGTAAAAAATCAATAAAATATATTAAAAAACAAACAAAACCTTTTTAGCCTGGCCAGAGTGGCTCAGTGGTTGAGCATCAACCCATGAACCAGAAGGTCATGGTTCGATTCCCACAACCCAGGTTCGATCCCCAGTGGCAGGAGGTAGCCAATCAATGATTCTCTCTCATCGATGTTTCTGTCTCTCCCTCTCATTTTTCTGAAATCAATAAAAATATATTTAAAAAGCCACCACAAAAACCTTTTTAATGGAGTATAATATGCAGCTAGAAAAATATATAAGTATATTGATCAATGGGTTTTTATAAACCCAACACCAAGAGACTTGTTACCAGCATCCCTGAAGCTCCTCTTGTGCCCCTTTCAGTCACTATCTTCCCAAGAGTAACCAACCACTAGCCTAATTTCTAACAGCATAAATTAGTTTGGGCTGAAATTTGAGTTACTTATAACTGCACTATTTAATGCATCAGAGGATTTAATTGGTTCAGCCCATAATTTAAAATGTGGTTGTGGCCCTAACCGGTTTGGCTCAGTGGATAGAGCTTCGGCCTGCGGACTGAAAGGTCCCAGGTTCGATTCCGGTCAAGGGCATGTACCTTGGTTGTGGGCACATCCCCAGTGGGAGGTGTGCAGGAGGCAGCTGATCAATGTTTCTCTCTCATCAATGTTTCTAACTCTCTATCCCTCTCCCTTCCTCTCCGTAAAAAATCGATAAAATATATTTAAAAAAAAATAAAATAAAATGTGGTTGTGTTAGCCTTTGGGATAATTCTGATCATACTATCTTTTGGAGAGCAGTATACATATACTAATCCCAAACTTTTGTTGTTGATGTTTTAGTGAACGGCAGAGAAATTCAAAGGAACTTGAGGATATTTATAAGGCAGCCATTACAGGATGCATCATTGGCTGGGCATATGGGGGAATACCAGCTTTCACACATGCTAAACAGCGCTACATTGAGCAGAACCAAGCAGAAGTTTATTATAACCGGTTTGATGCTGTGGTAGGTATTGGTGTTCTAAAATTATTTGAGGGCACACTAATTTAGCAATTCACTTTACACTTACTCAGTTAGGTGGTAGGATTGGGAGGGTTTAGGATGTCAGAGGAAAGAAACAAAGTCAGTCTATCCTTAGTAACAATGGAAGTACTAGTGCTAACAGTGCATACACATGGTCTGGCAGACCACTTATCTTTGGAAGAGATCACCACAATAGTTCTATTTTCTTTCTTTTTTTAAATTTAAATATTTTTATTGGATTTTTGGAAGAGAGAGAGACTGAAACATCAATGTGAATGCGGAACATCAAGGCTGCCTTCTGCACGCCCCCTACTGGGGATTGAGCCAAAACCCAAGCATGTGCCCTGACTGGGAAAACAACCACCTTTTGGTGCATGGGACAACACCCAACCAACTGAGCCATAGCGGCCCAGGCTGTAACTACTTTCTGAAAAATATTTCTGATCTGCTAAATCATCAAGGCCACGTTGTGGCATATTTATCCTATTCACAAATCCTCCATGGAGTATACTACTTCACACCAAAACAATAATTAACATAACTTTACAGCTTCTATGGTAGAAACTCAAGGGCTTGACCCCCAGTAGGAGGCATGCAGGAGGCAGCCGATCAATGGTTCTCTCATCATTGATGTTTTTATCTCTCCCTTTCCCTTCCTCTCTGAAATCAATAAAAATATATTTTAAAAAAGATTAAATGAGGTAGTATGTTAACACAACTTTTACTTAGAATGTGGTCAGCAAATTATGTTTTTTTCCTTCCTCTGCTCCTTTCCTACACATATGTATTACTTTAATCCTTACCCTTTAATTTACCACTTAATTCTTTATTTTATGTTTTTCTTTTCCACAAGATTCCTTTTTAAAATTTTTTATTTTTTACAGACAGAGGAAGGGGTAGGGGGAGAGAGAAAGAGAAACATTGATTCGTTATTTAACTTATTTATGCATTGATTCTTGTATGTGCCCTGACTGGGGACTGAACTGCAACCTTGGTGTATCAGTATGATGCTCTAATCAACTGAGCTACCCAGCCAGGGCCTCACCAAGATTTCTTAAAAAAACAAAAAAACAAAAACAAATCATATATAATACTGATCTTATAGTTGTCATGGTGTTTGCTATGTAGGTTCTCAGTGATATTTAATGAGTGGATTACTTGGTTGACAATGGCAAATTCTTAGTTTCTTTTCTATCTCCTGATAGAATAGGATGCACATGGGACTTTTGCTTAACACGTTAAGCGCCCAGCCTGTTTTGTCTTCTGGACAGAAAGTATAGTGTCAGTCACCGGTGACTGACAGGGCGCTTATTGTGTTACTCTACAATACTGAATGAATGATATTTCTACAGATTTTCTATTGTTTCTGTTTAGGTGTCCCTGTCTAATCCATAGCTGACATTCCTCCACCAGTTTTAGAATAAGGAAAGTATCAAGGTGTCTTGGAACCTCACAGCCTTTTTATTAACTTTAGCAATCTGCACATCGTGCTGCCACGCGAGGCTTCATCCGATACGGCTGGCGCTGGGGCTGGAGAACTGCAGTGTTTGTGACTATATTCAAGTAAGTTCTCTGAATTGTGACAAAGGGTCTTGGTATTCTTTTATCAGCACATCTTTTAAGTGGGATTATGAAAACTGAACACCGATATGAAAGTGATTCCTAATACCTTTCCCTCAGGAACTGCTACCTATCTATGTAAAAGATTGGTCCAGTTGTAGTTTTCCCATTGATGAATGGAGGTGTACCAACTAGTATCAAAATAGATACAAGGTTTCTTAGTAAGAGAAATTCTTCTTTATGTTTCTATTTTTAAGTGAATATTTATTCCCAAAATGTGGTTCCTTCTTCAGCAGAAGAAAGTACAACTAAAAACCCATAGATACATTAGCAATCTGAAACACATTTAAGGACCTAGACTGGGACCAGGGATTGATGTAGTACGCTCTTCTAAAATAATACAGATCTCTTTAGTGAAAGTTGCATTCCAGAAGGTAAATGGGTTATGCTTCAAATTTTGTTTTCCTCTTTCTGTTGTCTCCCCAGCACAGTGAACACTGGTCTAAGTGTATACCGAGATAAAAATGCCCTAAGCCATTTTATCATCGCAGGAGGTAAGACATTTTTGTTCTTGTTTATGTTTTTCAGTCTCAAATATGGTTTGGGAAATATGTAAGAACATATAAGTCATAGCTGCTGAATTCTTTAGTTGGCTTATTCAACATTCGTGCAAAATGTACTAGTAGTATAGAGAGTATTAGGCTTATTCCTTGGTATACTTGGTGAATAAAACAGACTAGGTCTTAGCTTTCATGGAGTGTTACAGTCTAATGTATATGGGAAAAACAGGTTGTTACAATGGAAAGTACCAAATAGGTGGGGCAGTGGGATCTAAAGTGGACAGGGTGATCAGAGAAAGCCTTTCTGAGGAAGTGACATAAGCCGAAACCTTAAGAATGGGAAGGAGCAAGACTTAACGAGGAAGTGTAGCGTAGGCAGAGGGAATGTTTCTCAGAAGCAGGGTAATATGACTGGAACATAGTGAATGAGGGTAAGAGTGGAGAGGTACAGTAGAAAGGGGCCAGATTTTTCATGGTAAGAGTTTGGATTTTATTTTTTTTTCCATTTTTTTTATTAAGGTATTATATGTGTACATGTCTTACCATTGTCCCCCCCACCCCACTCCCATACATGCCCTCATCCCCCAGAGTTTTGTGTCCATTGGTTATTTTTATATGCATGCATACAAGTCCTTCGGTTGATCTCTTATCTCCTCCCCCCGCAACCTCCCCGCTGTAATTTGACAGTCTGTTTGATGCTTTACTGTCTCTGTATCTATCTTTTTGTTCAACAGTTTATAATTTTCTTTATTATCCATAAATGAGTGAGATCATGTGGTATTTTTCTTTCATTGACTGGCTTATTTCACTTAGCATAATGTTCTCCAATTCCATCCAGGTTGCTGCAAATGGTAAGAATTCCTTCTTTTTTATGGCAGCATAGTATTCCATTGTGTAGATGTACCACAGTTTTCTGATCCAGTCATCTGCTGACAGGCACCTAGGCTGTTTCCAAATCTTAGCTATTGTAAATTGTGCTCCTATGAACATAGGGGTGCATATATCTTTTCTTATTGGTGTTTCCAGTTTCTTAGGATATATTCCTAGGAGTGGGATTACTGGGTCAAATGGGAGTTCCATTTTCAGTTTTTTGAGGAAACTCCATACTGTTCTCCACAGTGGCTGCACCAGTCTACGTTCCCACCAGCAGTGCACGAGGGTTCCTTTTTCTCCGCATCCTCGCCAACACTTGTTGTTTGTTGATTTGTTGATGATAGCCATTCTGGCAGGTGTGAGATGGTACCGCATTATTGTTTTGATTTGCATCTCTCGGATGATTAGTGACTTTGAGCATGTTTTCATGTGTCTCTTGGCCTTCCTTCTGTCTTATTTTGAAAAGATTCTATTTAGGTCCGTTGCCCATTTTTTTTATTGGATCATTTATCTTCCTTTTATTAAGTTGTACAAGCTGCCTGTAGATGTTGGAGATTAAACCTTTATCAGTGACAACATTTGCAAATATGTTCTCCCATACAGTGGGATTTCTTGTTGTTTTGTTGATAGTTTCTTTTGCTGTAAAAAATTTTTTATTTTGATGTAGTCCCATTTGTTTATTTTCTCTTTAGTTTCCATTGCCCTAGGGGCAGTGTCAGTGAAGAAGTTCTTTTGGCATATGTCTGAGATTTTGCTGCCTGTGGATTGCTCTAGTATTTTTATGGTTTCCCGTCTTATGTTTAAGTCCTGTATCCATTTTGAGTTTATTTTTGTGTATGGTGTAAGTTGGTGATCTAGTTTCATTTTTTTGCATGCATCTGTCCAATTTTCCCAACACCATTTATTGAAGAGACTGTCTTGACTCCATTGTATGTTCATGCCTCCTTTGTCAAATATTAATTGAGCATAGTGGTTTGGGTTGATATCTGGATACTCTATTCTATTCCATTGATCAATATGTCTGTTCTTGTGCCAGTACCAGGCTGTTTTGAGAACAGTGGCTTTGCAATACAGCTTGAAATCTGGTATTGAGATCCTTCCTACTTTATTCTTCTTTCTCAGTATTGCTGTGGCTATTCGGGGTCTTTTTTTATTCCAGATGAATTTTTGGAGAGTTCTTTCTAGGTCTGTGAAATATACCATTGGTATTTTAATGGCGAGTGCATTGAATCTATAGATTGCTTTGGGTAGTATGGACATTTTAATGATGTTGATTCTACCAATCCATGAACATGGTATGTTCTTCCATCTGTTTATGTCTTCCTCTATCTCTTTTTTCAGTGTCCTGTAGTTTTCTGCGTATAGGTCTTTTACCTCCTTAGTTAAGTTTATTCCTAGGTATCTTAATTTTTTTGGTGCAATGGTAAATGGGATTGCTTTTTTAGTCTCTCTGTCTGTAAGTTCACTATTGGTGTATAGAAAGGCCATAGATTTCTTGGCATTAATTTTGTATCTTGCTACATTGCCGAATTCATTTATTAAGTTTATTAGTTTTTTGATGGAGTCTTTCGGGTTTTTTATGTACAATATCATGTCATCTGCAAATAAGGACAGCTTTACTTCTTCTTTTAATTGCAATTGCTAATACTTCCAGTACTGTGTCAAACAGGAGTGGTGAGAGTGGGCATCCCTGTCTTGTTCCTGTTCTTAGGGGAAATGGTTTTAGTTTTTGCCCATAGAGTATGATGTTTGCTGTGGGTTTATCATATATAGCTTTTAATATGTTGAGGTATGATCCTTCTATTCCCACCTTGTTGAGAGTTTTTATCAAGAAAGGGTGTTGGATTTTGTCTAATGCTTTTTTTGCATCAATTGATATGACTATGTGATTTTTATCTCTCAGTTTGTTTATGTGATGTATCACGTTTATTGATTTGGGGATATTGTACCATCCTTGCATTCCTGGGATAAATCCTACTTGGTCATGGTGTATGATCTTTCTGATGTACTGCTGGAGCCGATTTGCTAGAATTTTGTTGAGGATTTTGGCATCTATGTTCATGAGGGATATTGGCCTGTAATTCTCTTTCATTGTGTTGTCTTTATCTGGTTTTGGTATTAGGGTGATGCTGGCTTCTTAGAAGGAGCTTGGGAGTGTTCCTTCCTCTTGAATTTTTTGGAATAGTCTGAGAAGGATAGGTTTTAGTTCTTCCTTGAATGTTTGGTAAAACTCTCCTGTGAAGCTGTCTGGCCCCGGGCTTTTGTTTGCTGGAAGCTTTTGATGACTGCTTCAATTTCTTTCATAGTTACTGGCCTATTGAGCTGTTTAGATTCTCCCTGATTGAGTTTTGGAAGGTTATATTTTTCTAGGAATATGTCCATTTCCTCTAGGTTGTCCAGTTTGTTGGAATAGAGTTGTTGATAGTATTTTGTAACAATCTTTCATTTCTAATTTTATTTATTTGGGTCCTCTCTCTTTGCTTCTTGGTGAGTCTGGCTAGAGGTTCATCAATCTTGTTTATCTTTTCAAAGAACCAGCTCTTGGTTTTGTTGATCTTTTGTATTGTTTCTTTGGTCTCTATGTCGTTTATCTCCACTGTGATCTTTATTATTTCCTTCCTTCTGCTTACACTGGGCTTTTCTTGTTGCTCTTTTCCTAACTCTTTTAGTTGTAGGGTTAGGTAATTTATTACCATTGTTTCTTGTTTTTTGCAGTAGGCTTGTAGAGCTATGAACTTCCCTCTCAAGACTGCTTTCGTTGTGTCCCATAGATTTTGGATTGTTGTGTTTTCATTGTCATTTGTTGCCATGATGTTTTTTATTTCTTCCTTGATCTCTCTGGTAACCCAGTCATTGTTTAATAGCATGCTGTTTATTATCCATGTGTTTGATTTCTTTGGATTGTTTTTATTGTAGTTGATTTCCAATTTTATGCCACTGTGATCTGAGAAGATGCTTGATATGATTTCTATCTTCTTGAATTTGGAGAGACTTTGCCTATGTCCCAACATATGGTCTGTCTTTGAAAATGACCCATGTGCACTTGAGAAGAATGTATATTCTGTGGCTTTGGAGTGAAATGTTCTGAAGATGTCAATTAATTCCACTGGTCTAGTGAGTTATTTAGGATTGATGTTTCTTTGCTGATTTTTTGTTTAGAGGATTTGTCCAATGGTGATAGTGGGGTATTAACCCTTTGCACTCGCTTGCTTTTTTCTCGATTCCTTTATTCTACTCGGGATTTAATTTTTTAAATACCCCAGATTTTACAAAGCGCGGCAGTAGAATAAAAAACTGGAGTTTCTTTTCATACAAACTTACTTATTTGGATTTTTTTATATTTCAAATTATTGATACATTCAATACAATTCGACATATGAGCTGCTACCGATGCTAATAGTGTCGAGTCACACTCGACATCCGAGTGCAAAAGGTTAAAGTCTCCTACAATGATTGTATTGCTGTTAATCTCTCCCTTGATATCCTCCAGGAATTTTTTTTTATGTATTTGGGTGCTCCTGTATTGTGTGCATATATGTTTACTAGAGTTATTTCTTCTTGTTGGATTGCTCCCTTTAGTATTATGAAGTGGCCTTCCTTATCTCTTGTTATGTCCTTCACTTTGAGATCTAATTTGTCAGATATAAGTATTGCTACCCCAGCTTTTTTTTCATTTCCATTCGCCTGGAAAACCCTTTTCCATCCCTTCATTCTCAGTCTGTATGCGTCTTTTTTTCTGAGGTGGGTTTCCTGTAGACAGCAGATATATGGATCTAGTTTTCTTATCCAGTCTGTTACCCTATGTCTTTTGATTGGGGCATTTAATCCATTTACATTTAAAGTTATTATTGACAGGTACTTATTTGTCGCCATTTTTATTCTATACCCCTGTGTTCCTTCTTCGCTTCCTATTCTTCTTCTTCTTCTTCTTTTTTTTTTTATAGCAGACCCTTTAGCATTTCTTGCATTGTTGGTTTGGCGGTGATAAACTCCCTTAGTCCTTTTTTGTCTGTGAAGCTCCTGATTTCACCTTCAATTTTGATTGATAGCCTTGCTGGGTACAGTATTCGTGGATTCAGACCCTTCCTTTGCATTACTGTGTATATTTTATTCCATTCCCTTCTTGCCTGATGAGTTTCTGTTGAGAAATCAGTTGCTAGTCTGATGGGGGTTCCTTTGTATGTAACTTTCTGTCTCTCTCTGGCCGCTTTTAAGATTCTTACTTTGTCGTTGGTGTTTGCCAGTTTAATTATAATGTGCCTTGGCGTCGGTCTTTTGGGGTTCATTTTGCTTGGGACTCTGTGAGCTTCTTGGATTTGTGTGGGGTTTTTCTTCCCTATATCAGGAAAGTTTTCTGTCATTATTTCTTCAAACAGGTTTTCTATTCCTTACTCAGTTTCCTTTCCTTCTGGAACCCCTATTATGTGGATGTTGTTTTGTTTTGTGTTGTCCCAAAGTTCCCTTAGGCTTTCCTCCTGCTTTTTAATTTTTTTTTCTAGAAGCTGCTCTACTTGGGTATTTTTTTCATCTTGTCTTCTAGCTCACTGATGTGGTCTTCTGCTTCGTCTCGTCTACTCTTGAAGCTTTCTAATGAGTTCTTTACAGCAGTGATGTCATTTTTCATTTCTTCTTGGTTCTTCTTCATTTCCTCTTGGTTCTTACTCATATTGTCGAATTTGTCTTCCATTCTTTTCAGCCACCTTTTGACCATTTCTCTGAATTCTTTCTCTGATAGGTTGCTGGCCTCTAATTCGTTTACTTCTTTTTCTGGTGATGCCTGCTTTTCTTTCATATGCGGGCTGTTTCTCTGTCTCCCCATGGTCTCTCTTTTTCGGATGTCTGGTTATGTAGTTCTCTCTCTCCTTTCGTGGTGGAGTGAAGAGCTCCTTTGATTCCAAGCGTTCGCGCCACCTGGGACCGGTGTTCTGGGTCTCACAGCTGTTCGGCGGTCGCCGCAGTTGTGGATTTTCAGGCCTCCAACAAGATCCACTCTTCCTTTCAAGATGGCGAGATTTCCCCCTCCGACTGGATTTTATTTTAAAGCTCTGTATCTCTGGTAGATAATTACAACAACAACAACAACAAAAGTACAACCATCCCTTGGTACCTGTGGGGGATTGATTCCAGGACATTATCCTCCTCAGGTTCCCCCCTTCCCATGAATACCCAAATCTGAAAATGTTCAAGTCCCTTATGTGAAATGGCGCAGTGTTTACATATAAGGCTACAGGGTACACCTGCACATCACTTCATTCACGTGGATTCAACATAGTGCTCCGTGTGTGGCAAACTCAAGTTTTGTTTTTGTGATTTTCCTGGGATTTCCCCCACCCCAAATATTTTTAATCTCCAGTTTATTGACTCCATAGATGTGGAACTGTGATAGGGAGGGCTTACTGTATTAAAGTATTATTTTCAGAAGTGTAGATGAAGTTAACTGCCATGTATACCCAGACACTAACTTATGTACGTTCTCTCATATACAAAAACCCACATATATTGCACATAACATTTTTTTTCTTTTTATTTGGAAACTAGAGGCCCAGTGCACGAATTTGTGCACGGGTGGTGTCCCTTGGCCTGGCATGTGATTGGGGCCATCTCGCCCAGTCCTGATCGGGGCTGATTGGGACCAATCGGGGCTGGCCAGCCAGGGGAGGGACCATGGGAGCTTGGCCAGCCATGGGAGGTTGGCTGTGGGAGCACACTGACCACCAGGAGGCAGCTCCTGCGTTGAGTGTCTGCCCCCTGCTGGTCAATGCACATCATAGTGACTAGTCATTCAGTCACTTAGGCTTTTATATATATAGATAGATAATTTCAAAGTTACAGAAAATTACAAAAATAAAAATGATACAAGGAACACCATGATCGGTACCCTTTAGTACAGAGATTCAGCTATTAATATTTTAGCCCATTTACTCTATCATTTGTGCTCCATTTTGGGTGTACTCTCTCTTTCTCTATGTGTCCTATACATCCACAGACAAACACATGTATTTATACTTTGAACTTAACATTTTTTAAATGTATTTTTTATTGATTTCAGAGAGAGAGAGAGAGATAGAAACATCAATGATGAGAGAGAATCATTGATTGGCTGCCTCCTGTACATCCCATATCGGGGATTGAGCCCGCAACCTGGGCATGTGCCCTTGACTGGAATCAAACCCTGGACCCTTGAGTCCACAGGCCACCACGCTATCCACTGAGCCAAACTGGCTAGGGCTGAACTTAACATTTTAATGAAAACATTTTTAAATATGAAATTAGAAATAGACATTAATAGCATTGAAGCTGCTAGGACTTGCCCTTTTTGAACTGGTGAACAGTTTTACATGTTCTATAGCAGGGGTCCTGAAACTTTTTAAACAGGGGGCCAGTTCACTGTCCCTCAGACCATTGGAGGGCTGGACTATAGTTTAAAAAAAACTATGAACACTGCACATATCTTATTTTGAAGTGAAAAAACAAAACGGCAAAAACACCTGCATGTGGCCCGCGGGCCGTAGTTTGAGGACGCCTGTTCTATAGGCTCAAATGTTTATATTCCAACCAAACTCTTGTCTTCCTCCCCCCACTTCCGTACTTGGTTCTTCTATTATGCTCTCTGTTGTCTACCCTGTTAAATTCCAAAAGTGGAAACCCAGTAATGATGGTTCTTCCCTTTATTTCTTTCCAAACTTCTAGTCCTATCATTTATATTCCTTAAATATATGTGGACTCTCACCTTCTCTTTGTTCCTACTGTTGCTATTAGGTTTTACCTATTTCTACTCTTGTCATTCCACCTCCTCTGTTGTCTTAGTTTTAAAATATGAATATGATTATAATACTTTTCTACTTGAGATTCTTCCACAGATTCCCATCACTGTAATGTTGATTCTTGATCTGGCCCCATGCACCACCCTTGCTTCAGCCTTATGAATCTACTTGGCTTTCCTAAACCCAGCATATTCTTGCTTTACATGTATTGGTCCCTCCTCTTCTTCGTCTTTCTTTCTTTCTTTCTTCCTTTCTTTCTTTCTTTCTTTCTTTCTTTCTTCCTTTTTTTTTTTTTTTGTTAATTCTCACTCGAGGATATTTTCCCATTGATTTTTAGGGAGAGTGAAACCCAGAGACAAACATCCATGTGAGAGAAACACATTGATTGGTTGCCTCCTACATGCGCCCCAACCAGTGCCTGGGCCTGGGAGAAGCCTGCAACCGAGGTACGTGCCCTGGACCAAAATCGAACCTGGGACCCCTTGGTCTGCAGCCTGACGCTCTATCCACTGAGCAAAACCAGCTAGGGCTGGTCCCTCTTCTTGAACCCACCTTCCCCACTCCCAGAATTAATTTTGTTCAGCCCCTATTTAACCTGTCTTTCTTTATTTTTTTAAAAAATATATTTTTATTGATTTCAGAGAGGGAGAAAGAGATAGAAACATCAATGAGAGAGAATCATTGATTGGCTGCCTCAACCTGGGCATGTGCCCTTGACTAGAATCGAACCGGGCACCCTTCAGTCCACAGGCTGATGCTCTACCCACTAAGCTAAACCTATTAGGACTCAAGTGTTATCTTTAAAAATGTTGTCACCTCAGATGCCATTAGATGTGTTGTCCATAGTAAAAGGGGAAAATGAATGACCATTTGGATGTACAGTCCTAGTGGGAAGGAAACAGTACACATGTAGCGGCCACCAGATGGCACTGTAAGCAAGATGCATGTTTTCAGGCCTGCCTGAGAGGTGTAGGGTGGCAGTACAGAAAGGGGGAAGGCATAAGCTGCAGGGGTTTTTGTTTATTTGGGGAAAGCTTTCCTTGAAGAAGGAAGAAATGAAAGGTGGAAGTGAAGAGATTACAGATTTTTAAGGGGGAGGCAGACGAAAATGAAGCAAAATGAGAAGAGGTTGGATCCATAGAACACACTGAGGAATTCGTTTTGTAAACTGAACATTTCTTCCTTTGAACCTGCAGAATAGAAGAGACACTAGCTATATTGGCATTTTAGACTCAGAAAATCTAGGTTGTGGTAGTATATTAATGTTGGGCTCAGAAAGCTTACTATAGGTATTTATGTCCTTTTTATAGAAGGATAATTTTAAAATAGAATTCTGGCACTTAAAGATGACTTAATAATGCTGTTTTTCTGTTGTTTGTTTTCTGTGTTTGTTTAAATAGCTGTCACAGGAAGCCTTTTTAGAATAAATTTAGGCCTGCCTGGCTTCGTAGCTGGTGGCATAATTGGCGCCTTGCTAGGGTAAGTATTAACATGGTTTGATTCTGAATTAACACAACTTTCATTAATGACTGGCCTGTTAAACATCTCATTCATTTCTAAAGAACAGAGATCTCTAGACTTGTGTTGGTAGTAGCTTTGGCTGTCCAATTATAATTCTACCCCAATTATTCATTTACTTCCAGTTTTCATTGGGTGAAAACTTTAAATATCACGAACATCTAAAACTATTTATAGTTTGAACAAAGGTCCTTATAAGGAGCAGGTAAAAGGAATAAGAAAGTTAAGCATATTCTATTTTAAAAAGTTTTGATTTTGTTTGTTTAATTAATTTTTAAAATGTCTTTTTACTTTGAAAAATTCTGAACCTACAATAAAGTACATTGAATGAATTAGTACATTGAACACCCATATACCCTTTCACTTGAATTCACCAATTGTTAACATTTTGCCATATTTGTTGTCCATCTCTCTGTATATATGTGGCTGTGTGTATATTTCCTTTTCAATTAAACCATATGAGACCTCAATTCTGACCCCTAAATACATCATTGTGTATCTCCCAGAACAAGAACATTGTCCAGTGACAATAAATAAACAAAATGTGGTATAACTATACTATATAATATTCAGCTGAATGGTTTTCTGGCAATGGGCACTTCAGCCTGAGGTTAATCCATCAGGATTTGTGTTTGTCCTCACCTAACCAGCAGCAGAGGAAAGGTGGCAGGTCAAAGGCAGGAGTGGAATGGGAGGGAAGAGGCCAGTGCCTCAGTTTTCCCCCCTTCAGTCCGTGTTCTCTGGTTACCTTCATATTTGAATACTGGTATGCCCAATTAAGTTGGAAGCCGCTTGAGAATAAGGCTTTGGTGTCCCTGATTAGCCACATGCTGTGACCATCAGATACTGGTTGAACTGAATTGACCTGGCAGAAATTTCCACATCAGTACCATCTAAGGGCAGGAGATGGTGAGGTCTTCCGCTTACGCAGGCACCTTTCTTTTCACCAGTAGCCCTCTCCAACCGTCCACAGTTACTAGTCCACATTTGCTCACCAAATCTAGTGACCTTTCTCGGCCCTCATTCTCTTTAATCTCGTAGTATCCAGCACTGTTTCTAGTTCCACCATCTTTTTTATTTTATCCTCACTGTCAACGTAAGGAACATTCATACCTGTGAAGAATTTCTGTGAGTTAGAGCCAAACTGTCGACAAATGCCGGGAAGCAGAATCTCAATGGATTGAGATAATGCTCCGGAGAATGGCAGTATTGCACCCGGTTTTATACGTTATAATCAAAAGAGGAGATGTAAGTGGGTTATATGAAATCCATTGGTAATAGGTTAGGGAGGTGGAGGAAGAGTGGGGAAACCTCTGGGATTGGATAAAGAATAAAATGATAGACATACTTCTTTTACTTATAGAGGTAAAGGAGGGGCCCTTGGAGCTTGGGAGTGAGGCAGCCAATGGTAACATGCCTGGGGCAGAGAGGGGGAGGGAGAAGGGAAAGGGAAAGGCAAGGGGGCCTGCTCCTGGGAGGGAGAATGCACTGGGCCCTCCATCCCAAGGGTTTTAAGGGTGGAGATTTTAGGGGAGGTCCTAAACAGCCAACAATTAACTCAATAACAATGAGGGGATTTGTGGTCTCCACAGAACGGTGCCTGTGCTTTCAGGGGTCCAGAAAAGAAAGTTACTTTGACATTCCAATGATATGTTATTGTAGATACAAGACAATAGGCTCAGTTAAGGTAAAGATTGACCTTTGTCAGGGAAGGAACTGCCTAGGACCTTAGTTGGCAAACTGCGGCTCTTGAGCCACATGCGGCTCTTTGGCCCCTTGAGTGTGGCTCTTCCATAAAATACCACGGCCTGGGCGAGTCTATTTTGAAGAAGTGGCGTTAGGAGAAGTTTAAGTGTAAAAAATTTGGCTCTCAAAAGAAATTTCAGTCGTTGTACTGTTGATATTTGGCTCTGTTGACTAATGAGTTTGCCGACCACTGATCTAGGACATGACTACCCACCATAAACTGCTTTTATTTAAAGTTTTAATTTCAGACCATCCTTTGTGGTTACTTTAGGTCTCTGAGTTTGCACAGCCACCATACAGGCATTCCCTGAGCTTGTCAGGTTAGCATGTGGCCCCTTTTTTTCCACATCACTGTAGGATATGTTTCTTAATGAATTTAGAAAGAGAGAGAGACATCAATCGGTTGCCTCCTATATGTGCCTCGACTGTGGATTGAACCCACAACCTAGGTATGTGCCCTGACCAGGAATGGAACTAGCAACCTTTTTGGTGTACAGCAGGGGTGGGGAACATCTGGCCCATGGGCCATAAAAGGCCTGAAAAATCATTAGCTCTGGCCCTGCCAAGGCATTAGGGGTGAGTTAGTTAAATGTTTGACCAAATATAGCAGGCTGATTTTTAAGTTTATAATTTTGTGTGGCCTGAGAGTGATGTTATAAATGTCCAAATGGCCCTTGGAAGAAAAAAGGTTCCCACCCCTGGTGTACAGGATGACACTGTTTTAGGTGGTGGGAACAGCACCAGGTTCTGACCCTGTGGTCAGACCAAACTTGAGTTCAGCAACCTCGGTACTTGGGTTCTGCCTAGGAAAGAATTCAGAGCCAAGACCCAAACTGTAAGAGAACATTTATTTGGTAAATCGCAGAGGAAGAAGAAGTAATTCCTAGAAGAAATGGGCTTCGGAGACAAGTTATAGAGGTAAAGGAAGGGTCCTTGGAGCTTGGGAGTGAGGAAGCTAATGGTAACATGCCTGGGGCAGAGAGGGGGAGGGAGAAGGGAAAGGGAAAGGCAAGGGGGCCTGCTCCTGGGAGGGAGAATGCACTGGGCCCTCCATCCCAAGGGTTTTAAGGGTGGAGATTTAGGGAGGTCCTAGAGGAAGATAACAGAATATTCAGCAGTTTTCCCGGTGTGCCCTTTCAGGGTCTAGGTGTCCCCAGATTGGTTGGTCTTCACCAGGGCAGGGGGTCATGTTGCTTTTCTGGGCCTGGAGCGGAAATACAACTGAGGCCTAGATCTTATCTCTAGGGAGGAAAGGTTAGGGGGCCCAAACTGCATGACCAGTGATATGCCAGGGGAGGAAAGGTCACCCTGGGGGCTAAGTCCCACCCTACAACTGTCCTTTGTTAGGCACCTGGGACTTTCTGCCCTGGTGACCTTCTGTACCTGGCCTATCGTCCTTGCTCTGCTCATGTCTGTCCACCTGCCTACAACACAACCAACTGAGCCACCCAGCCAGGGCTAATTCCACCGTCTTGAAATTCTATCTTTTCTTGGCTTCCATGATATCACATCCACTGAAGATTCTTCTATTCAATGAGCTGTTTCCTTAAAAAAAAAAAAAAAAAAACAAGAAAAAACATTGTTCAGTGATAATCACAGTACAATTATCACACTAAATAATTTAGCATTGATGCAATACAGTTATCTAAGATAGGTTCTATATTCAAAAGTCTTTGATTATTACAATAATATGTGTACATAAATTTTTTAAAACCCAGGATCCAGTTGTATATTGCATTTAGTAATTGTGTCTTTTCAGATTCCTTTAATGTAGAACAGTTCCATTTATTATATCATAGTTGTATAGATCAGAAGTCTGGGTAGGCTTGAATGGGTTCTCTGCTAAAGGTTTCACAAGGCAAAAAGTCATGGTATTGGCCAGGTAGGCTCTTATCTTGAGGCTCTGTGGAAGAATCTATTTTCAAACCATTCAGGTTGTTGACAAAACCCTTGTGGCAGTAAGTCAGAAGTCCCTATTGGCATTCACATTGCAACTCACAATATCCCTCCATGTTCAAACTAGCAACCAGCTTATTGAATGCTTCTCATACTTCAAATCTCTGACTTCCACTCTAACACTAGCCAGAGAAAACTCTGCTTGGAAAGGGTTCCCACAGATAATCTCCTTTGTGACGGACTCAAATTCAACTGTATGTCTGTGAAATCAATTTGCCATGTAATGTAATATAATCATGGGCATAATATCATCATATTCACAGTTGGGGTATCAGGGTAGGATAATTTAGGGAGCCTTTTTAGAATTCTGCATGCACATTGGGTATCCAATAAATTTTTCTACTGCAAAGGTATCTTTTTCCCATTGTGGTTAAGTACTCTGTGGGGTGAAAGTCCGTGAATAGCCTGCTTTCCAGCCGCTTCTAGTGATATTTAATGATCCATGTTGTAATCAGTTATTACAAAGACAAAACATTGATTAGCTATTCTATCATTTCTTCTATTCTTTTTAGTTGGCATTCACTTGAATAGAAGAGTTCTCCCTTCCCCTCCTTCTTCCCACTCTCTTTCCCCACCCCCTTTTCAGGAAGAGATAACACTGTAGATCTATGGATCATTTTTTTTTTTAAGTTCCCCACTTCCTTTATTTATTTTTAAATAAATCTTCATTGTTCAGATTATTACAGGTGTTCCTCTTATTTTCCCCCAAAGCTCCCCTCCACCTGATTCCCCACCCCACTCCATGCCCTTACCCCGTGCCACTGTCTTAATCCATAGATGTAAGATTTTTGTCCAATCTCTTCCCGCACCCTTCAAACCTCCTTCCCCCTGAGAATTGTCCGTCCACTCCCTTTCTATGTCCCTGATTCTATTATATTCACCAGTCCATTCTGCTCTTCAGATTTTTTATTCACTTGATTTTTAGATTCACTTGTTGGTATGTATGTATTTGATGTCATTTTGTTGTTCATCATTTTTATCTTTACCTTTTTCTTCTTCTTCCTCTTCTTAAAGAATACCCTTCAGCACTTCATGTAATCCTGGTTTGGTGGTGATGAACTCCTTTAGCTTTTCTTGTCTGTGAAGCTCTTTATCTGACCTTCAATTCTGAATGATAGCTTTGCTGGGTAGAGTAATCTTGGTTGTAGGTTCTTGCTGTTCATCGGTTTGAATATTTCTTGCCACTCCCTTCTGGCCTGCATAGTTTCTGTTGAGAAATCAGTCGTATGGGTACTCCCTTGTAGGTAACTAATTGTTTTTCTCTTGCTGCTTGTAAGATTCTCTCTTTGTCTTTTGCCCTTGGCATTTTAATTATGATGTGTCTTGGTGTGGTCCTCTTTGGATTCCTCTTGTTTGGGGTTCTGTGCACTTCCTGAACTTATAAGTCTATTTCTTTCACCAGGTAGGGAAAGTTTTTCTGTCATTATTTCTTCTAATAGGTTTTCAATATTTTGCTCTCTCTCTTCTTTTGGCACCCCAAAATTTCTGATGTTGGTATGCTTAAAGTTGTCCCAGAGACTCCTTACACTATCTTCATATTTTTGGATTCTTTTTTCTTTTTGTTTTTCTGGTTGGGTGTTTTTTGTTTCCTCATATTTCAGATCTTTGGTTTGATTCTTGGGGTACATTGATCTACAGTTGAGTTTCTTTATATTCTTTATTTCAGACGGTGTATGCTTAATTTCTGACTGGTCTTTTTCCATTTTTTTGGCATTCTCATTAAGGTCCTTGAATGTCTCACTAAGCTCCTTGGAGGTCTCATCAAGTTTCTCAGCGGTTTTTAGAAGATTCTTGAGTAACCTTATAAATGTGGTTTTGAACTCTATGTCGTCCAGTAGTTTGCTTTCCTCCATTTCTTTCATTCATGACATGTTTCTGTGTCTCTGCATTTTGGCTGCTTCCCTGTGTTGATGTAGTGGCTTTGTGTGATAGGTGACCTATAGGGGCCAGTAGCTTAGCTGCCCCAATCACCTGAGGTAGACACTCTTGATACACCCCTTTGTGGGCTGGGTGCAAAGCCTTGGTGTAGTTAAGCCTTGATTGCTGTTGGTACACTTGGAGGAATTGACCTCCAGGCCAATTGGCTGTGAGGACCCGTTGTGTCTATAATGGAAGAACTGCTGCGCTGTGGAGACACACTTATGGTACAGGACTTGCTTCAGTGGGGCTTTGGTGCTCAATGAGTCTGCCTCTTGAATGTGTCACTTATGGATGTGAGGAGTTGAAATCTGGTGTTGTCTCACACTGACCACGAGGTACACTGGCTTCTGGATCTCCAATGGGGTGCAGGTCAACTACTGTCTGAGGCCACCCAACAGGAGCTACAGCGAAAACTACAGTTTTCTCCTCTTTGCTTGGGGTTTGGAGGTTTTGGAGCTGTCTGACCCGGGTTGCAAGTTTGCTAGGTTAAGCTGCGATAGGGAAGGCCATTCATATGCAAAAGCCGCTGCTTGGAGCTTGGCTGGGTTTGTAGGTGTGCAGGGCGGAATCTCAGGGCATCACTAGGCTAGGGCATGGCAAACAGCGATGGCTGCCAGCCAGCCATCCCCGCGCCTCCGACTGTGTGTCCCGCACTCCAGCGCAGCAAACAATTATTCCTGTGTGCATCTCTGCAAGCAAGCCACCCTCACTTTCTGACCTGATGTCAGACAGTCTAGCTTCTCCCTGTAGGAGTTTGGGTCCCCCGCGTCTCCCCAGAAACTGGATTTCAGAGAAATTGGGAGCTTGTCTCCCTTCAGGTTGAAGAAAGCAATGCCCGCTGCCAGCCCGGTTCGCGCGCGCCTCCGTACTTCAGCTTTTCAGCGCTTGTGCACTGAATGCTCTTTTCTCTTTCCTTCTAGTTGTAGAACTTCCACTCAGCCAGCTTTCCCGTGGTTCTGGGTGATAGACGTTTTGTCTTTTAGTTGTAGTTTTGAAATTGTTGTGCAAGGCAGCAGTTTAGGTGTTTACCTACGCCGCCATCTTGGATCCTTCTGGATAATTTTTTTTTTAATTTAGCATTTCATAATCCATTGCTGACATCAGTTTTTGTTGTATTATTAATATACCAGGTTCTTAATATAAGAATTGTTGAAGCTAGCAACAAAACTAAACTATTTTCATGGTGGAAAAAAAACAAGTTACCATCTTACCCATATTTAATCATACAGTTCAGAGTTGTTAAGTATATTCACATTGTTATGCAACAGATCTTTAGAACTTTTTAATCTAGCAAAACTGGAAGTCAGTACCCATTAAACACTAATTCTCCCTCTACCTGTCCCTCAGCCCTTGGCAACTACCTTTCTGTTTTCTGTTTCTATGATTTTGAACACTTCAGATATTTCATACGAGTGGAATCATATGTATCTTTTTGTAACTGGCTTATTTTTTTAATTTTTATTTTTTAAATATATCTTATTGATTTTTTACAGAGAGGAAGGGAGAGAGATAGAGAGTTAGAAACATCGATGAGAAAGAAACATCGATCAGCTGCCTCCTGCACACCCCCTACTGGGGATGTGCCCCCAACCAAGGTATATGCCCTTGACCAGAATCGAACCTGGGACCCTTCAGTCCGCAGGCCGACGCTCTATCCACTGAGCCAAACCAGTCAGGGCTTATTTTTCTTTTTATGTATACTGTATACTAGAGGCCCGATGCATCAAATTTGTGCAAGTGGCTCAGCCCCTGCAGCTGCAGCAGCTTGCTTCAGCCCTCGCAGCCCCAGCTTTGTCCGGAACGTTGTCCAGAAGGTTGTCCGGCTGTCCAGTCTAATTAGCATATTATGCTTTTATTATTATGATTATTATTATTATTATGACTAGAGGCTCACTGCACGAAAATTCATGCAAGATTAGGCCTTCCTTCCCCCAGCTGCCAGCACCAGCTTCCCTCTGGCGCCCAGGACTTGGGCTGGCTTCCCTCGGACTGCCTGCAGGCACCCAAGACCCAGGCTGGCTTACCTACAGCCCTGGCTTCATCAGGAAGGACGTCTGGAATGACGTCAGAAGATGATCGGTCTAATTAGAATATTACCCTTTTATTATTATAGATATATTTATTGATTTCAGAGAGAAAGGGAGAGAGAGGAAGATAGACACATCAATGAGAGAGAATCATTGATTGGCTGCCTTCTGCGTGCCCCTTTCTGGGGATTCGAGCCTGCAACCCGGGCATGTGCCCTTGACCGGGACCCTTCAGTCCGAAGACCAATGCTCTATCCACTGAGCTAAACCAGGCAGGGCTGGCTTATTTTTCTTTACATAATGTCTTTGAAGTTCATCCATGTTATAGCATATGACAGGATCTCTTTATTTAAGGCTGCATACCATTCCATTTTATTAACATTTTCATCATTCATTGGTCAATGGTCATTTCCACCTAGCAAGAATATTTTTTAAATTAGCCTACTTAAGTTGTAGCCAGAGTAAATTTAAGTTATATCAGAGCCAAAAACTCCTTTTTATACATTAAAAAAAAAAAATCTTCTGCCCCGGCCAGCGGGGTCTTCTAACGGGGGTACCGAGGCGGCGCACCTAAGAGAATGAGAGACAGACAAGGGACGCAGAAGAATGGAGGCAAGACAAAAGGGATTCTGATCAAGCCTCGAAATTTTATTTTTTACAGCGTTCCTTATATGTGGTTTCTAGAGGGGTGGGGGCTGACCCTTAGATAATCGGCTAAAGTCGTAAAGGGTGCTGACTATAGATAAAGGGTGTGGCGGTTGAAGGGTGGCTACAGAAGGAATGCTTTGTCCTCAGGCAAGAGGAAGTGGGCCTAGTTTCAGTAACTTACTGAAGTAAGGTCAGAGTTAATCCTTTGACCAACTCTTGGCTCCTGACATCTCCTCCCTCTCTGTTTAAGAAACGGGAGTGGGCATTAATCGACCGAGGAGACATTGACCTGGTTCCTCCCGTGGGCTTTGCATACCCACTGTGTGTGGCTCTTGACATCTTTTGGGGAGGAGAGGCAGAGCCATTATTTTTATCGATGTCAACCTCTATGCAAACCAGGTATACTCTCAGGGAAATCCAGAGGAGGTTGGAAAAATATCCCAACCTTCCCTTGCAATGCTTTGCTCTGCACCCGGTTCGATACCCATACCTCTGGCTCTGGCTAGAGCGTAGGTAAGCATCCCTCTGGTTAAGATGCTGTCCCTGTAGGGATGGAGCCAGTCTGGGTCCGGAGGTGCTCTCGCTCTTGGTAAACCGAGTCCCACCTATCGGCCATTTCCAGGCGTTGATAATGAATCTGAATGGGTTTTGCTAAAGTTGAATCTATTTGCTGTTTTACGAGGTCGGTTATTTTTCTAAATGCCCAAGGGCCAAATGTAAGAATAAGGAAAAAACCAACAAGGGGACCAAGGATGGGGAGGAGGTAGGGGAGGAGTCCATTAAGTCCACTCCAGAGCGGGTTCTCAAATAGCTCTTTTCGTCTCTTGACGAGATCTTCTTGTAGCTTCTTGATCTTGTCTCGGATGATGCCAGACTTGTTGGCGTAGAAGCAGCATTGTTCCTGTAGAGCCAAACATATCCCTCCCTGTTCTGCCGTGAGCAAATCTAACCCTCTTCTATTTTGTAATACGACTTCTGCTAAAGAATCAATCTGGTCCTGAAGATCACTAATGGTCCCTGAAAGAGCTTGGACATCATCAATTAGTTTTGTGTAGGAGTGTATTGCTACTCCTAGACCTGCTGTGCCGGAAGCTACGGCTCCAGAGGTCCCTAGACCAATGAGTAAGGGGATGAATTGGACAGCCCGTTTACTACGCCCAGCAATGTAATCAAGACTGGGTAAGGGAACAGGCTCATCCCCTGGAATAATGGAGATGTCTGGGAGAATGTTAGCTTGTAAGCAAAGTCCAGTCCAATTTGTTGGCAGGGCTGTATAGGCTAGATTATTGCCACAAAGGAAAACTTGCCTGGGGGCAGGACATAGGGGCTCAGAGTAGTTAGTGATTTTGGAGCAGTTAGAAAAGGTTATAAATCCCACATCTAGATCATAGCTGTCATTTTGGAATGTTCTTTGATAGCAGATAGAAAGATTGAAACCTACGACCTTCAGTGATGGAGGAATTGGATGCCGGAATAGCTGTAGGCATGGGAGTTCCAATAGTCATGCATAGCCAGCAGTCTCCAGCAAGGTGAGGGTTGGAGGCATTTAAAGCTATGAGAGTGGCTTCTAGGATGTTACTTGTCTGGGTGTCAAGATCTACATCTCGAGACTTTGGGAGAGCCAATGGATGGTATTGGAGGGGAGGATACATGAGTTTAATAATTTCTTCGATTTGTTTTTGAACTATGGATTCTCTTACTCTGTCTGTTGGCCCACCACCATCAGATATATGAATAGGTGCTTGTGGTGGCCAACAAGTATCTTTTCCAACATCGCCAGAGCAGGAGGCTTGGGCATATTTAGTGTGACCTGTTGAGCTGGAGAAATCAAGCTCACCTCCCATGGTTCCTAGTTTAGTTTTCTGGAGAATGGCTGTTAGATATATTTTACCATCTGTGTGGGTACACTGCTGGACACTGTTGTAGCAGGTCGAGTGGAGTGCTACGACATGTTGGCAATTACTGGGACACTGCCCTGGTTTGCCCTCAATTGTAGGTATAACCTTGGGCTTCCCAACACATCTCCATCCTTGCTTGAATCCTCCCCCTACTAATCTTTCAGCGGCGTCCATGAGGCAGCTGATAAAATCACTGTAAGGCTCGTCAGCCCCTTGGCGAATTTTGGCTAGCGAGGTAGTGGCAGAATCCTTAGGGGGGAGACGGCGCCAAGCCTTAAGACTGGCGACTTGGATTTGGGCTAGTAAACCAGGGGGAAATTTGGCCTGGACTTCATTGGTTTCATAGGGGGGGTCTGCCAAGAAGTTTATAGAGATACTTTCATTATTACATTGGGCTGTTTCTCGGCAGTTTTCAACAAAGTCTGTACGCCAAAGGACATAATCACCTCCTGAAAGCGTGGCTCGAGCTAAGGATAGCCAGTCATTAGGTGTGAGCCATTTGTCACTTAAGCTTTCGAGAAGGGTGATGGTAAATGGGGCTGTAGGGCCATAATTACTGACCGCGGCTTTAAGATCTTTAAGATGTTTAAGATTAAGGCGGCGGTATTTTTGTTCAGATGTGTTACTCTGGCTAGGGTTGGGGTCTTCAGTGTCTGAAGCTTCATTGTCTGAGTCTGGATTTTGAGTTTGAGAGTCAGAGCCTTCTTCTTCCTCAATGACCATAGGGCGGGAACCCTGACTACGGGTGATGGGAAAAGCGTGGAGGGTGGTTTTTGATTTAAGCTTTATTAGGAGGCTCTTGAAGAGCAGGAGCAGTGAGACCCCAGGGATCTTCACCGTCGTGGCAATGAGCAGCCTGTTCATCAAGGGTTTCTTGATCTTCCGGGAAGAGTTTGTAATCTAAGGGGGTCTTATTTAAACCTTTAAGTGAGGGATAGATACCAGGGACCTTAGTGCTAGGGGTAGGATGAGTTTCTTTGGTTTCTTCCATAAGATCCTTTTGAGGTGGGTTTTCTGGCATATTTACCGCGACCGACGGACAAGCCGAGGGCGGGCGGGAACTATCTTTTAAGACTGTCTCTCCTGTTTTTATTATATCTTTTATATCAGGATCTAGAGGATGAACTTTAAGAATATCATGTATAAGGTTCCAGTAAGAGAAGGCAGATATAGGGATTTTCTCTGGGCCAAAAGTCTCATAATAATCCTGAAGGGTGTCGCCCACTCTTTTCCATTGCTTTGAATCGATGGTGCCCACTAGTGGAAACCAGGGACATGTTTCATGCCTTTCTTTTTACCCTTACTCCTCGCGTCCTGAGGGACTTCTTGAGCCCACCGAGGAATACCTTGTGAGAACTGAGAGAGGTGCCCATGTCTATGCGGGAGCTTCTCAATTTTTTGCCTCCTCCGCGTAAGCCTCTGGGACGTATAAACCCTGTGCCAGGTCAGCCCTGAGTTTCCGTTGCCTAGGACAGTTGTCTCGTCAACGATCTCTGTTTGCCCAAAGGCCCCTGCTCGCGTATCATAGGTCGGGATGTATAAGCCCCATGCCAGGTTAACGACCACTAAGACAGAGCGAGCTCAGGGTTTGCGAGAGACGTGACGAGGAACCGACCAGAGACAAATTACTCCTCAGGGTGATTCAGAGTTCTCGCTCAGCCAGATCGCGGTACCCTTAACTCTTCCCAGATTGGCGAGACGAGTGCTTATTAGCGGACTGGGGGTTGAATCGAGAAGCTCAAAGTGTAGGAAATCCGTCAAAGGGCATAAAAACTCGTTCTCACAAGGAATTCACTCTTAAATCTTTGTCTGAAAAAATCATCTGCAAAACTCAACTACGATCATACGGACGGGCAGCTCCGCGGCAATCAAGGGACAAGTCTTCACTCACGGGAGTTCCGTGGCGACTCAAGGGACGAGTCTTCACTCACGCACGTTCCGTGGCGACTCAAGGGACGAGTCTTCACTCACGGACGTCCCGTGGCAACTCAAGGGACAAGTCTTCACTCACGGTGCGTTCCGTGGCGACTCAAGGGACGAGTCTTCACTCACGGGAGTTCCGCGGCGACTCAAGGGACGAGTCTTCACTCACGGGAGTTCCGCGGCGACTCAAGGGACGAGTCTTCACTCACGGGCGTTCCGTGGCGACTCAAGGGACGAGTCTTCACTCATGGCGCGTTCCGCAGCGACTCAAGGGACGAGTCTTCACTCACGGGAGTTCCGTGGCGACTCAAGAGGGTGTCCGGCCGGACCGATGTGCAGATGTTCCCCGGAGAGCCGACCCTCGGACCCCACGTTGGGCGCCAGAAATGCCCCGGCCAGCGGGGTCTTCTAACGGGGGTACTGAGGCGGCGCACCTAAGAGAATGAGAGACAGACAAGGGACGCAGAAGAATGGAGGCAAGACAAAAGGGATTCTGATCAAGCCTCGAAATTTTATTTTTTACAGCATTCCTTATATGTGGTTTCTAGAGGGGTGGGGGCTGACCCTTAGATAATCGGCTAAAGTCGTAAAGGGTGCTGACTATAGATAAAGGGTGTGGCGGTTGAAGGGTGGCTACAGAAGAAATGCTTTGTCCTCAGGCAAGAGGAAGTGGGCCTAGTTTCAATAACTTACTGAAGTAAGGTCAGAGTTAATCCTTTGACCAACTCTTGGCTCCTGACAATCTTCATTGTTGAAAGTATTACAGATGTCTTCCTTTTTCCTCCTATTACCCTTTTCCCCCTGGTTCCCATCTCACCTCAAGCCCAGTTTTTACAGCCTGAAGTTATGGGGACTCTCTTCCCAGCACTGGAACTCTGGGCCGAGGGGTGTGGTGTGGGGCTGGGACTCTTTGCTCCTCATGGGAGGTCTCTGCAGCCGAGATATCCCTCCTGATTAAAAAAACGCCACATGTAGGTGTCGAACCAAAACATTCCAGGCCTCCGCCCGTCCTACCAATCTCAGTGTGCTTTCTTCTTTACTTTTCTAGTTGTAGGACTTTCATTCAGCTAGATTTCAGGTGGTTCTGAATGATTGTTGTTCTGTATTTTAGTTGTAATTTTGATGTGGTTGTGGGTGACGGTGAGTACAGGCATTTACCTATGCTGCCATTTTGATTTTAAAAAATTTCCTTTTCTTTGAGAAAACAAGAATGAAACCCTCTTCCTTACGGTGATAATTTTTATGTAAATCAGTTTCTTACTAGATAACTATTGGCATTGTGGGTGAGATTTTTGTGCTGGACTTTTGAATTTTAGGATGTTTTGGTGGCTTCATCCCCAAAAGCTAGTAGCATTCCTCCTCCAACCAAAAATACCTGCCCCTGAGAGGATCTGGTACCATTCCAGATATTGACTTTATTCTGAGAAACCTTCAGTATATAGCTGCTTACTAGAGCTTGACACAAATATGTATTTTCCTGATTAATTTTTCATTAAAAAATAGCCAATTTATAGTCCAGATTTATATCACTTACTTTTAGGAAGTTACCGTTAATTGTTTTTCTCTGTTGTTCAGACCATGAAGGAAATTACCTTGATTTTTTTTCTTTATTCAACAGGGACACTTTAATTATCAAATGTTCCTGTACCTGTCAGTGAACAAGTGGCTCAGTTAGTGTTGCTCATGTCTTAGCAGAGATGCTCACATCTTGCCTGATCTAATGGCTTGTTTTTCCTAAGCTTCCCCTCTGCTTCTTCCTCAGTACTCCTGTCGGAAGCCTGTTGATGGCACTCCAGAAGTACTATGGTGAGACGATTCAGGAGAGAAAACAGAAGGATAAAAAGATACTCCAAGAGCTGAAACTGGACGAGTGGTAAGGAACATGATAAAACTAGGCCTTTCATAGTGCTCTTCTCTTAAACCATTCAGCTCAAAGAAAAGTTTATTTTTACTGAGTTCTTCAACTTGTACCCTACCTGGTATTTTCATCTTTTTAATTAAGGAGATTAGAAAAATGGGAGACACTAATTTTATTTTTAATCTGACAAGGATATTTCCTTAGATACATTTTTTTTTAAGTTAAAATGTAAATTTCATTTGGTTGCATGCTTTTTCTTTTCTATATTTTTGACTGCATAAGGAAATTATATAAAGAAAATGCACAGCAGTGAGTGAACTTTACTTGGCTTTATGTAAAAGGTGGTATCCCAGTGTACACATCCATCTGTAAACAATGCAGAACATGTTCATTCTCCACATTAAAAGATTCTGTTTCTTGCTGTGGATGCAGAGGAATCAGGTAGACATAGTGGCTGGACATGGACTGGATACCACTGTGGAAGATGAAAACTTTCATCGGTTCCATGTAGTCATTCCCTGGGCCAGTAGTCAGACTGACAGCAGACTTCATGCTGGTTCTTTGTAAGATCAACATAACAGGCTGCCATTTAGTGTTCCTTGTACAAATAGTTCTCAGGGTTCAGCTTCCTGGGTACCTAAGATGACATTTGCTGCACCTGCTGCATTGATAGTTGAGTAGATAAGCAGTCATTTTTCCCCAGGTTTTTATTTGAAACTTCCATTTGTGCTAAACACACACAGAGACATGTGAGTTCTTAATATCTGTAGATCTGTTGTCCAAGTGTTACAGGTGGAAGTGGGGGGTCTTCATCTCCACCAGCTCTTCGTGGGGGTGAATTTCTTGCAATATCCTGAGAAAAGGAATTTTCCAAGAGTTGCATGGGAGAATGAGTGATTTTTATTAGCATGGAATTAAACCCCTGAGTTTCCAAAGTCTCATTTCCCTTAGTCCAGTCATAGAAGAAGTATAACTTGGGCTTCAGTAGAGCTAAAATCAAAACCAGTGTCCAGAGTTTCTGTTCCATGTCTGCACAGTCCAATTCAGTATCAGGCCAGCTCAATTTGTGTTTCCCTGCTGCAGCCCATCAATCCATTGCATGTGGGGCCACAGGGCCACATGTCTATGGAGGAAACACAGCCGAATGCTAGAAAGCCACGAGAGGCAACAAGAGAGAGAATTCCTTTGTTTAGGAGATTATATATTCCCAAATTTTTGTGGGCTTGGAATGGCCATGCCCATTCTGGCAAAGATTTCTGTTCCCAGGTGTGACTGACATACCTTCCCTATGCCACCCTAACTTTACTGGGCATGTGTCTGTCTTCCCTTTGTTGGCTCCCAGGTAGTATGAAATTGCAGCTTCCTGGTGAAGCTGCCCAAATGACATACCTATAATGTCTGGCCTGACTTCCCTTTGTTCCTTTCCCATTATTGATAACTAGTCAATTACAACAGTATCTTAACGACTTAGGTGCGATAGGAGAAAAAGCATTGATTTTTGAAGCCAATGAAACCTTGAAAACAGTGTTTCTAGCTAGACTACTAATTAGTCTATGATCTTAGATATTTTTCTTAACTTTAAGTACTCAGTTTTCTCAGCCATTCTAAGGGCAGAATCACACCACAATATTCAATATATGTTAGTTTTGTTCCTTTCTCTTCTCCATACTAAGAGGGTGGATGGGATATGCAGTTATGTAGGTTCTAGAATAAAGCACTTAAAACTTCTGAATACCATCATAAATTTAATGTTATGAAGAATTGAAAGCATTACCTCATTTCTAGTTCTTAGATATCATAAGAGCCTCTTTTTTTAAAAAGGAAACTTTGGGAAAGGAGTTGGAAAGATAGGGAAAGTATATTGGCTATTTGTTTGTTTTTTAAAAAAATCTTTATTGTTCCGATTATTATAGATGTTCCTCTTTTTTCCCCCCATAGGTTCCCTTCACCCAGTTCCCACCCCACTCCAGCCCTCCTCCCTCCACTGACCTCGTCCATAGGTGTAAGCTCTTTGTTCAATCTCTTCCCACAACCCCTTCCCCCAAGAATTGTAAGTCTACTTCCTTTCCATGCCCCTGATTCTATTACATTCACCAGTCTGTTCTGTTCATCAGGTTTTTTATTCATTTGATTTTTAGGTTCACTTGTTGATAGATATGTATTTGTTGTCACTTTGTTATTCATAATTTTTTATCTTTACCTTTTTCTTCTTCTTCTTCTTCTTAGAGAATACCCTTCAGCATTTCATATAATACTGGTTTGGTGGTGATGAACTCCTTTAGCTTTCTCTTGTCTGTGAAACTCTTTGTCTGACCTTCAATTCTAAATGATAGCTTTGCTGGGTAGAGTAATCTTGGTTGTAGGTTCTTACTATTCATCACTTTGTATATTTCTTGCCACTCCCTTCTGGCCTGCATAGTTTCTGTTGAGAAATCAGCTGACAGTCATATGGGTGCTCCCTTGTAGGTAACTGTTTTTCTCTTGCTGCTTTTAATATTCTCTCTTTGTCTTTTACCCTTGGCATTTTAATTATGATGTGTCTTGGTGTGGTCCTCTTTGGATTCCTCTTGTTTGGGGTTCTCTGCACTTCCTGGACTTGTAAGTCTATTTCTTTCACCAGGTGGGGGAAGTTTTCTGTCATTATTTCTTCAAATAGGTTTTCAATATCTTGCTCTCTCTCTTCTTCTGGCACTCCCATAATTCGGATGTTGGTACGCTTGAAGTTGTCCCAGAGGCTCCTTACACTATCTTCATATTTTTGAATTCTTTTTTCTTTTCTGGTTGGGTGTTTTTTGCTTCTTTGTATTTCAAGTCTTTGACTTGATTCATGGGATCCTCTTGTCTGCTGTTGAATCTCTGTATATTATTCTTTATTTCAGTCAGTGTATGCTTAATTTCTGATTGGTCCTTTTTCATATCCTTGAGGGTCTCACTAAATTTCTCGGAGGCTTCTAGAAGATTCTTGAGTAACCTTATAACTGTGGTTTTGAACACTATATCCAGTATTTTGCTTTCATCCATTTCTTTCATTTGTGACTTGTTTCTTTATCTCCGCATTTTGGCTGCTTCCCTGTGTTTGTTTCTATGTACTGGGAGCTGCTAAGTCTCCTTGAGTTGATAGAGTGGCCTTGTGTGGTAGGTGTCCTATAGGGCCCAGTGGCTCAGCCTCCCCAGTTACCTGAGGTGGACACTCTTGGTGCACCCCTTTGTGGGCTGTTTGCACAGTCTTGTTGTAGTTAAGCCGTGATTGCTGTTGGTATCACTGGGAGGAATTGACCTCCAGGCCAATTGGATGTGATGACCAGCTGTGTCGACCAGCTGTGTCTACGCTGAAAGACCTGTTGCTCAGGAGACACCCTTATGGGGCAGGACTTGCTTCAATGGGGCTTTGGTGCTCACTGAATCTGCCCCTTGAGTGTGCCTTTATGGATGTGAAGAGTTGTAATCCGGTCTCACTCTGACCACTGGGTACAACTGGCTCTTGGATCTCCAGAGACATGCAAGGTCAGCCACTGTCTGGGGCCACCCAACAGGAGCTGCAGAGACATCTGCAAATTCTTCCTCTTTGTATGGAGTTTGGAAGTGCCCAGATGAGGCCCAGCTGTGAGACAAGGCAGGCTGCTGCTGCCCAGCCTTGGGCCTTCTTTTGGAAGTTCTGGAGCTCTCTGACCCAGCTGCAGTTTGACAGGTTTTAGGCAGAGAAAGGACAGGCCATTCATATGCAAAAGCTGATGCACACAGCTTGGGTGGGGTTGTAAATTGGGTGGGATGGGTTCTCCAGGAATCACCAGGGCGGAGCAAACAGCAATGGCTGCCCTGAACCAGAGAAGTCCCCAGGTCTCTGCGCCCCATGCCTCTGTGCAGGAACAATGATCGCTGTGAGCACCTCTGAGAGAAAGCCGCCCTCATGTTCCTGTCCCAATGCCAGACAGTCCAGTTTCTCCCCCTTATGTGTCTGGGTCCCCCAGAGTCTCATTTGGAACTGGAGTTCAGAGCAAGCGGGAGCTTGTATCTCCCTCCCGATTAAAAGAGCAGCACATCCAGGTGCCAGCACTTTCCGTGCCTCCGCACCTCTTACCAGTCTCAGTGCGCTTTCTTCACCTCTCTAGTTGTGGAACTTCCACTCAGCCAGCTTTCCCGTGGTTCTGGATGGTAGTTGTTCTGCCTTTTAGTTGTAATTTTGATGTGGTTGTGAGAGGCAGCAAGTATAGGTGTTTACCTATGCCGCCATCTTGGTTCCTCCTATATTGGCTATTTGAATGTGATATATGAAGTATGGAAGAATTAGCATTTGGAAAAATATGAACAAGTAATTTTATTACAATAAAAAAAGAAAATTAGAGAAGTTGATCAGTTATTTAGAAATGAAAAACCTCAATAATGGGTAAAACCCAAAACTATTATCATAATGAAAGAATACTTTGGCAGAAGGCATAGTAACAAAAATGTATAGGATATAAATGTATATATTTCTGAGTAGTAGTAATCTAATAAATAGTTAAAAATCTTTGTCTACTTCTCTAGGGAAATCAAACAAAGTGTGAGTCTAAAAAATTGCCGTTGTGGGTAGAAAATGTAGAACACTAGCTATAGACATATGGAAGAAGAAATGGTCAAGTGTGGTTGTAAAGAGTTGAAAAGAAAGACATAGATGACCCTGATAATCACTTAAAGAAAGGAAGACAGTAATGCTTGGTTTAGAATAATAACTCATCTGTTATTTGGAAATTAGATTTTAATTCCTCGTATATATACATCTGTAGTGTTGTCCCATCTGATTTTTCTGTACCAGGATTACCATTGTTACAACCTCTGTACAGTTTCTGAAAGGTCTGGCAATAGAGAGTTTAACAGAGAGGCAGGGGACTCAAGTACCCTGACCCTGAGGGCAAGAGGACAACCAGGTTGCAAGGCTCACACCTTCGCTAGGGTGCTTCAGCTCCTGCATGTTGCTCCTCTAAGAATTCTGCTGACACAGCACCAATATCCATCTTGATAATGTGAGAATTCTAGTTGGCTTGTGAGTGAAACAGGAGAGAGAGAAGAAAGCCATTGTATTTGAAGTGCAAGGAACAGTGTTTGCTCATAAGTTGCAGGGAGAATAAGACAAGTGCTATATTTTAAAAAATAATTCTATGAACTAAGAAACAGTACTTGATATATCCTTTTCATTCTTTGATTATAGGAAAGCCAGACTACAAATTACTGAGCTCCTCCCTGAAGAAATTGAAAGTAGCCTACAGAAAAATCAACCCAAGGATGATATTGAGAAAATTGAAGCACTGCTAAATCTTCCTAGAAACCCCTCATCAACAGATAAACAAGACAAGGACTGAAAATGTTCTGGACCTGAAACTCATTGGAGAGTTGAAGGGACCTGTGTTGCCATGCCTATTGAATGCCAGTAGTCAGGCTACTCCTTGGGTAGCTGATGACAGGTGTAAGCACTAGCACCTATAATAGCAATGACTTACTCTTACCTTTTTTTAAAACCAAAAATTGGGCTGTTGTACTCTCGCTTTATTTATCCTTAAATTTAAATACATACATATATTTATATTGGTCAGTATATGTATTTGACATATCTATATTGATCGATCAATAGATCTTTTTCCTGAATTTTACAACAATAAATTAAAAATTTCTCAAAAGATTAAAGTTGAATCTATAGGTTGTATATGTATTCTTGTAGCTCTTTAAAAGTGTATTCTGGAATCTGTAGGAGGAGAGAAAAGAACCAGGTAAGGCAAATTGTCTGTGAAACCTTAGTGCCTTTAGGTCCTAGTAACAGTATGGGCCTAAATTTGTAGTAGTGTTTGGTTTTTCTTTAATCCTTGCCCGAAGATAAGGATTAAATCAAATCAAAATGGATGTTAAATGAAATGATTTAAGTTTCACTGATTTTTAGAGAGAGAAACATTGATGTAAGAAAAACATTGATCAGTTGCCTCCCATGTGTGCCCCAACCAAGGACTGAACCTGCAACCTCGGTATGTGCCTGAACTGGAACCTGAGACCTTTCAGTGTATGGAATGATGTTCCAACCAGTTGAGCCAAACCAACCAGGGTGCAGTGTTTTGTTTTAATAAACAATAAAAAAAAAAAAAAAAGATTTCTATGTCATTTGAAAGAAAGGATAAATTTCACAAAAAGGAAGTAAATAAGCATTATTAAAGAAACAGCCCAATTTTGTTTCTCAGTATTGCTGACAGAGTGTCTATGCTATATTATGAAAGAGTTATTTAGTATAGATACACAGTCTCTATACTCCAGAAGCTTGCTCCCTCAGAAAGAAGCTATTCTATGGATTGTAACTTTTACTAAATGAGGGGGCGAAATGACTGAAATAACTGTATCAAAGGGAAAAAATTGCTAGTGCTTTGTTTTAGTGTTAAGACCTCATAGTTCCTACTTTGTGAAGCAGCTAGTGTGTTGGCTAAAACAGTTGCCTCTGGAAGAAGACCACGGGCTTAGAATAGCAGTCAAATGGCTTCATAGCCCTGGGACTGTAGGAGCCATTTTACTTTAAGTCTCAGTGTTCTCATCTGTCAAATATGAGAGTTCCTAACTCAGAATGGATGTTAAATGAAATGATGTATGTAAAATGTAGCACAATGTCCCGGCACATAGGGCATTGTATTTTATTTATTTACTAGAGACTCAGTGCACGAATTTGTGCACCAGTGGGGTCCCTTAGCCTGGCCTGTGGGATTGGGCCAAAACCGGTTCTCCAACATCCCCGAGGGGTCCCAGATTGCAAGAGGGCACAGGCCAGCCTGAGGGACCCCACCAGTGCATGATAGGGGCTGGGGAGGGACACGGGATGTTGGCCAGCCGGGGCCATCTCGCTCAGTCCCAGCAGCAAGCTAACCTACCGGTCGAAGCGTCTGCCCCCTGGTGCTCAGTGCACATCATAGCGAGCAGTTGAGCGGCCTTAGGATATAATTAAGCATGTTACACTTTGGTTGAATGGCCGACCAGTCACTTAGCATATTAGGCTTTTATTATATAGGATTTTCTTTTCTTACTAAATTTATTGGAGGGCATTGGCTAATATGATCATATAGGTTTCAGGTGTGGGTTTCTACATTACAAGATCTGTATATTACACTGTGTGCCCACCACCCAAAGTCAAATCTCCCATCACCATATATTAGGACCTCCTTCACCCCTCATTTCATTCTCTCTGGCAATCACCACACTGCTGTTTGTGTTCACAAATTTTAGTTTTATGTCCCACATATGAGTAAAATCATATGGTTCTTAGCTTTTTCTGATTGACTTATTTCACTTAGTGTAATATTCTCAAGGTCCATCCATGTTGTTGGAAATGGCAATTTTTCATCCTTATGGCTGAGTAGTGTTCTATTGTGTATATGTACCACATCTTATCCAGTTCTCTACTATGGGACACTTTGGTTGTTTACATGTCTTGGCCACTGAATAATGCTGCAGTGAACATAGGGATGCATATATCTTTGCAAATGCATGTTTTCTACTTTTTCCAATATCTACCCAGGAGATGGGTTGTTGGGTCTATTCTTAATTTTTTGAGGAATCACCAGATTGCTTTGCGTAGTGTTTGTACCAGTCTACATCCCCACAAGCAGTGAATAGGGTTCCCTTTTCTCCACAATCTCCCCAACACTTGTTATTGCTTGTCTTGTTGATAGTGACCACACTAACTGATGTGAGGTGGTATCTCATTGTAGTTTTGATTTGCATTTCCCTAATTGCTAGTGAGGTTGAACATCTTTTCATATATCTCTTGGCTGTTTGTATGTCCTCTTGGGAGAGATGTATTTTCAGGTCCTCTGCCCACTTAAAAAAAAAATTATATGCTGAGTGGCCAGATTATTATGATCTCTGAATGCACAATAATCTGGCCACTCAGTGTATATCCTATATAATAAAAGGCTAATATGCAAATTGTCCCCTTGACCAGGAGTTTAACCAGCAGGCAGGCTGGCCAACCGCCCATGTTCTATCCCCCTGCCAGGCTGGCCGGACCTCACCCATGGACGAATTCATGCTCTGGGCCTCAAATACACACACACACACACACAGAGTGGCCAGATTATTATGCATTCAGAGATCATAATAATCTGGCCACTCAGTGTGTGTGTTTGTGTGTGTGTGTGTGTGTGTGTGTGTGTGTGTGTGTGTGTAGTATTTTTATTTTTATTTTATTGATTTCAGAAAGGAAGGGAGAGGGCAAGAGAGTTAGAAACATCAATGAGGAGAGAAAATCATTGATTGGCTGCCTCTTGCATGCCCCCTACTGGGGATAGAGCCTGCAACTTGGGCATGAGTCCTGACCAGGAATTGAACCATGACCTCCTGGTTCCTGGGTTTATGCTCAACCATGGAGCCACACTGGCCCAAATAGGTCACAAGACCAAATGGACATAATTGACATTTAGAGAGCCTTTCATCCCAGAATATCAGGTTATACATTCTCCAGTACACATGGAACATTCTCAATGATAGACCATATGTCAGGTCACAAAACTAGCAAATAAATTGAATTTATTTCAAGAAGATTGAAATTATATCAAGCATATTCTCTGTTCATGATGTCTTGAAATTAGAAATCAACTGCAAAAAGAAAGTAAAGAAACCCATAAATATGTGGAGATTAAACAACATGCTACTAAAAAATGACTGGGTCAAAGAAGAAATAAAAGATGAGATCAAAAATATAAAGATCAATGAGAATGACAGTATAACTTATCAGAACTTCTGGGATGCAGCGAAAACAGTAATAAGAAAGAAGTTGTTTTTGAGGGAAAACCAAGATGGCGGCATAGGTGAAACACCTAACCTGCAGCCGGGCACAACAATTTCAAAGGCACAACTAGAGGTCAGAACGGACATCGTCCAGAACCACAGGAGAGCTGGCGGACTGAAATGCCCACAGCTGGGGGGAAGGAGAAGGCCACGGGGACAATCGGGGGAGCCGTAAAAGCCTGAGGTATGGAGAAACTGGCGGAGACACGAGCACGCGCGCCTGCGGGGAGGATGGAGCCGGAGAGGAAGGGGCGGCTGACAGCCTGGCCGGCGTTCACTGACAGGAAGGAGATAAAGGCTCCGGAGTGCGCTAAGCGCTGGCTCCGACTGCACTGAGCGCCAGTTCCAGGCGAAACCCTGGGAAGCCAGGCGCAGGCTGGGGGAATGAATCTGGGCTGTGGGGCGCAGGCACAGAGGAGCGGGGGAAGGCAGAGCTCCAGAGGCGCGCACGGGAAGGGGCGCAAAGGACGGACTGTTGCCTGCGCCACTGAACTGCCCTAGCGGGAAGGAGACATAAGCTCAGGACCGTGCTGAACCCCAGTTCCGACTGCACTGAACCCCAGTTCCGGGCGAAACCCTGGGAAGCCAGGCGCACGCTGGGGGAATGAATTTGGGCTGTGGTGGCGGAGGCACAGAGAAGCGGCGGCTCCAGACGCGCGCACTGGAAGGTGCGCAGAGGACGGACTTTTGCCTGCGCCACTGGGTGGCCCTGCTGGGAAGGAGACAGGGACGCCAGACTGCGCTGAGACCCAGTTCCAACTGCACTGAAACCCAGTTCCAGGCGAGAATCTGGGAGTCCAGATTCATTAGGGGAGGGACTGGACTGTTTGGCAGTGGGCGAAACTCCAGGGCGCGTTTCTCTCAGAGGTGTTTGCAAGGAATACAGAGGGACACAGACACAGGAGCCTCATAGGGCGGGGCTGACAGGAAGCCAAGGTTGTAGGCTCCACCCTGTAGCTCCGCCCCAGCCAAGCTGAGCAGAAGCTTTTTCCTGCTGAGTGCCTCAGGTAGTGGCTGACCCACACTGCATTGGAGACCCAGAAACGAGGGCATCTAGTGGTTGGTGGGAGATGACACCAGATTTCAATCACTTGCATAAGGGAGGCATTCTAGAGGCAGACTCAGTGAGCGCCAAGGCATTGCTGCATCAAGACCCGGCCCACAAACATGTCTCCTGCACAGCAACTCTTCCTATATGGACAAAGAGGGTCCTCACGGCCAATTGGCCTGGAGGACAATTCCTCCCAGTGACACCAACAACAATCAAGACTTAACTGTACAAAGGAGGACCAAGATGGAGACATAGGGCGGCAGCCTGATCGTTGCCTACCACAACAATATTGAGACTACGACGGGAGAGCAGAGCAGACACCAGCCAGAAAGACCGGGGGGCTGGCTGAGCAGATGCTCTACAACTAGAATAAAAGAGAGGGGTACGCAGGATGATGCTGATGCCGGTGACCCAAAGTCCACACTTTAAGAACTATGGCTCAGGCGACACAATGGTGGCCAGGAACGTGCTCGGCGCAGTTCCCCCGGCGGTCTCCGGCTGAGGGGACGGCTCCACTCGCTGCCGAGCACGGACAGACGAGCCCCTGGGAGACATGGGGTGGGAGACTCCGTGCTTGCTGACCTCCGAGTCCTTCAAGAATCTCAATGCCCCGAAGTGGCCAGGTGCGCACGCTCAGCGACTGGCCACCGTTGCAGACCCAAGGGCCGACGCAGCGACACCGGACCAGCCCACCGCCGGGCACCGGGCACACCGGAGCCTTGCCGAGCCCGCCGCCCAACGAGTTCTGCGGCAGCCGCCCTGGAGCTCTGAGAAAATGACCGAAGGAATTGCTGAGAGGGAATTGACCAACAGGAATTGGGATCAAGAAGACGAAACCCCGCTGAAACCCGAGTCCAGGCGAGCCTGCGAGCCTCTGGGCTCAGATGTGGTCACACGCCTCTGGGTCTAGGTGAGGCCTCACGCCCCTGGGTTTGGGTGAGGCCACGCGCCCCTGGGTCCAGGTGAAGCTGGATTCCGGGTTCGGGTGAGGCCATGTGCCCCTGGGTCCGGGCGAATCTGAACCCTGGGTCCAGGTGAGGCCGTGGGCCCCTGGATCCAGGTAAGGCTGGGTCCCGAGTACGGGTGAGGCCGTGAGCCCCTGGATCCGGGTGAGACCACGCGACCAGGGGTCTGAGAGAGGTAACGCGCCCCTGGGTCCGGGTGGCTTCGTGCACCTAGGTCCAGGTGAGGCCACGTGCCCCTGGGTCTGAGAGAGGCCACGCACGCCTAGGTCCGGGCGAGACCATGTGTCCCTGGATCTGGGTGGGGCCTCGTGCACCTAGGCCCGGGTGGGGCCGCGTGCCCCTGGGTCTGGGGGAGGCCAGGCGTCCCTGGGTCCGGGTGAGACCATGCGTCCCTGGATCCGGATGAGGCCTCGTGCACCTAGGCCCGGGTGAGCCCAAGTGGCCCTGGGTCTGGGAGAGGCCAAGCGTCCCTGGGTCCGGGTGAGACCATGTGTCCCAGGATCCGGGTGAGGCCTCGTGCACCTAGGCCCGGGTGAGCCCAAGTGGCCCTGGGTCTGGGAGAGGCCAAGCGTCCCTGGATCCGGGTGAGACCGTGTGTCCCTGGATCCGGGTGAGGCCTCGTGCACCTAGGCCCGGGTGAGCCCAAGTGGCCCTGGGTCTGGGAGAGGCCAAGCGTCCCTGGGTCCGGGTGCGACCATGTGTCCCTGGATCCGGATGAGGCCTCGTGCACCTAGGCCCGGGTGAGGCCACGTGCCCCTGGGTCTGGGAGAGGCCAAGCGTCCCTGGGTACGGGTGAAGCCAGATCCTGGGTCCGGGTGAGGCTGTGCGCCCCTGGATCCATCCGGGTGAGGCTGGGTCCCAGGCCCGGGTGAGACCACGCGCCCCTTGGGTAGGGGTGAGGCCACGTGCCCCTTAGTCTGGGTGACGCCGTGCCCCTGGGTTCGGCCGAGACCAAACCAGAGGGAGTCGGACCTCCATTACCACCATTTGTCCACCATCCAGAGCTGAGGGGTCAGTGTTGACATGTACACATAAGGAACTACTGGACATTGAAATTGGGTCTCAAAAGAACTGTTAGTCCAGGGGGAAGCTCGCTACAGATTGATTCATTTGCCTGTCAGCATAACTATTATTGCTCGTCTCACATTCAGTTCTTATTAGTATATATCTAGTGACATATGATCTCGCTCATCTAGGGGAAATGATGAACAACATAGACTGAGGAACAAGAACAGAACCAGAAGCAAGGAGGCATCGATCGGACTATCGGGCCTCAGAGGGAGGATAGGGGAGGGTAGGGGGAGGGTGGGGGGGAGGGGGAGAGTTCAACCAAAGGACCTGTATGCATGCATATAAGCCTATCCAACGGTTAAGTTCAACAGGGGATTGGGGCATGCGTGGGGAGAGGGGTGGGATGGGAATGGGGGGATGAGGACAAATATGTGACACCTTAATCAATAAAGAAATTTAAAAAAAAAAAAAAAAAAAAAGAAAGAGTCAAACACACACAGGTGCACTCTGGGAAGACTGCCCAGGCCCGCACCACCCTGCGCCTGTTCACCATCACACTCTAATCGGCATGTGATAGCAGGTCCTATAACGATGATATTGTATCATTAATTTCTTTGCTTGAGTTTTGGGTGATTGACATCTAACTTTCTTACTTCTTTATTTTAGAAAAATTAAGGACTGTGAGCAATTTTTAGATATTGTTAGTGATTCAATGTTCTGCTGCTCCTCATTCAGCCTCCTCAACAGTTTCGTTGAAGATTGTCTTGAGCTTGTTGACCTGAGATATCAAAAATAAACACAAAAACAAGTAAAGCTCTCAAAAAAAAAAAAAAAAAAAAAAAAAAAAAAGAAGTTGTTTTTGCGGATGACACGGGCTGTGAAAGAATTCACAACTAAAAGAAGAGATTCAGAGAGGAAGTTTATTTTACTTTCCACAAAGGGAAAGGGCCAAGTACTGATAATCAATACAGGGCAAGAAACAAAAAGTAGCTTCCACTTTTAACGAGTAATGGCTGCTGTTGCTAGGTAACAAGGAAGGGTGGAGGATTTGGTACTCAAGTTGAGCAGATACTAGGTCAGTGATGGGCAACCTTTTGAGCTTGGTGTGTCAAACTTCGCCAAAAAACAGCATAACTCTGGTACTGTGTCACTTTGAGGAAAAAACATTATTTCGCAAATGTTTCATCCTCAGGAGCAGCAAATGTTTCATCCTCGGCATGTGGCCGCCTCAGTGGCCACGTGTCATCAAAAATAGCTACGCGTGTCAGTGCTGACACGCGTGTCATAGGTTCGCCATCACTGTCTAGGTCTTGTTTGAAAAGTTACAGTTTGTTTGTTTTTCAGGAGATAGTCCAACAGATGTCCTAGGGAGGTGTCTTAACAGTTTTTTTCCCAAGCCTGTAAAACATGCTAATAGCAAACACTTATGAAGATTTCAAAAGAGGCTCTGTTGAAGAAGAGGGAAGAAGGGAACTTTCTACTAACAAGAGACCCCTTGGTGTGAATCATCCCTGAGTTCTGAAACCAGGAAGGAGGAGGAATGCAAGAATGTAGCCTAGAGAATAGCTTATCTTGTCCCACTGAGTTGTTTGAATCAAAGGAGCTAACAATCTTGGGATTTAATTACTAGGTGCTTCTCATAAATTGTAGAAGGCCACAGCAAAAAACAACAAGAAAGGCCTTTTTCCTGGCCTTCCAGAAGTTTAAATCATTATAGGCCTATCTCAAGAAATAAGAGAAATCCCAAATAACCTAACATTACATCTAAAGAACTAGAAAAAAAAAAAAAACAAAAGCAGCCCAAAAGTCCACAGAAGAAAGGAAATAAAAATTAGAGTAGAATTGAATGAAATAGAGAACAAAAAGACTATACAAAAAATTAATAAAGAGCTGGTTCATTGAAAAGATTAATAAAATTGACAAACTCCTGGCTAGATTTACTAAGGAAAAAAGAGAAAAGACTCATAAAAACAAAATCAGAAATGAAAGAGGAGCCGAAACCGGTGTGGCTCAGTGGATAGAGCGTCGGCCTGCGGACTCAAGGGTCCCGGGTTCGATTCCGGTCAAGGCATGTACCTTGGTTGCGGGCACATCCCCAATAGGGGGTGTGCAAGAGGCAGCTGATCGATGTTTCTCTATCATCGATGTTTCTGGCTCTCTATCTCTCTCTCTTCCTCTCTGTAAAAAATCAATAAAATATATTAAAAAAAAAAAAAAAGAAAAAAAAGAAATGAAAGAGGAGACGTTAGTACAGACATCATAGAAATACAAAGGATCATACTAGAATATTACCAGGAAAGATTATGCCACCACATTCAGTTACTTAGAAACAATGGATAAGTTTCTAGAAATATATAAACTTCCTAGACTGCATCAAGAAGAAATGAAAAATCTAAATAGGCTGATCAACAGTGAAAACTGAAACAACCATCAAAAACCTCCCAAAAAAATAAAAGTCCAGAACCAGATGGCATCACTAATGAATTCTACCAAACATTCAAAGACTTGATACCTATCCTTCTCAAACTCTTCCAAAAAATTGAAGAAAAGACAATACTACCTAACACATTCTATGGGGCTAACATAACCCTGATACCAAAACCTCTTGAGGATAATAAACAAAAAAGAAACTAGAGACCAATATCTCTGATGAATACAGATGCAAAAATCCTAAACAATATACTAGCAAATCAAATACAATAATACATTAAAAAATAATACATTACAACCAAGTAGAGTTCATTCCAGGGGCACAAGGATGTTTTAATACACACAAATCAAGCAATAATACACCACACTAACAAAACAAAGGATAAAAATTATATGATCTTATCAATAGATACAGAAAAAGCATTTGAAAAGATGTAACATCTGTTTATGATTTAAAAACTCAATAAAATGGGTATAGAAGGAAAGTAATTCAATATAATAAAGGCCATGTATGACAAACCATAAACTAATCATAATGGTGAAAAACAAAGCTTTTCCTATAAGATTAGGTGCAAGACAAGGATGTCCACTCTCACCACTCTTATTCAGCATAGTGCTGGAAGTCCTAGTCAGAGCAATCAGGCAAGAGAAAGAAGTAAAAGGCATCCAAATTGGGAAGGAAGAAGTAAAATTGTCATTTTTTTTTTTATGGAGGACATGATTCTGTATATAGAAAACCCTAAAGACTTCACCAAAGAAATTATTAGAAGCAATAAATATAGTAAAGTTGCAGGGTACAAAAATCAATGTACAAAAATCCACTGCTTTCCTATATACTAACAACAAAACTTCAGAATAAGAAATAAATTTATTTTGCAATTGCAACCGAAAGATTAAAATACCTAGAAATAAATTTAACAAAGAATGTGAAGGACCTATATACTGAAAACTACAAGGCATTAAAAGAGATTGAGAAAGACCCAATTAAATGGAAAGATATTTCATGTTCATGTATTCAAAGAATCAACATAGTGAATATGTGCATATTACCCAAAGCAATATACAGATTAAATGCAATCTCCATCAAAATACCAATGTCAGTTTTTAAAGAAATAGGGCATCAGCAGTTCCTATTCCCAAGGCCCTCTTTTCTCTGACTTCTTATTGAGCTAAAGCAGCCCAATCTAGACTAATTTCCCCACCTAGTCCCTCTCCTGTTATCCTAGGCCCTTCCTTGTTTCACTGTCTCTAGCTTTAATAAATGTCCTCTAAAATTCACCTGGACTCCTATTGTGAGATTTTTCCTGCACAAAGTCAGGAACCCACACACTACCAGCTGGCCATAGGCAGACCCAGTCAGGGCCAAGCCCCCTGCCCAGTAACAATCATCCTGGTGGGAGGGGGCTTCCTAGAAAGGAGTGAGAAGTGAACAAGAAGTTGAAATAAAAAGAAAACAGGATAAGAAACTGCAAGATGCCATAACCGGTTTGGCTCACTGGATGGAGCATCGGCCTGCAGACTGAAGGGTCCCAGGTTCGATTCCCCTCAAGGGCAGGTACCTTGGTTGCAGGCACATCCCCAGTAGGAGGTGTGCAGGAGGCAGCTGATTGATGTTTCTAACTCTCTCTCCCTCTCCCTTCCTCTCTGTAAAAAAAATCAATAAAATATATTTTTAAAAAAAGAAACTGAGAGATTGCTGTGGGGAAAATATGTACAGGCTGCTGTGGTGTTGTGAAAGAAATCTGAGCCTGATGTCCAATCTGAGTTCTGGTTTTACTCTTCTGTCTGACTTTAGCAAATCATTTAACCTCTAAGATCCTTGTGATTCTCTCCCATAAAGTGGAGTTAGAAAGATCATGCTTGTAGAGATTTTTGTAAGACTGAAATAAAATATTTTTGTAAAATATAACCTGTTATATGTCTCAGGTATTTCATCTATTTTTTTGTATTGATTTCTAGAGAGAGAAGAAGGGAGAAGGAGAGAGAGAGAAAAACATCAATGTGAGATCAAAATATCCATTGGCTGCCTAACTGCATGTCCCCTAACTGGGGTTTGAGCCCACAACACAGGGATGAGCCCTGACCAGGAATCAAACCAGCAACCTTTAGGTGCATGGGATGACACCCAACCAAGTGAGCCACACTGAACAGACATCATCTTTTAGTTTTAACTAGAGGCCTGGTGCATAAAATTCGTGCACAGGGGAGGGGATGTCCCTCAGCCCAACCTGAACCCTCTCCAGTCTGGGACCACTTGGCAGATAGCCCACTGCTGGTTTTGGTACAAAAATCCACTGTAGGATCGGGCCTAAACTGGCAGTCGGACATCCTTCTCACAATCCGGGACTGCTGGCTCCCAACCACTTGCCTGCCTGCCAGCCTGATCACCCCCTAACCACTCCCCTGCCAGCCTGATTGATGCCTAACTGTTCCCCTGCTGACCTGGTCGCCCCTAAGTGCCCTCCCCTGACAGCCTGGTCACCCCTAAGTGTCCTCCCCTGCAGGCCTTATTGCCCCTAATGGCCTCTGCCTTGGCCCCCACCACCGTGGCTTTGTGCAGAAGGACGTCCGCATGGATGTCCAAAAGATGTCTGGTCTAATTAGCATATTACCCTTTATTAGTATAGATAACATATATGCCGCTTAAAAGTTATATTATTTTACATGCTTTAAATTATACAGTACATAGTCAACCTCTTTTACCATGTTTGTTTGTTTTTCCTAAATATATCTTACTGATTATTTTTCATGGAGAGGAAGGGACAGGAATAGAGAGTTAGAAACATCAATGAGAGAGAAAATCGATCAGCTGCCTCATGCATACCCCCAACTGGGGATGTGCCCTCAGCCAAGGTACATGCCCTTGACTGGAATCGAACCTGGGACCCTTCAGTCTGGAGGCCGATGCTCTATCCACTGAGCCAAACTGGTTAGGGCCCCCCACTTCTTCTTTTTTTCTTTTTAGATTATCCACATTTGTAGATATGGCATTAATTCATTTTTCCATTGATTTTTAGAGAGAGTGGGAAAGGGCTAGAGAAAGAGAAACATCAATGTAAGAAACATCCCTTCAGTTGCCTTCCTTAGGAGCCCTGACGAGGGATCCAACTTGAAACCCAGGTATGTGCCAGGTATGTGCCCTGACCTGGAATCGAACCTGCAGCCTTTCCGTGCACAGGACCACGCTCACGCTCAACCAATCTATCCACTTCAGCCTGGCTGTTATTCAATTTCTGGAATTTTATTTCAATTAATTCTCACAAAGTCTGTGGTTTAGGTAATAGTCACATTTTGCTGATGAGAAAAAGAAAAAAACAACCTCTTCGTTTTGAGACATTATTCTTCCCTCATTGCTGCATTTATCTGCCAGAAAGGCTCTTGACAGCGGTTTCACTGGGTATCCAGGGTCAGAAGCATTCTCCTCACCACTACCCTCTCCAAAGCCTCCTCTGCACTGGCACTGAGGCTGTCCTGGAGGGCGCAGAGGCTAGGTAACGGAGACCACGACAGGATTTGGACCACTGGAGCCACCGTATCCACCTCTCTTCTCTCAGCCTTTCTTCACCATGCTGGAGAGGGCAGGGCCAGCAACTTCCAGCAGCACCGGTCAAGGTTTGCTCGCTAGCTCTTTGGACACCGGAAGTGCTGCAGTCTCTCCTTCTCCCGAGCCGCTGTCACCCTGGAGGTTATAGGGCTGCCCTGAAAGTTCTCTGCATGCCTCCTATGGGCGGCAAACATGGCAGTGGACTCGGTGATGGAACTGCTATTTTTTAAAAAATATATATTTTATTAATTTTTTACAGAGAGGAAGAGAGAGGGATAGAGAGTTAGAAACATCGATGAGAGAGAAACATCGATCAGCTGCCTCCTGCACACCCGCAGGCCGACGCTCTATCCACTGAGCCAAACCGGTTTTGGTTGGAATTGCTATTTTTAGATACTTTTAAACACCCCAGCGCTGAGGTAAGACATCTCTTCTTGATTCTGACTCTGTTTCTTGACTGTGGGACATGTACAAAAAGTCCTTAGGCATGCTTCAACTTCCCCTCCTGCCTGTGGCCTTAAATTCTGCATGTACACACCCCCTCCCCCCAGCTGGGTGTGGGCACCACCTCTGCGGGAGAGCATCAGTGGCCAGGGCATTTCTCTGCGTTATCTTAGGCTCCTGAGTTTTTGGTTGAGTTGGCTGTTCTGCTTGCTTTGCTCCCCTGCTCCCTCACCCCCGTCAACTTTGGGCCTTGAAAATATCTTGGTTCTCAGGTTTAGCTCAGGTGGTGTTTGGGAGGGCCTCAGACTGCCTGTGTTTGACAGCAGTTCCAGAGACCGAGCAGGTCACGATGGCTTCGTGATTCCTAAATCCCTCCTCCCAGGTTCTTTTTCTAACAGGAGTTAGGTTGCCCAGATGTGACACCCATTTGGTTTAGGATTCACCCATTAGGACATGACATATTTGCACGGAATGGCTTTTGCATGGAGGATACCTACGAGGAGGGGAATCAGCGGTGAAAGGAACCAGTGGTGGATTTGGAACCCCAGACAGGGAACCTTGCTCACTCCCCGTATGTCTCCCCACTGCACTCCCTGCATGTCTCCCTCAGCAGCCGGCCTGGGCATGCAGGAGGCTTGGCTCCCGCCTGCTCTGGCCAGCTCTGTGGCTCCGGCTGATGCTTCTATCTTTGTGGTTATGGGAGCCGCTATTTTGTTGTGGAGTGATAGTTAATTTGCATATTACCCTTTTATTAGATAAGATTCCTGTTCCTTTTCCTTTTTTAAATTGAATTTATTGGGTGTGGCTCAGTGGTTGAGCATTGACCCATGAATCAAGAGAATTGATTCCCTGTCAGAGCACATGCCTAGGTTGTGGGCTTGATCCCCAGTAGGGGGCATGTAGTAGATAGTTGGTTGATGATTCTCTCTCATCATTGATAATTCTATCTCTCTCCTTTCTTTCTCTCTCTGAAGTCAATAAAAACTGATTTTAAATTTGGGCAAAAAATGAAAAAGGATTCCCAAATTTATAGAAAATATTCCTTTATTAACTTTTGGTTGAGAATATGTTTGTATATTTTCAGAAAACAACTCCGAGACCATGTGGATTCCAGCAACAGAGAGGAATCGACAGGACTACTCCAGCCATGAAGACAGAAGAGAAGCAGTCCAGAGACGAGAGACGCTGATGTGGCCTTCCCATACTATCAGTTAGCAGCTGTGCATCACTGCAGGTTGCCCAGGACCAAACCAGACAGAGTCAGCCGTCTCTGTGACTCCGTGTTTCCAAGTCCCCACATCCCGCACTCCAGTGCAGTAAACAATGATTGTTGGGCACACCTCTGCAAGAAAGTCACCCTCACTTTCTGACCCGATGGCAGACAGTCCAGCTTCTCCCTGTAGGAGTTTGGGTCCCCAGTGTCTCCCCAGAAACTGGATTTCAGAGTAATCGGGAGCTTGTTTCCCTTTGGGTTGAAAAAAGCAGCGCACCCAGTCATCCACTGCCAGCCCGATTCGTGTGCCTCCGTACCTCAGCTTTCCAGCGCTTGTGCACGTCTCAATGCTCTTTTCTCTTTCCTTCTAGTTGTAGAACTTCCACTCAGCCAGCTTTCCCATGGTTCTGGGTGATAGATGTTTTGTCTTTCAGTTGTAGTTTTGAAATTGTTGTGCGAGGCAGCAGTTAAGGTGTTTACCTATGCCTCCATCTTGGTTTCCTCTTCTGTTTCTGTTCTTCTTGTTCATTTATTTATTAATTTTTAAAAATATTTAGTTGTTGAAAGATTTGTATTTATTGCCCTTTTATTGTTCATTATTTTTTCATCTTTTCTTTTTCTTCTTAATATTTCATATAATACTGGTTTGGTGGTGATGAACTTTAGTTTCTTCTTGTCTGGAAAACTCTTTATCTGTCATTTTATTCTAAAAAATAGTTTGGCTGGATAGAGTAATCTTGGTTGTAGGTCCTTGCTTTTCATCACTTTGAATATTTCTTGCCAATTACTTCTGGCCTGAAAAGTTTCTGTTGAGAAATCAGCTAACAGTCTTAGAGAATTCACTTATAGGTAACCAACTGTCTTTCTCTTGCTGCTTTTATTTATTTATTTATTTATTTATTTATTTATTTATTTATTTATTTATTTTCTCTTGCTGCTTTTAACCCTTTGTATGCCATAAGTGTCTATAGACACAAGCGGCAGACCTTCCCCACACACCACACGTGTCGATAGTTGTAAATCTTGCATATCAACTCTGGTCGCCCAATTTTAAAATCAGACTTGTTAGTGACATCTCTGGGGTTGTAAAGAAAATTATGGTAACTTAAATTTGTAAATATTCCAGTGCATATGGAAGAAATTCCAATATTGATATACTAGTATAGGGCTGCCACTCAGACGTGCGAGAGATAAACACTGTGACACTTGAAATTTTTTTTGGTTCATTGTGACACTTGAGATTTGTTTGTGTTTATTTTTATTTCATACTTGCTTTTGTTGATATTTTCGTAGAATTGAAAATTATCATTATTTTATTATTGAATTTATAGTTGTAATATATTATATTGTGCAAATAAAATTCAGTCCCCATAAATGGCATCAGATGAAGAAATAATTGAACCAAGGACCTTGAAGAAGAGGAAGATGACATCCTTTATTCAACTCCAGAGTCAGATGATTTTTTAAAATTAAAATCAAAATATCGTGGGGATGGTTTCCATTTTGAAGCATGGCAGTTAACTGGTTAAGATTCTGTCTTTGTCTTTAACCTTTATCATTTTAATTATGATATGTCTTGGTGTGGGCCTCTTTGGATTCATCTTGTTAAGGACTCTATGTGTTTCCTGGACTTATATGTGAACTTCCTTCACAAAGTTAAGGAAGTTTTCTGTCATTATTTTTTCAAGTAGGTTTTCAATTTCTTGCTCCCTCTCTTCTCCTTCCAGCACCCCCATGATGCGAATGTTGGTATGTTTTCAATGATGAAAGAGAATCGTTGATCAGCTGTCTCCTGCATGCCCCCTACTGGGGATTGAGTCCATAACCCAGGCACCTGCCTGGACTGGAAATCGAACCGTGACCTTCTGGTTCATAGGTCGATGCTCAACCACTGAGCCACACCAACCTGATGAGAAATAATTCTTTATGAAATTTGGCTCTGTGGTTGGATCAGTAGGATCAGAATTTGCTACTGAGAGGAAGAAAACCCTGTGCCTCCTGATGCCCATGATCTCATATGTCTCACTATGGTAGAGAAGAGCTAAAAGGAGCTACCTTCATATGTTCTGTTCGGCCTGATGCTTCTGCAGATCCTTAGACAATAGGGGAGCTTGTTGTCATTTCCATACTCTCCCCATTCCTTCTTCTCTCTCTACATCTTGCAGCAGGTCCTTGAAGATAAACACAAAAAATAATAATTCAGTTAGGTGAGTTTCCCTTAAACTGCCCATACATTTCAGCAAACCTTCAGATTGGCTTAGAACTGGGGTGATTTCCACCTCCTTCCCAACAGGGGCCATTTGCAATGCTTGGAGACATTTTTGATTGTCACTACTGGGGCAAGGGGTGCTGTTGATATAAAGGGAGTAGAGCTAGGGATACTGATAAACATGCTACCATGCACAGAATAGCATCCTAAAACAAGTAATTATTCATTTCCCAATGTCCATAGTACTAAGGATGGGAAACCTAAACTAGAGAGATGAGGCTGGGTAGTCTGGATCAGAAACATCCTTGAGCCACCAGACCTTTCTTATCCTACCCATGGGTTGAGTTGTTCATAACAAAGAGTCTCTAGTTTTCTCTGACCTTTGACATTTATTGTGTTGAAGGTTGAGAAAACCAGTAGATTTTCCCCCCCATTTTTTCCCCTTAGTGTACATGATTTCTCCTCCAAGAAAGGTTGATACTCCTTCATGGCAAACTTGGCCTTAATGCTGGCCTAGCAGTTCATCTTCATTTAATTAGAGATTGAAGGAAGTATAAATGTAAGGCCAAACTTTTAAACTTTTAGGGGGAAATATCCTAAATGTATCTTTTTTCCTCAACCACTCCTGATCTTTTATCCAAAAATGTATTCTGTAGAATTGAGAACTGGTAAAATCACTCGTGGCTATGTAGTTTCTCAACTCCATTAGTGCATCTTACCCTCTCCAAGAAAATGATTCCTGTCCCCCAAATCTTATCATTTATGATTTTTCTCAAATTCTGAATCAAAAATTAGAATATCACATTACATCAGAAATGTTTTCATTTAGTTAGCAAGCCTCAGTGTCTCCAAGAAAATATTATAAAGTTAGGGGAAAAACAAAAGGACTAAATTAGAATTTAGTGTCTTGAGGGCAGTGATTTCTTATCTTAGTAACTCCATTGCCTGATAGAGTGCCAGGCACATAGTAGGTGTTCAAGAAATGTCTGTCTAGTGAGTGAACAGAACTTGCTGAGCCATGGAAAGTAGACACTGAAATTTCCATAGACTTTCCCAAAATGAGAATAGCTTAAAATCTCAGAGAGATGCTAAACCGTACTAATAGAGTTTGGCTTACAGTGGATAGTAGGATAGCACTTACTGTTGCACAGGTGCCAATAACAAAATACTGCAATAACAAAGATCACAGAAATCCCAACCACTGGGATTAAGATCCAGGACCAGGGCTGATTAAAACGAGAGGGTGTTGGCTCAGCTGCAGAGGAAAAAGAATAGTGTTAGCTCTCATGTGTTTCCAATTGCTTGATACCCATTGTATGCCTCTTAATTTGACAGAACTATAAAGAGTATTTTTCACTTCTTTGCCTGGTCAGCTCTCCAATTCTCAGCTGATAGCATTTTCTTTGATAACTCACAAATCAGGTATATACTTGTGGGCAGCTGATATCCGATGTCAGATATTGAATGTGAAAAATAAAAGTAAATTTTGAACTTTTGTACTGACTAAGCTAGCATAAAAAGAACTCTAAGGCGATACTTTAAAAGCCACCCTGTCTTTGTATCTCATTTTTATAGCTGATATTACTATGTATTACTAATAATCAGTTGATGTTGTGTTCTAGATGTATCTTATTTTTCCTTATCCAGCTCTGTCATGCTTACTCCCTTTCTCTTAGCATGTTCTCTTAGCACACACATACACACACACACGCACACACACACATACCTCTTAGTAACTACCTAAAGCATTCATTCTGCATTCATTTTCAGATACACATTTTTCACCATACTGCCTAGAGAGTTTCTGGAATGGTAGAAGAGGCTCAGCAAAGAATTAAGAGTGGATGTGGCTTTGTGGCTTGGTATTAGGTAGGATCATCCTGGCTATCAGATGCAGAACACAGGGAACAGAGGGAACACAGGGACACAAGGAAGGATGTAGGTGGGGGATGGGGTGAGTAGAAAGGTGTATGTGGTGCTGCTCTGTCCCTCCTGCTCAGGAGCAGCTGCTACAACATCTATTTTTCAACCCCTTGGGGCAATAGTTAGCAACAACATCTGGAGAAAGGGCAGGAACACAAATGAAAAGGAATATTTGTAGCTCATCCTCTTCCGGTTTTTCTGAAATAGCTTACAATAAATATTAAACACTTACTAACTTATTGTTTTTCATATTTCTGATTACCAAGCCTTGTGGATAAATTTCAAAAGTTGAAATGTTTTCTGCCTTGGACTTCCATGACACCACATTTTTCTGTTTCATCTGGTTGTGACTCAGTTTTTTTTTTTTTTTTTTTTTTTTTTTTTTTTAGGCTCTTCTTCCTCTTTTTGTCCTTTAAATTTTATTTTCCCCATGGTTCCATTTGTTGTCCCATTCTTTTGCCACTGACCCCAGTCCTCTTGGGTGATCTCATCCACACCCAAAGTTTGAAACAATAAAAGATTTCTAACTTTGTATATTATACTAGAGGCCCCATGCACAAAATTTGTGCACAGGGGGTGTGTGTCCCTCAGCCCAGCCTGCACCCTCTCCAATCAGGGACCCCTCGAGGGCAGTCGGACATCCCTCTCACAATCCAGGACTGCTGGCTCCCAACTGCTCACCTGCCTGCCTGCCTAATTGCCCTTAACTGCTTCTGCCTGCCAGACTGATCACTCCCTAACCAATCCCCTGCCAACCTGATCAACATCTAACTGCTCCCCTGCTGTCCCGATTGCCCCTAACTGCCCTCCCCTGCCAGCCAGGTTGCCCCTAACTGTCCTCCCCTGCAGGCCTGGTTACCCCCAACTGCCCTCCCTTGCAGGCCCGGTCACCCCTAACTGCCCTCCCCTGCTAGCCCAATTGCCCCTAACTGCTCTCCCTGCCAGCCTGGTCTCCCTTAACAGTCCTCCCCTGGAGGCTTGGTTGCCCCCAACCGCCCTCCTCTGCTGGTATAGTCACCCCTAACTGCCCTCCTTTGCCAGCCTGGTCACCCCCAACTGCCCTCCCCTGCTGGCCCGGTCACCCCTAACTTCCCTCCCTTGCCAACCTGGTTGCCCCTAACTGCCCTCCCCTGCAGGCCTGGTCACCCCCAACTTCCCTCTCCTGCATGCCTGGTCATTCCAAACTGCCCTCCCTTGCATGCCTGGTCACCCCCAACTGTCCTCTCCTGCAGGCCTGGTCACCCCCATTGCCCTCCTCTGCCAGCCCAGTCACTCCTAACTGCCCTCCCCTGCAGGTCTGATTGACCCCAACTGCCCTCCCTTGCAGGCCTGGGTCCCCCTCTCCCCCCAATGATCCTCCCCTGCAGGCCTGGGCCCCCCCCCTGCCCTCCCCTACAGGCCTGGTCACCCCCAACTGCCCTCCCCTGCAGGCCTGGTCACCCCCAACTTCCCTCTCCTGCATGCCTGGTCACCCCCAACTGCCCTCCCCTACAGGTCTGGTCACCCCCAACTGCCCTCCCCTGCAGGCCTGGTCCCCCGCAACTGTCCTCCCCTGCAGGCCCGGTCACCCCTAACTTCCCTCCCCTGCTGGCCGGGTCTTCCCTAACTGCCCTCCCGTGTTGGCCCAGTCGCCCCTAACTGCCCTCCCCTGCAGGCCCAGTCCCCCCCAACTGCCCTCCCCTGCAGGCCTGGTCACCCCTAGCTGCCTTCCCCTGTAGGCCTGGTCCCTCCCAACTGCCCTCCTCTGCTGGCCCAGTCTCCCCCAACTGCCCTCCCCTGCAAACCTGGTCCCCCCCAACTCCCCTCCCCTGCAGGCCCGGTCACCCCTAACTGCCCTCCCCTCCTGGCTTGATTGCCCACAACTGCCCTCCCCAGCAGGCCATCTTGTGGCAGCCATCTTGTGTCCACATGGGGGCGGCATCTTGAGTGTTAGAGTGATGGTCAATTTGTATATTACCTCTTTATTATATAGGATTTCTGAGCTCTAGATTTGTATTTCCAGCTGTTGACTAAATGGTTGGATGCCAGCACCTCACTTGATTAAAACTGAACTCACTATATTCTTTCCAAAGCATATCTAACACAGATTCTCATATTTCAGTGAGTGGCAACACTATTAGTTATGCAAATAAGAGTGAAGGCTGTGTTTGTGCATAGTAGGCTCTCATGGACTTTCTATTCTATATTCAGAATATCTCTGCAATGGACTCATTTCCCCCAACTCTCTTGTAGCAATGTCCTAGTTTAGGTTTTTCTCTTCTCCTACCTACTAGCCTCCATAATGGTTGCTTTGCCTCTGATTTCCTGGACTCTAATAATTCCTACATACTGCCATATCCATTCTAAAATACACACTGATCATAGTGCACCTACCCGCTAGGAGACGAGGACAAGTTGGTTTTTTCTTTTTCTCTAAAGTACATGGATTAATATTTCTTATAAAATGCTAGTAGGAGAAGGAGCCTATGCTGATACCCATAATCAAATTCAATACCCCCAGGAAGCTTATGGGCAAATTAATGGAGCTGGGATCAGAGCCTGGAAAAAGCTTCCCACCTCTGGTCAGAAAACAGAGGAGCTCTCAAAGATTATTCAAGGGCCAGATGAAAAGTATCAGGATTTTGTCTCTCAGCTGTTACAGGCTGTTGGCCGAGTAGTGGTGGATGGAGAGGCTGGCATGTTAATAGTCAAACAGCTGGCGTATGAAAATGCTAACACTGCCTGTCAAGCTGTATTGCGGCCCTATCAAAGAAAGGGGACTCTCTCAGATTATATCCACATTTGCGCAGATATTGGTCCCTCATATATGCAAGGAGTTGCCATCGCGGCCGCATTAAAGGGAACCACCATTAAGGGAGTTCTTCAGCAACAGTTTGGCGCAGGGAGAGGTCAGACACACAAGTGTTTCACTTGTGGAGGAACAGGACACATGGCAAAATAGTGTCCCTCTAATAAAAGGGTTAATAAAGGAAATGGCAGAAGTCCCAAACAACCTGGACTGTATCCTAAATGTAAAAGAGGAAAACATTGGGCAAATGAGTGTAAATCTAAGACAGATATCCAGGGAAATCCCTTGCCTCAGCAGCAGTCGGGAAACTCCCAAAAGGGGCCAGCTCACCCCCGGCAAATAATGGGGGCATTATCTGTTTACCCTCCTGCCCCTGAGCCACCTCAAGGCCAGCTGGCTGTGCAGCATCCAGCCTGCCCCAGGAGCAAAAGGGATACAGGAGTTATTCCGAGCAACCCCTGGAAGTGCCGGGTTGGACCTTGGACCCATAAAACGATATGTATTAACTCCAGAATTGGAACCACAGGCTATCCCTACAGGGGTATACAGACCTACTCCTAAAGGGATGTTTAGCCTTTTACTAGGTAGAAGCAGTTTAACTATAAAAGGATTATACTAGGAGTGGCAGGAGAGGACAGGGCTATCTGCTCTCCCGCAATAAGATTACTTACAATAAGATTACTTAAAGTTACATTTAAGAATTATAAAAGAACTTACAGAGAAATGCAAATCTTGGCTAAATTAGGTATAAGTAATTACTTCAGAAAGCATAAAAGAAAGAAAAAATTTGAGATCTGTCTTTCTTTTAAGCATAAACAGAAATTTGGCCAGATCCGTTACTAATATTTCCCCTGAAGTAAGCAGGATATGGGGAAGGAAGAGATACGTGACGATCCAATATGGATGCCCACTCTCCCAGTATACAAATTTAAAGTTTCCTTTTTCGCCATGAAAAAGCCTTAAATATTTAGAAATGTGTCTGGAATTTCTGTGCTGGTGGGGAGAGAACTTAGCTGTAAGACAGAATGCGCGCATAATCTGATTTCAGACATTTAGATTGTCTTCAGCTGGAATCTCTCTGCAAAAGCTATAGAAAATTAAAAACCCAGAACTGGTTATTTTTCCTAAGAGAAATGGCGAAAAAGTCTTCTTAAAAGAAATTCCAGCTAATTCCAGCAACAAGATTCGCATTTCCATAATAAAGAGCTGTTTTTAAAATACTAATAAAGTGTGTTAAAAGGTTGACTTTTAAAGCCTTCAAAAGTATAAGTAAATTTATCTCTGTCATAGAATTTATTCAAAATAAATGCTTTAAAATAATTAGAATTGGATTTGAATCTCAGAAATTATTAAAATATAAATAATATATTAATTATAAAGATCTAAGTAGCCCAGATAACTAACTACATCCTTTGTTAATAGAGGAAGGGGTAGATGCCCTTCCCCCAGCAGAGTTACTAGCAAATAAAAAGTAAAATTTAAATTTACCTCATAAGAAAAATCTAGAGGACAGAATTAAAGCCATTAATTGATTATGTCTTGTATTTCTCTTAGAAATATAAAAGTGTCATCAATCTAAGAACTATTAAAATATTTGATTTACAAGCTCTAAAAGTTCAAAGTACAGATTAAATTAGGAGAAATTATAAATATAGTAATTATATTACCTAATATATAAAAATATATTTTTGAGAAAATAAAATGCTATGTTTTCTCTAATAATTAAGAATTTAAAATATATTAGTTATTGGTCTGATTTTAAAAAGAGGATTAATTCTATAATCCAGTTTAAACATAATTGATATTCTTTAAGATAATTTAGGTATATAATTTTTTTTAGGTATATAATTTTTAAAGCATATATATAAATATATACATATATATATATACTTAATCTTTCCAAATTATTTCAAGACTGAGAGTGACTTTTGAACATTTCATTGGGCCCCGAAATATTCAAAAGTCTATTCTCTCTTAAAAGAAATTTTTATTTATCTGCCGAAACCGGTTTGGCTCAATGGATAGAGCGTCGGTCTGCGGACTGAAAGGTCCCAGGTTCGATTCCGGTCAAGGGCATGTACATTGGCTGCGGGCACATCCCTGGTAGGGGTTGTGCAGGAGGCAGCTGGTCGATGATTCTCTCTCATCGATGTTTCTAGCTCTCTATCCCTCTCCCTTCCTCTCTGTAAAAAATCAATAAAATATATTTTTTTTAAAAAAAGAAATTTTTATTTATTTAATTAAGCCAATTGATACTTAAAGTCACATAGAAAGCTTTATCAAATATAAATTAATATATTTTACTTATACATATATATTAAATATTATAAAGGTTTTCACCTGTAAGAAGGGCAAAAACAATATATTTCTTAAATATAGCCATACTTTTAGATCAGACCAATAAAGTATTAAACCTATAAGTTTTACTAAATTAGATTCTTTACTTTTTAAATAAAGATACCTACTTTAATTACTTAAATATATTAGCTTATTAAATTATAATCAAGGGTTTCAGCTTAAAGAAAAGCCAATGTCTTTATAAGCAATTTAATTAAGTATTCTAAGAAAGTTACTAAGACCTTGTCTATACAAAAAAAAAAATTAATTAACAGCCAATTTAAAATTAAATTGCCATACCTAGAGCAAAGTATATCCTTACATAATGTTATTCTACAATGTCATTATAATTTTTTAATATTTTACAACAGCATATTATACATTTATCCCAAACAAATTTACAAACTAATTTTTTGAATGTTTGGCAGCAATTTAAAAGGACATAAAAGGATTTAATCCCTTCCACTATGTGGAGGGCCCTCTGGGAAGGCACCTGAGCATTCTATATTGGCCCTTCTTGCTCTTTTTACCAAGAGGGACCCTCTTCTCACAATGTAATTGCCCACAGCTGTTGCCTGAGCTCTCTGTTCATATTGAGGTTGAAGCCTCATAGTGGCTAGTACCATAGATCTGTCTCTTTCCCAATGGTGTGAGCTCGGCCCTCTCTAGAGAAGAAACCTGGGTTCCCCAAGATATGTGATCCATGACGGGGCCCCGCCAGCAGGCAAGGGGATCCCAAGGCAGGTACTGGGCGTGGAGGCCACAGGGGCATAAACTACCAAGGAGACAGAACTGAACCTCACATCACCCTGCTTGGCCCCGGAGGATGGCTTTTGAACATTTCATTGGGCCCCGAAATATTCAAAAGTCTATTCTCTCTTAAAAGAAATTTTTATTTATCTGCCGAAACCGGTTTGGCTCAATGGATAGAGCTTTATCAAATATAAATTAATATATTTTATATAGCTAGTTAGTCAATGACGGGTAAGATTCCTCAAGGGAGGAACAACCTAGACAGGCACAGTCGCAGAGGGGCCATCAGGAGAGAACTTGGGGGTCAACAGAGGTGGGGCACAGAACCTCATCCCCCCAACATTGCAGGGGCCTGAACTCTAGCCCCTTCTGAGGGAGGTCTCCTGCCCCCGTGGCTGCTTCGTGCTTCCCACGCCCAGCCCAGATTGGGACCCAGGTAGCGGACAGAGACTTGGCCTAGCTCAGATCGGGACCCAGATAACAGAGACATGGCTAACAGCAGCTGCCCTATATCTAAATCCAGCCTAACACCAGGAATGCTCAGGGCTTTCTCAGGGATACAAATAATCCTTTTCATTAATATTTATAGGATAAAATAAGATTGTTATTAAAATATTAAATGTAAAAGTAAATTAATAGTCAGCTTTACTATAAAAGTACTTACAATATAGCTAGCTAGTCGCCTATAGGCTCAATCTTCAAACTACAGCAGAAAACACAGAGCAGAAAACAAAGGTCCTTCAAACCCCTTATATTTCAGTAGAAATACAAGCTCTTATTTATACCTTAACAGATTTTACTACAAAGCCCATCAACATATAGTAATAGTACTTATATAGTAAGTATAGCAAAAATTATTAAAACAGCCCTGGCCGACTTGGCTCAGTGGATAGAGCATCAGCCTGCGGACTGAAAGGTCCCAGGTTCGATTCTGGCCAAGGGCACATGCCTGGGTTGCGGGCTTGATCCCCAGTTGGGGGCGTGCAGGAGGCAGCCGATCAATGATTCTCTCTCATCATTGATCTTTCTATCTCTCTCTCCTTCTCCCTTCCTCTCTGAAATCAATAAAGAAATAAAAAAAATTATTAAAACAGCTACTATAAGGCACACTAATTTACAAGAATTTTTCATTTAATTTTCAGCCTTTAAAATATTATTTAACAATAACAATTTCCATATTTTATTAGAAGCAATATTCTCAGTATATTATCCACCTTCCTATACCAACTTTAGGGGTAAATCCCCAAGGACTTAAACCTAATCATATCTAGCATAAGAATGTCACTCAAAAAATAAATAAAAGAAAAAAAAAATAAAAAGAATGTCACTCAATTGTAGAAAGAACCATTCATACTCTTACAATCATTTACTAAAAAACAAAAAAGGGGAAGAGGTTGTGTTTTATATCTTTCCAGAAGGAGCAATGCAGCCAATTCGGGTGCCAGAGAGTTACGTGTGTCACCGAAATGGACTCAGACAAGCTCCTGTGTCCCTTCACTCGAAAGGACTAAGTACTACCCTAATGACAGCAAAGCAGAGGAAGAAGAAAAACTGAAAGCTACGCAAGGGACTGAGGTGCCAACATAGAGTCATCTGAAGAAGTTAACAACTGAAGTGCAGCAAATTATGGAAAAGCAAGAAGTTTGAAGCTATTTCTTCAACCATGTTCCTGCTCATGCTAGCATCTATTAGCTGCCAGTCTTCTGCAAAGTTTTACGCAGGCAAACAAAAGACTCTAAGTAAATATACACCAGAAACACCAGCAGCAAAAGAGACTTTCTTTCATTTAGTAGCTAAAAATATTAATATGTCCATAGTTTTTATTTCTCTCTTATTGTTTTATTATTATTTAATAGCCATAGTTTTGCTCTTAACATTCAAGTTTTAAAAATGATAACATGTATATAATTTAATTTTGCATTGGCATTGTTTTAATATTAGAGCTTTGTTATTGATATTTAAATTTTACTTTTATTATTAGTAGCCTAAAAAACAGATATCAGTAGATTACATAGAGAGATTCAAGCTATTAATGATGCAGGTTCTGCTCTGTTGCCTCCTAGCGAAGTGGCACAGAATATTTTTGATAAAATTCTAAGCCTTATGTCTTTTCATAGATTACAATAATTTATCTGGTCTCTATCAATTATTGTTATCCTTGCTCTCGTTATTCTCTGTTTAATTCCAGTCTGCTTCCGAACCATTGGATCCAGCATCCAGTCCCTGCAAATAGGACTACATGAACTTCGCTTAAAAGACAGAGAAGGGGGATCTGTGGGGAACGGGCTGTAAGCTGACATGGTCCTTGCACCTGTAGGGGCTAGCAAGGCTGGCACCCTACCCGCACAGATTTCCCAGGCCTGTTTGGATGGCAGCTAATCAGTATAACGAGAGCAGCCCCTGCCTACAGAGCTTTCCCAGGGTTTGTTTATATGACTGCTATCAGTAGGATAAGAGCTACTTTCATGGCTTACCAAGAAATATGCATCCAACTAGTGAGATTTATTGTAACAAGAAACCTGTCCTTCAACTTATCCCTCCAGTAGTGATTTTAGAGAAACAAAGAATGTTTTCCTTGTGATTCCCTGCTTAGTGTCTTATGTATAAAAAGCACTGTATTACTAATAAAAGTTGCCAGAGCTTCTCGAGAGCTGTGGACCTCCCGAATCCCGCTGTCCTGTCTTTCTTTCTCTTCTCAAATCCCACCTCCCTACCTCAGCCCGGTTCAATCCCAGGCTGGACCTGACATATACCCATATTCCAAATGTAAATAATGTCCAAAATAAAATATGACTGAAACTGCTATTACTGATTTGTGTATTACTTCCCACCTCAGTCATAATCTAAAATTGATTAAATAATGATAAATTAAGTGAAAAGTAATGCTGAATTAATGGATAATATTTACTATATGATTCAGATTAATTTTTACACATTTTTGAGAATACATAAAGATGACTGAGAGAGAGAGGAGTTTGGACTATAAATAAAATCATCAAAATTTGTTATATATTTGAACTATTTTTCCCTGGCAAATTTTATCTCATTATCTTATTGAGGAAAATAAAGAATCCACCTCAAGACAGAAAGATCTAAAGTAAATCATCCACTAGAATGAATTATGAGACTATCTAAAATATCTTCTCTACTACAGTTAAGACAAGAGGAACTCATAAGACACACTATACATTATATATTATACTCTACACTTACATACTACTGTATAGTAAACTCAGTGTATTGTTTCTTACTATGTAGCCACAAAACACATTGTTAGGAGTGGGGCTGGGAGGTGGGAAAGAGGCCTGTCATTTCTCAATATAATCAGGCATACAAATAAGACATGCATCTTGAGCATCTGGGTTCCCTTGTAACAGCCCATTATGGGTTTGCCATGCATAAATTTATATAAACCCAACCTTTTCCATTTTATATTTTCAGATGATTTCACTTCTTGAGAAAAGAGAATCCTCTAAGTTTACCATTTTTAAAGTATCTGGTCATGATATTTGCTCAAAAAAGACCTATTTTTTCAGGCATTGTCCACGGTTGCTTTTATTCATCTCCTTCACTAGACTTGGTTCTGAATGAACCAGTAGTTCTTTAAACACACTGTCACCCACAAAAGACAGTGATTGACGCCATGGGACCAAGGAGAGGCGATACCCAAAAAGAAACTGCCAAAGCCCTGAGGGCAGTTCCTAAGAAGGACAAATATTAGTGCTTTCAAGCACAACAACATTGTCATCATAACTTCCTAAGATGACTATTTGATGAATAGCAAATAGTCATCTTACATGGACTCTAAATTTTAGAATGTTTATTAAAGAAAATAAAATTAATCTAACATAGTCATACCTTGTACAGTGGGTGACCTTAATATGTCACAATAACATTTTATTTCATTTTATTTGCACGTCTAAAATACAGTCCAAGTCGATATGCACAATTCTAAACTGTACCGGGTTGAATTATTTTCCTTTTAGATTCTCCACAGTAGAAACTTTCCAGGATGTGACTTACATTTTTGCCAGTTGAAGATCTGTGATACTGTTAAGTTTCCATACTTGACAAGACATGTGAAGCTGTGGTTGCTTGTCACATTGAAGTCCAGTTCACTGCTAATAGTGTAGAGCTCAGTTTGAAGGTCTTGGGAAACTGTTGTGCTGATGGCATTTAATTCTTTTTCCTTTTCCAACCAGGAGAGGCGAGGCTTTGGAAAACCTCCAGAGGTTAAACAACGTATTTTTTTGATGTCTGTAGCTGGGTTTCCAAGATCAGTTATACTTGGGACAGGAAAGTCAGCTAAAGAAAGAACAAGGATATAAGTATATGCCATTATATCTGTGTGTGTCTCTGTGTGTGGGTGTTAGATATATTTTTTATTTTTTTCTTTGGGGGTTGTTATCCTATATAATAAAAGGCTAATATGCTAATAGACCGAACAGCCGAATAACCGAACAACCAGTTGCTATGACGTGCACTGACCACCAGGGGCCGTGCATTGACCATGGCGGGTGTCGGTTGTGGTGGGCTGGTGGAGCAGGTGAGCGGGGGAACCAGACCAAGGTAGGGTGCCAGTTGCTGTCATTGTGGCGAGCCTCTGGTGGTTACTGAAAATTCTTTGCTCCTGCGTGCCATGGTCCTGCCTGGCACTTACCCCTGCTGCTGGCACCGGCCCCACTTGCACCCACTGCCCGCATTGGCCCCGATTGCTCAGCACTGTCAGCAGGTCAGCAGGTGTGAGCAGTGGCTGCAAACCCCGATCGCCCTTGAGGGCTTCTCCACCTCCCCTGCTCCTGACGGGCGATTGGGGCAACAGCTGATGCCACCCACTGATGGCATCGGCCCTGTTTGCACCCGCTGCTGGCAACAGTCCCAATTGCTCTGCGCCATCAGCAGGTGTGAGTGGGGTCTGTGCTGTCAGCACCTGGGAGCAGTGGCGGTGGGAGCGGGACTGCCAGCAGACAGGGGACCGGGGCAGTGGTGGGAGGGGCTGGGCAGGGGTGCAGAGGATGGGCCAAGACCCGCCCCTGTGCCCAGTGAAGCCTCGTGGCCCACAGTTCCTTTCAAGGTGCAGGAATTCATGCACTGGGCCCCTAGTATTTTTAATAAAGTATCTAGGTTTAATAAGAATGCAAACATTAGATATATAATTTACAACTTCCCATAAGTCAGTAGTTATGTATAATCCAAAGACTGACTTGGGAATTCTTCATCACTTTTTTTAAAACTTATTATTATTATTATTATTATTATTATTATTATTATTATTATTTTAATCCTCACCCCAGGATATTTTCCCATTGATTTTTAGGGAGAATTGAAGAGAGAGGGAAAGACAGAGAAACATCAACGTGAAAGAAACACATCGATTGGTTGCCTCTGACTAAGACCAGGGTCCAAGGAGCCTGCAACCAAGGTACATGCCCTTGCCCAGAATCGAACCTAGGACCCTTTGGTTCACAGGTTGATGCTCTTCATCACTTTTGATAGAAGTAGGAAGGCAGTTATTAGAGAAAAGAGAAGTAGCTTCATGTGAAGAAATATTGACATATTTGTAAGAACTGAAGAGAAAAATAACAGGCAACATTTATTGAGCTCTTAATGCTTGTTAGGTCTGGACTTTTCCTCATTTTTGTCTTTACAACAATCCTGGGACGTAGATTGTAGACAAATAAAAGATCAAATATCACTAATTTCATATGATTTAATCTAATTTTCATCCTATATAATAAAAGCCTAATATGCAAAGTGTCCAGTTGTCTGGTCATCTGTTTAACCAATCAAAGTGTAATATGCTAATCATATGCTAAGGCCACTCAACTGCTTGCTATGACATGCACTGACCACCAGAGGGCAGATGCTCCAACCAGTAGATTAGCTTGCTGCTGGGGTCTGGCTGATTGGGACTGAGCGAGACAGGCCAGACATGCCCTTGAGCCCTCCTGCAGTCCCTCCCTGGCTGGCCAACCTCCCTCATCCCTCCCTGGCCTCAATTGTGCACTGGTGGGGTCCTTCGGCCTGTCCTGTACTCTCTAGCAATCTGGGACCCCCCGGGGTATGTTGGAGAGCCAGTTTTGGTCCGATCCCACCGACTGAACGGTGGAACAGCTGGTTGCTATGATGTGCACTGATCACCAGGGGGCAGTTGTTCAATGTAGGAGCTGTCCCCTGGTGGTCAGTGCGTTCCCTCACAGGGGGAATGCCACTCAGCCAGAAGCTGGGCTCATGGATGGCGAGATCAGCGGCCGTAGTGGAGCTTCTCCTGCCTCTGCAGCTGAGCTAAGGATGTCCAACTGATGGCTTAGGCACGCTCCCCAGGGACATCCCCTGAGGGCTCCTGGACTGTGAGAGGGTACAGGCTGGGCTAAGGGACCCCCCTTGAGTGCACAAATTTCATGCACCAGGCCTCTAGTTTTATAAATAATGAAGTTGTGGTCTGATCATAAACAGTGATCATAAGTGGCAGAACTGGTATTTGAATCCAAGTTTTTCAGGTACCAGAGCCTTTCCTTTCCTTGTCTTTCTTTCTTGTACTTTATTTCCTTTCCTTTCATCCTGATTTTTAAGGTCACAAAGTGGCTCTCTTTTATTTGTCTGTGAACACCTATGAACCCATCAGCCAACTCGAGAACCAGCACACTGACAGTAACTTATGTAAATATTCTTGTGTAGTCTCAGCTGTCCTGTCTCCTTCTTCCCACACCTGAAGTAACCACTTTCCTAGAGTTTGTTTAGCACTCTCTTTCTTTTTCAAAAGTAGTCTTTTAATCAGGTATTCCTCTGTCCAAATTGTACACTAGTAAGCCTGTGATATTGAACATTAGCCTTTGCTAACCCCCTTGCAATTCTTATATGCCTTAATAGGACAGAGAGGCCTTCCCAGCATTCCCCCAAGAGATGGGAGGCACTCCTACATTTGCACAGTTGAGCCCCAATAAGATACTAAAGTGCATAGAAATCAATGTGTCGCTCTCACATCAGTGTTTCTCTCTCTTTCTGTTCCTCCCCCATCCCTTCCATTCTCTCTAAAATCAATGGAAAAAATATTTTCAGGTGAGGATTAGCCAAAATAAATAAGTAAATAAATGAATGAATGAATAAAACAAATAAGTAAATAAAGTATATACAAAGCAAAGCACAGTGGAATGACTTCGGAGAACACAGAGGAAAGCTCTCCTTACCTCTTCCTCACTTATTCTTAGACTTAAAAGAATTTCTACTGCCCAGCCGTCATTTCTCAGTGGTTGAGTGGCAACCTATGAACCAGGAGGTCACAGTTTGATTCTGGTCTGGGCACATGCCTAGGTTGCAGGCTCGATCCCCAATAAAGGGCATGTAGGAGGCAGCGATCAATGATTCTGTCTCATCATTGATATTTCTATATCTCTCTTCCTTTCCCTTCCTATCTAAAATCAATTAAAAATATAAAAATTTCTACTTTTCAGCATGAATGTGGGGAATCAATCTCCCTATATTTCATTCCATAGTTTTCTTTTCAGAATTCTGAGTCCCAAAGAGACTCAGTGATGGCAATGTGATCATCAAGAGCAGCTTTTAAACCCAGTTTTGCCTTTTAACCCTGGACCAATCACTTAACCACTTTCAGTCTTAGCTTGCTCAACTGTGGGATGCAGGTAATAATAACTACTTTGCAGGATTGAAGGAATTAAATTACATCATTCAGATAAATTACATAGCACACAGCCTGACACAATGGAAGTTAGTAGACTGATTTATGTGCATCTTAAATTTGCCCTCTCTCAGATGAGTCTCCTCATTTACATCAGGTTGTCAGGTGAAAGTTCCAGGGCTGCCTGGTAGCACTGTGAATAATAAGAGAAAGGGGAAGTGATGATGAGTGCTTATAGCTGCCAAGAAAAGAAAAAATTTGGATTTGGCTAGAGGTGAAGTCACCTCTCTTTTTTGAATTAACCTTGTTTCTAAATTAAGTCTGACATTTTCCTGAGCCATTTTTAGTTGACATTAATATTTCCTACCCTTGTAATGAATCCTATAAGATCAAATCCTTGCACTAGTAGTTGACATTAAGAATATTTCTTTTTACCAAAGAGATTAAAGAAGAAATTAAAAACATCCTGGAGAAGTTGAAGAGGAAGGAGAAAATGGCGACGGAATAAAGTCGGGTTTGGAGTCTGTTCCTGGGGCGGAGAGTCGGAGCAGCAGAGGCTCGCAGAAGGAGTGTATGTGGGCAAGTCAAGGGACAGCTAAACTCCAGGAGAAGGTGGGGGAGTGCTGGGCAGTGTTCCTCTGACCGCGCAGCACCCACAGGGGCTGGGTCCCCTCCCGGAGCTGCGGGCTCGCCGGGCGCCTCGCCAACTTGCAAGGAAAGGAGGATTTTAGTGGAAACCTGACTTTCTGCAACAACTGCAAACACTGAACTGCTGGGAGCACCAAACCACCGGTCCCCTATCAGCGCAAACATTCGGATTCAAAGGAACTCTTCACTGCACCACGGAAAGGTCAGATTTCGTCTGAAATAAGCTGTGGTTTCTAATCCCCGCGGTGGGTGAGGGAAGCGCTGGGTGAGGGAAGCACGGCAGCCGCAGGACCGGCAGGAGCCGGGAGGTCTGTGCCTAGAAAAATTGGCGGCAGTTGGAACTGCCGTGATCCGTGAATGAGGAGGGGGGTCTTCTGAGCTGCTAACAGAAGTGACCTCTTGAAAGCAACTCATTTTAATCTGACGAGGAGGGTCAGACTAAGAATTTTCAAAGGAGTGCAGGCTCCTTAGTCTGGTGCACAGACCCACGGTCCACACACCTGGGCTCTTTCCGACTCTGATTGCTAAGCCCAACACATAGAAAAACCCAGGTGGAAACCCTGAAAGACTGCAGGGGGAAGGTGTTTTTTCGGAACCTGGGGACCACAGCTGCGTGTGACCATCAGAGAGGCAGCTCTGAGGCGCACACCTCCACAAACCAGTAGTGAGTGCCATAGAGGGGAAAAAAAAAAAAAAAAGAGCTAGAGAGGCCCGGAAGTCAAGTCAGAAACACTGCCACCCAGGGGCTGAAACGCTAATTGTCTCTGGTGTAATAAAAAATAAATACGAGAAATTAAGACTCGGCTGGCTTAAAAAGCAGGACTGGCTTCCAACACTGAGGAGCCCTGGAATGAAGCTGAACTGAAATACCGCCCAGACTGGGAAAAAGGCATACCAAACAGAATAATAGAGGAAGTGAATGACAGCCGCTACTGCACATTTTAGTCTTCCTATTTTTTAATTTTCAATTCTTTTTTCAATTTTTTAAATTTTTTATTCTCATATTTTTTATTTTCATTTTTTGCATCTTTTACTTAAGAAACTAATTTTTTTTTCTTTTTCCTCACTCGATTTTCACCTTTTTAATTATTACATTTTTATTTTCAATCAGCACTATTATTACTATTATTTTACTTTTTTTTTTAATGTCATTTGATTTTCTCTTTCTTTTATTTTTGGATTAGTGTCCTACATTCGATTTGCATCTTTCCCTTACAATCGCTTTACCCTATCTCAAAGCTAACATTATGCCATCACTCTCCTCCTAACCTTTCCCCTTTTGGTCCCCAGTTTACCTTAACCCTTTCTGGCTTTAGATTTTCCCTACTTTTTCAGTTTACTCCCTGCTAAAACTTCACCCTACTTATATATCTAATTCCCAACCCCCTGCTCCAAATCCATACAAACCTCTCTCTATGCTACCTTAAAAAAATTATTTTTCTCTCGGGCCTTTTGTTGTTGTTTGCTTGAATGTTGATTAGATTGAATTTTTATGCTTTTTTATGAGATTGTTTTGATTAATCTTTTTGTTGGTTTGGTTGGTTCTTTTGTTTGCTTTGTTTTTGTTTGTTTTTTACTTTTGTTTTCCCTTGCCTCACTTGATATTAGCTGGTGTTGCAGTTTGTATTAATCTCCAGGCTCATGTTGCTGGAATTTGCTGGGAATAGTGATTGTTCTAGTGGAGTTTACTCCCCATATATATAGTTTGTTCCCCTTTTCTCTCTTAGTATCATTCTTGTCTCTCTTACTTTTTTTTCTTTTCTTTTTCTTTTCTGTTATTTCTTTTTCTTTTCTTTCTTTCTGCTCTTTTCCCAAGTTCAGATTCACACTCTTTGTTTTTTGTTTTTTTTTTCGTTGTTGTTCTTTCTTTTTACTCTCCCTCATCCACTCCTATTCCATAATTTGTCTTTCTCTGGTGGTTACCTTTATTGGAGGTTATTAATATCGTGAATACAATTCTGTTCAGTGCCTTGTCTGTTGTGCCTGGTTGTGTTGTATTTTATACCTTTAAATCAACGCCAGAGAGAGAAATCTATATAACCAGACATCCAGAGAAGAGAGACCATGAGGAGACAAAGAAATAGCCCCCACAGGAAAGAGAAGCAGGCATCACCAGAAAAGGAAATAAACGATTTAGAGGCAAACAACCTATCAGAGAAAGAATTCAGAGAAATGGTCATAAAGTGGCTGAAAAGGATGGAAGACAAATTCGACAATATGAGTAAGAACCAAGAAGAAATGAAGAAGAACCAAGAAGAAATGAAAAATGACATCGCTGCTGTAAAGAACTCAATAGAAAGCATCAAGAGTAGACTAGACGAAGCAGAGGACCGCATAAGTGAGCTAGAAGACAAGATGGAAAAAAATACCCAATTACAACAGCTTCTAGAAACAAAAATTAGAAAGATTGAGGAGAGCGTAAGGGAACTTCGGGACAATAAAAAACAAAACAACATCAGGATAATAGGGGTGCCAGAAGGAAAGGAAACTGAGCAAGGAATAGAAAACCTGTTTGAAGAAATAATAACAGAAAACTTCCCTGATATAGGGAAGAAAAAACCCACACAAATCCAAGAAGCTCACAGGGTTGCAAGCAAAATGAACCCCAAAACACCGACGCCAAGGCACATTATAGTTAAGTTGGCAAACACCAACGACAAAGTAAGAATCTTACAAGCGGCCAGAGAGAGACAGACAGTTACATACAAAGGAACCCCCATCAGACTAGCAACTGATTTCTCAACAGAAACTCATCAGGCCAGAAGAGAATGGAATGAAATATACCAAGTTATGCAAAGGAAGGGTCTAAATCCAAGAATACTGTACCCAGCAAGGCTATCAATCAAAATTGAAGGTGAAATCAGGAGCTTCAGAGACAAAAAAGGACTAAGGGAGTTTATCACCACCAAACCAGCAATGAAAGAAATGCAAAAGGGTCTGCTGTAAAAAAAAAAAAAAGAAAGAAAGAAAGAAATAGGAAGCAAAGAAGGTACACAGGGGTATAGAATAAAAATGGCGTCAAATAAGTACCTATCAATAATAACTTTAAATGTAAATGGATTGAATGCCCCAATCAAAAGACACAGAGTAACAGACTGGATAAGAAAACAAAACCCAGATATCTGCTGTCTACAGGAAACCCACCTCAAAAAAAAGGATGCATACAGACTGAGAGTAAAGGGATGGAAAAAGGTTTTCCAGGCGAATGGAAATGAAAAAAAAGCTGGGGTTGCAATACTTATATCTGACAAATTAGATCTCAAAGTGAAGGACATAACAAGAGATAATGAAGGCCACTTCATAATACTAAAGGGAGAAATCCAACAAGAAGAAATAACTCTGGCAAACATATATGCACCCAATACAGGAGCACCAAGATACATTAAAAAACTCCTGGAAGATATCAAAGGAGAGATTGACAGTAATACAATCATAGTAGGAGACTTCAATACCCCACTATCACCATTGGACAAATCCTCTAAACAAAAAATCAGCAAAGAAACATCAATCCTAAATGACTCACTAGAACAGATGGAATTAATCGACATCTTCAGAACATTTCACCCCAAAACCACAGAATATACATTCTTCTCAAGTGCACATGGGTCATTTTCAAAGATAGACCATATGTTAGGACGTAGGCAGTGTCTCTCCAAATTCAAGAAGATAGAAATCATATCAAGTATCTTCTCAGATCACAGTGGCATAAAACTGGAAATCAACTACAATAGAAACAACCCAAAGAAATCAAACATTTGGAGACTAAACAGCATGCTATTAAACCATGACTGGGTTACCAAAGACATCAAGGAAGAAATAAAAAACATCATGGCAACAAACGACAATGAAAACACAACAATCCAAAATCTATGGGACACAGCGAAAGCAGTCCTGAGAGGGAAGTTCATAGCTCTACAAGCCTACTGCAAAAAACAAGAAACAATGGCAATAAATTACCTAACCCAACAACTCAAAGAGTTAGAGAGAGAGCAACAAGATAAGCCCAGTGTAAGCAGAAGGAAAGAAATAATAAAGATCAGAGCGGAGATAAACGACATAGAGACCAAAGAAACAATACAAAAGATCAACAAAACCAAGAGCTGGTTCTTTGAAAGGATAAACAAGATTGATGGACCTCTAGCCAGGCTCACCAAGAAGCAAAGAGAGAGGACCCAAATAAACAAAATCAGAAATGAAAGAGGTGAAATAACAACAGACCCCGACGAAATACAAAGGATTGTTACAAAATACTACGAACAACTCTATTCCAACAAACTGGACAACCTAGAGGAAATCGACATATTCCTAGAAAAATACAACCTTCCAAAACTCAATCAGGAAGATTCTAAACAGCTCAACATGCCAGTAACTATGGAAGAAATTGAAGCAGTCATCAAAAAGCTTCCGGCAAACAAAAGCCCAGGGCCAGATGGCTTCACTGGAGAGTTTTATCAAACTTTCAAGGAAGAACTAAAACCTATCCTCCTCAGACTATTCCAAAAAATTCAAGAGGAAGGAACACTTCCAGGCTCCTTCTATGAAGCCAGCATCACCCTAATACCAAAACCAGATAAAGACAACTCAATGAAAGAGAATTACAGGCCAATATCCCTCATGAACATTGATGCCAAAATCCTCAACAAAATTCTAGCAAATCGGCTCCAGCAGTACATCAGAAAGATCATACACCATGACCAAGTAGGATTTATTCCAGGAATGCAAGGATGGTACAATATCTGCAAATCAATAAACGTGATACATCACATAAACAAATTGAGAGATAAAAATCACATAGTCATATCAATAGATGCAGAAAAAGCATTTGACAAAATCCAACACCCTTTCTTGATAAAAACTCTCAACAAGGTGGGAATAGAAGGATCATACCTCAACATAATAAAAGCTATTTATGATAAACCCACAGCAAACATCATACTCTATGGGCAAAAACTAAAACCATTTCCCCTAAGAACAGGAACAAGACAGGGATGCCCACTCTCACCACTCCTGTTTGACATAGTACTGGAAGTATTAGCTATCGCAATTAGGCAAGAAGAAGAAATAAGAGGCATCCAAATTGGAAAAAAAGAAGTGAAGCTGTCCTTATTTGCAGATGACATGATATTGTACATAAAAAACCCAAAAGATTCCATCGAAAAACTAATAGACTTAATAAATGAATTCGGCAATGTAGCGGGATACAAAATTAACGCCAAGAAATCTGTGGCTTTTCTATACACCAATAATGAACTTACAGAAAGAGAGACTAAAAAAGCAATCCCATTTACCATTGCACCAAAAAAGTTAAGATACCTAGGAATAAACTTAACTAAGGAGGTAAAAGACCTATACGCAGAAAACTACAGGCCACTGAAAAAAGAGATAGAGGAAGACGTAAACAGATGGAAGAACATACCATGTTCCTGGATTGGTAGAATCAACATCATTAAAATGTCCATACTACCCAAAGCAATCTATAGATTCAATGCACTCCCCATTAAAATACCAATGGCATATTTCACAGATTTAGAAAAAACTCTCCAAAAATTCATCTGGAATAAAAAAAGACCCCGACTAGCCTCAGCAATCCTCAGAAAGAATAATAAAGTAGGAAGGATCTCAATACCAGATTTCAAGCTGTATTACAAAGCCACTGTTCTCAAAACAGCCTGGTACTGGCACAAGAACAGACATATTGATCAATGGAACAGAATAGAGACCCCAGATATCGACCCAAACCACTATGCTCAATTAATATTTGACAAAGGAGTCATGAACATACAATGGAGTCAAGACAGTCTCTTCAATAAATGGTGTTGGGAAAACTGGACAGATACATGCAAAAAAATGAAACTAGATCACCAACTTACACCATACACAAAAATAAACTCAAGATGGATACAGGACTTAAACATAAGACGAGAAACCATAAAAATACTAGAGGAATCCACAGGCAACAAAATCTCAGACATATGCCACAAGAACTTCTTCACTGACACTGCCCCTAGGGCAATGGAAGCTAAAGAGAAAATTAACAAATGGGACTACATCAAAATAAAAAGCTTTTTTACAGCAAAAGAAACCATCAACAAAACAACAAGAAAGCCCACTGCATGGGAAAACATATTTGCAAATGCTATCACTGATAAAGGTTTAATCTCCAACATCTACAGGCAGCTTATGCAACTTAATAAGAGGAAGATAAATGATCCAATAAAAAAATGGGCAACAGACCTAAACAGAATATTTTCAAAAGAAGACAGAAGGAAGGCCAAGAGACACATGAAAACATGTTCAAAGTCACTTATTATCCGAGAGATGCAAATCAAAACAACAATGAGGTACCATCTCACACCTGTCAGAATGGCTATCATCAACAAATCAACAAACGACAAGTGTTGGCGAGGATGCGGAGAAAAAGGAACCCTCGTGCACTGCTGGTGGGAATGCAGACTGGTGCAGCCACTGTGGAGAACAGTATGGAGTTTCCTCAAAAAACTGAAAATGGAACTCCCATTTGACCCAGTAATCCCACTCCTGGGAATATATCCGAAGAAACTAGAAACACCAATCAGAAAGGATATATGCACCACTATGTTCATAGCAGCACAATTTACAATAGCTAAGATTTGGAAACAGCCTAGGTGCCCATCAGCAGATGACTGGATCGGAAAACTGTGATACATCTACACAATGGAATACTATGCTGCCATAAAAAAGAAGGAATTCTCATCATTTGCAGCAACCTGGATGGAATTGGAGAACATTATGCTAAGTGAAATAAGCCAGTCAATGAAAGAAAAATACCACATGATCCCACTCATTTAGGGATAGTAAAGATCAATATAAAGTGATGTCAAACAAAAAGATAGATACAGAGACAGTAAAGCATCAAACAGACTTTCAAATTACAGGGGGAAAGTTAGGGAGAGGTGGGGGAGTTATGAAATCAAACGAAGGACTTGTATGCATGCATATAAGCATAAACAATGGACGCAAAACTCTGGGGGGAAGGGCATGTGTGGGTGTGGGGTGGGGGGGGTAATGGTAAGATATGTACACATATAATACCTCAATAAAAAAATAAAATTAAAAAAAAAGAAGAAATAACTGACATAGAGACCAAAAAAATAAATAAATAAATAAAAATACAAAAGATCAATGAAACCAAGAGCTGGCTCTTTGAAAGGATAAACAAGATTGATGAACCTCTAGGCAGTCTCACCAGGAAGCAGAGAGAGAGGACCCAAATAAACAAAATCAGAAATGAAAGAGGAAAAATAACAATAGACCCCACAGAAATATAAAAGATTGTAAAAAAATACTATGAGCAACTCTATTCCGACAAACTAAACAACCTAGAGAAAATGGACATATTCCTAGAAAAATACGATCTTTCAAAACTCAACCAAGGAGAATAAAAAAATCTCAACAGGCCGATAACTATGGAGGAAATTGAAGCAGTCATCAAAAAACTTATAGCAAACGAAAGCTCAGGCCAGATGGCTTCACGGGGGAGTTTTACCAAACATTTAAAGAATAACTGAAACCTCTCCTTCTCAGACTATTCTAAAAAATTCAAGAGGAAGGCACACTTCCAAACTCTTTCTATGAAACCAGCATTACCCTAATTCCAAAGGACACTACAAAGAAAGAGAATTACAGGCCAATATCCCTGATGAACATAGATGCTAAAATCCTCAACAAAATTCTAGCAAATTGGATCCAGCATGACATTAGAAAGTTGATACATCATGACCAAGTGGGATTTATTCCAGGGATGCAAGGCTGGTATGAAATCCGCAAATCAATAAACATGATACCGCCTGGGTCTGGGAGAGGCCACGCGCCCCTGGGTCCAGGTGAGGCCATGTGTCCCTGGATCCGGGGGAGGCAGGGTCCTGGGTCCAGATGTGGCCACGCGCCCCTGGGTCTGGGAGAGGACATGCGCCCGTGGGTCTGGGTGAGGCCATGTGTCCCTGGATCCGGGTGAGGTCTCGTGCACCTAGGTCTGGGTGAGGCCACGCGCCCCTGGGTCTGGGAGAGGCCACGCGCCTCCGGGTCTGGGTGAGGCCATGTGTCCCTGGATCCGGGTGAGGCCTCGTGCACCTAGGTCCGGGTGAGGCCACGTGCCCCTGGGTCCAGGTGAGGCCATGTGTCCCTGGACCCAGCTGAGGCTGGGTCCCGGGTCCGGGTGAGGCCACGCGCCCCTGGGTCTGGGAGAGGCCACGCGCCCCCGGTTCCGGGTGAGGCATGTGTCCCTGGATCCGGGTGAGGCCTCGCGCACCTAGGTCCAGGTGAGGCCACGCGCCCCTAGGTCTGGGTGAGGCCACGTGCCCCTGAGTCTGGGTGAAGCCGTGCCCCTGGGTCCAGCCGAGACCAAACCAGAGGGAGTCGGACCTACATTACTACCATTTGTCCACCATCCAGAGCTGAGGGGTCAGTGCTGACATGTACACATAAGGAACTGGTGGACATTGAAATTGGGTCTCTAAAGAACTGTTGGTCCAGAAAGAAACTCACTACAGACTGATTCATTTGCCTGTCAGCATAACTATTATTGCTCGTCTCACATTCAGTTCTTATAAGTATATCTCTAGGGACACATGATCTTGCTCATCTAGGGGAAATGATGAACAACATAGACTGATGAACAAGAACAGAACCAGAAACAAGGAGGCATCGATTGGACTAGTGGGCCTCAGAGGGAGGATAGGAGAGGTTGGGGGGAGGGGGGACAGATCAATCAAAGGACTTGTGTGCATGCATATGAGCCTATCCAATGGTTAAGTTCAACAGGGGTTTGGGGCATCCGTGGGGAGGGGTGTGGGATGGGAATGGGGGGATGAGGACAAATATGTGACACCTTAATCAATAAAGAAATTTAAAAAAATAAAAAATAAACATGATACATCACATAAACAAATTGAGAGACAAAATCACATAATCATATCAATTGATGCAAAAAAGGCATTTGACAAAATCCAACACCCTTTCCTGATAAAAACTCTCAGCAAAGTGGGAATAGAGGGATCATACCTCAACATAATAAAAGCCTTATATGACAAACCTACAGCCAACGTCATATTCAATGGGCAAAAACTAAACTCATTTCCTCTAATAATGGGATCAAGACAGGGATGCCCACTTTTACCACTCCTGTTCTATATAGTACTGGAAGTGCTAGCCATAGTGATCAGACAAGAAGAAGAAATAAAAGGCATCCAAACTGGAAATGAAGAAGTAAAACTGTCCTTATTTGCAGATGACATGATACTATACATAGAAAACCCCAAAGACTCCATCAAAAAACTACTAGACCTAATAAATCAATTCAGCAATGTAGCAGGATACAAAATTAACACCCAGAAATCTATGGACTTTTTATACACTAATAATGAACTCACAGAAAGTGAAACTAAAAAAAAAATCCCGCCGAAACCAGTTTGGCTCAGTGGATGGAGCATCGGTCTGCGGACTAAGGGGTCCCAGGTTCGATTCCAGTCAAGGGCATGTACGTTGGTTGTGGGCACATCCCTAGTGGGGGATGTGCAGGAGGCAGCTGGTCGATGTTTCTCTCTCATCGATGTTTCTAGCTCTCTATCCCTCTCCCTTCCTTTCTGTAAAATATCAATAAAATATATTTAAGAAAAAAAATCCCATTTATCATTGTATCAAAAAAAATTAAGATATCTAGGAATAAACTTAACTAAGGAGGTAAAAGACCTATACTCTGAAAACTACAGGACATTGAAAAAAGAGATAGAGGAAGACAAAAACAAATGGAAGAACATACCATGTTCATGGATTGGTAGAATCAACATCATTAAAATATCCATACTACCCAAAGCAATCTATAGATTCAATGCAATCCCCATTAAAATATCAATGGCATACTTCAAAGACTTAGAACAAACTCTCTAAAAATTCATCTGGAATAAAAAAAGAACCCGAATAGCTGTAGCAATCTTGAGAAAGAAGAAGAAAGTTGGAGGGAGCACAATACCAGATATCAAACTATACTACAAAGACACTGTTCTCAAAACTTCCTGGTACTGGCACAAGAACAGACATATAGATCAATGGAACAGAACAGAGAACCCAGAAATCAGCCCAAGCCATTATACATGATTAATATTTGACAAGGAGGCAAGAGCATATAATGGAGGTAAGACAGTCTCTTCAATAAATGGTGTCGGGAAAATTGGACAGATACATGCAAAAGAATGAAACTAGACCACCAACTTACGCTATACACAAAAATAAACTCAAAATAGATGAAGGACTTAAACGCAAGAAGGGAAACCATAAAAATCTTAGAAGAAGTCATAGGCAGCAAAATAGCAAACATTTGTCATAGCAATATCTTAAGGCAATGTAAACTAAGGAGAAAATAAACAAATGGGACCACATCAAAATAAAAAGCTTCTGCACAGCAAAAGAAACCATAAACAAAACAACAAGAAAGCCCACTGCATGGGAGAACATATTTGCCAATGTTATCTCCGACAAGGGTTTACTTTCCAAAATTTATAGGGAACTCATACAACTTAACAAAAGGAAGATAAGCAATCCAATCAAGAAATGGATAAGGGACCTAAACAGACACTTTTTGAAAGAGGACATACAGAAGGCCAAGAGACACATGAAATCATGCTCAAAGTCACTAATCATCAGAGAGATGCAAATCAAAACAACAAGGAGGTACCATCTCACACCTGTCAAAATGGCTATTATCAACAAATCAACAAATGACAAGTGCTGGCGAGGATGCGGAGACAAAGGAACTCACTTGCACTGCTGGTGGGAATGCAAACTGGTGCAGCCACAGTGGAAAAAAGTATGGCATTTCCTTAAAAAATTAAAAATAGAACTTACCCCTAGCTGGTTTGGCTCAGTGGATAGAGCATCAGCCTGCGGACAGAAAGGTCCCAGGTTCGATTCCAGTTAAGGGGACATGCCCGGGTTGCGGGCTTGATCCCCAGTAGGGGGTGTGCAGGAAGCAACCGATCAATGATTCTCTCTCATTGTTGATATTTCTATCTTTCTCTTCCTCTCCCTCTCCCTTCCTCTCTGAAATCAATAAAAATGTATTAAAAAAAATAGAACTTACATTGGACCCAGTAATCCCACTTCTAGGAATATATTCCAAGAAAACAGAAACACCAGTCAGAAAGGATATATACACCCCTATGTTCATGGCAACACAATTTACAATAGCTAAGATTTGGAAACAGCCTAAGTGCCCATCAGCAGATGAGTGGGTTAGAAAACTGTGGTACATCCACACAGTGGAATGTAAAAAAGAAGGAATTTGCAACAGCATGGATGGAACTGGAGAGCATTATGCTAAGAGAAATAAGCCAGTCAGAGAAAGATAAATATCACATGATCTCATTCATTTGTGGAATATAATGAACAACATAAACTGATGGGAAAAAAATAGAACCAGAGTCATAAAAGCATCGAACAGACTGTCCAACCTATGAGGGAAGGCGGGGGGTGAGAGGGTAAGAGATCAACCAAAGACTTGTGTGCATGCATATGAGCATAACCAATTGACACAGACGCAGGAGGAGAAGTGAGGGCATATGCTGTGGGGTGGAGGCAGGGGGAAAAGGAGACTTATGCAATAGAGTAAACAATAAAGAATTTAAATTAAAAAAAAAGAATATTCCCCCCCACCCCCAGTCGGTTGCTCAGTCGTTATAGCATTGATTCCCAACTTTTTTTTTGGCCATGCCCCACCTAAGCATCTCTAAAATCCTAGTGCACCGCCTCCTGTGACATATAATTCTTATTATTCCAAAAGTGAACTCCTATTCACATGGAGGGAGCCTAAAAGGCCATTAACTTGGTCTAAACAAACTTCCAAAGTACATGGCATCCATGAAAGAGAAAAATAAAGAAAGAAAGGACAGTTGAAGTACTGAGGAAGAAATAACTGAGAAATTGTTAAAAATCCTATCTAATAAAAGAGTAATATGTAAATTAACTGTCACTCCATGACAAATGTGGCAGTGCCCATAGTGGCTGGGGCAGGACACTGGTGGTGTCGCCCCGGCAATGCAAGCCCAGTGTCCGTGCCCCGGCCATGTGGAGGGAGAGGAGGGGAGGGGCCTCGGGCCAGAAGTGGAAGCCGAGAGCACAGGGAGCACCAGGAATGCTGGGAAATGTGGATCTGCTGGCGGACAATTGCTTGATCTCCTAGACACTTGAGCAAAGTGAGCCTTGAGCAAGTTACTGTTGCGGGTTGGGGATGGAGGGAAAGCAAAGGTGAGAGACATAAGTCAGAGTGTGGAGGAAAAATGAAAAGGAAGATATTCTGCAAATTCTAGGAAATCTCCACCAATGAAATAAAGAAAAAAAAAAAAAAGAGCTCTATTATTCTGTGAGCACCAAACCAGACTGGGCTGGAGTCTCACACAATTTGCTCATATGATTGCAAAGACAGGCAGAAACTTCACTCTTTCATGTACCCAGGCAGATACAATGCACGACATGCACATTTTCACAGAAGAGGACTTAACAGCACCGTTTGCTATACACCCTTTGGTAAGTCACCTTTTTGGTGGCCATCTGTGTTAGTTAATTGCCATAATCGAGAGTAAAAATTAAAACTTTTCTATCTCTATGACAAGCAGTTCCTTACAACTTGGAGCAAGGCAACTATCCTACCTAATAAAAGAGTAATATGCAAATTGATCCTAATTCTGCTACACCCACAAGCCATGCCCACCAGCCAATCAGGAGCAAATATGCAAATAAACCCAACCAAGATGGCTACAGCCACAGAGAGCGGGAGGGAGGCTTGGGTTTCCCCGGTAACAAAGGAAGCCAAGCTTTCTGCCTCCACTCAAAGCTACAAAGTTTCAATTATAGAAGGAAAACAAATCCAAACAGAAATGGCAGCAGCCACTGAGCTGGAAAGAGCAGGAGGCAAGGGTTACCCCCGCCGATCTAGGAAGCAAAGCTTCTGCAGCTTTGGCTGGCCTACGCCTCTGCTCCGGGCTACAAAGTTTCAATTATAGAAGATACATAAATCCCAGATACCAGGGCCTCTGCTTGGGTCGCCAGGGGGTATGGCTGGCCTGCAAACCACCACAGACCCCTCACTCAGGCTGCTCCACACCCCAAGGGAACCCCCACTCTGATCCGGGACACCCTTCAGGGCAAACCAGCTGGCCCCCACCCATGCACCAGGCCTCTATCCTATCTAATAAAAGAGTAATATGCATATTGACCATTACTCCAACACACAAGAGTAATATGCAAATTGACCATTACTCCCATGTGGTCAAAGATCCTACCCCCATGTGGACACAAGATGGCCGGCACAAGATGGCCAGCAGAGGAGGGCAGTTGGGAGGGACCAGGCCTGTAAGGGAGAGCAGTTGGGGGCAATCAAGCCTGCAGGGGAGAGTAGTTAGGGGTGACTAGGCCAGCAGAGGAGGGAAGTTGGGGGTGACCGGGCCTGCAGGGAAGGGCAGTTGGGGGGATCAGGCTAAAGGGGAGGGCAGTTAGGGGCAAACAGGCTGTCAGGGGAGCAGTTAGGCATCAATCAGGCTGGCAGGGGAGTGGTTAGGGGGTGATCAGGCTGGCAGGCAGGCAAGCAGTTAGGGGCAATCAGGAAGGCAGGCAGGCAAGCAGTTGGGAGCCAGCAGTCCTGGATTGTGAGAGGAATGTCCGATTGCCCGTTTAGGATTGGGCCTAAACGGGCAGTGGGATCGGTGGGATCGGGCCTAAACGGGCAGATGGACATCCCTCAAGGGGTCCTAGATTGGAGAGGGTGCAGGCTGGCCTGAGGAACACCCCCCATCCCCACCCCCCTTGCATGAATTTCATGCACCAGGCTTCTAGTCCTAGCTAATAAAAGAGTAATATGCAAATTGACCGCACTTTCGCTACACCTAAGCCACGCCCACCAGTCAATCAGGGTGAGTATGCAAATTAACCCAACCAAGATGGCAGTTAATTTGCATATTAAGACAGTGTAGAAAGAAGTCAAGCACTGCAGAAGGGAGCGAAGCTCCGGAGAAGCAAGCAAGTGGGGCAGGGGAGAGGGAAGAGAAGCAGGCAGGGCGGGGAGAAGGAAGAGAAACAGGCGGGGCGGGGAGAGGGAAGAGAAGCAGGCAGGGTGGGGGAGAAGGAAGAGAAATAGGCGGGGCGGGGGAGAGCGCAGCAGGAAGCTCTATTGCAGGAATCTTCCTGCAACAGGCTACTAGTAATCTATAATTAAAAACTGTAATATGAGGGGCAATGAGGCAGGCAGGCAGAGGCAGTTAGGAGTGATGAGGCAGGCAAGCAGAGTGGTTAGGGGAAATCAAGCAGGCTGGCAGGCAAGCAGTTAGGAGCCAGCGGTCCTGGATTGTTAGAGGTGCAAGCAGGACTGAAGGATCGCCACTCCCCCCCTCAATTTCGTGCACTGGGCCTCTAGTAATAATAATAATATGAAGTGATATGAAAAAAATAGCAAATAAAGTTTCAAAACATAGTAGAGAACTGTGATGCAGAAATATGTCACAATATATATTTATATTCTGTATACGAGGCCGCTAGAACCATAAGAAATGCAAATAATGTACTATTAATAACTTATTCTTGAATTGTCCCCCTTAAAAATCAAATTCCCCCGCTGTGGGATGTGTGCCCCACATTGGGAACCACTGGGATAGAGTGTCGGCCTGGTCTGTGAACTGAAGGGTCGCAGGTTCCATTCCCAGTTAAAGGCATATACCTCAGTTGCAGGTTCAATCCCTGGGGGTGCAGCGGGAGGCAACCAATCGTGTCTGTCTGTCTGTCTGTCTGTCTGTCTGTCTGTCTGTCTGTCTCTCCCTCTCCCTCCCTCCCTCACCCCTCCTTTCCACTTCCTGAAAATCAATGGAAAAATATCCTCGGGCCAAAGATTTAAGAAAAAAAGTTTTAATACATCAAATACTAAACACTTTTTAAAAGTAATATTTCCTTTGCTTCTCATAATATCAGTATATCATGTGTTACAACAATCTAGAATAACAAATCCAAGTAACTCATGTCCTAAATTAATAATTCTAGTTCATTTCTGCACTCTGCTTTTCTGAGAAATAGATAAACCTCAAGGATGCTATTAATACCAGGGATTTTATTAAAAATCATCTTTTCAAGTTCTGGCTCCACTTGGAACAGCCTCAGCTTTGTCTCCTATCCCTTTCCTAAGGTCATCTGTTTAGAATAACAGGTCCCCATCAAAGAATTACTCCTCTGATTCTCATTTTATTCAACCAACCCAAGTTTTCAACATTCTTAATGGTTAGGGTAAAAATATTAGGAGAGGAAGAGGTGCACATGTTTTAGAAGGTTAAAATCCATTAACCAAATTGATCTGTTAACTAGTACAACTAGTTCCTCATTGTACTGGGTAATGGAGGCTTTCAGATGTGCTGTGCTGTATGATACTATTTTGCAGTCTTAGGCAAATGTAGAGAAACCAGCTTGCCCTGGTTAGCCTGAGGTTTTTCCAGTTTTACCATGAAAACCGGGGACTGAGGAAACCCTCCAGTCCTGGGCAAAACAGGGTAGTTGGTCACCCTACCCAACTGAGTGACTGTTTAACTTCTTGTTTCTCAATCTGTGGTCCTCAGCAGCCGTGCAGGCATCACCTGGAAGCTTGTTAGAAGTGCAGCACTGCAGATCCCACTAAGACCTGCTGCATTTGAATTGGCATTGTAACAAGCTCCTCAGGTCAGAGGCACATGCCCATCTGAGAAGCCCTGCTCTCGTGGGCTCCACTGGAAACATCAGGATTGGTTCTGGGTCAAATTAAGCAGGTGAAGTTTCCCCTTTTGTCTTCCCTTACCTGATGTTGGTGCCCCACCCCTCTTCTGAGGCTCCCAGGGCTCTCAGGTCGCCAGTTTGGCTATCCTTGGCCCCTCACTGTAATATGCTACTAGGGCTTGCCCTCCCTGAAACTCTGCCTCTTTTCTGTCCAAGTGTGCATGTCCTGGGTCTACTCTCTGAGTATTCTGCTAGAAGTATATGTATCTAATGTAATGAATTGATATAGACTAATATGTTTGTGGTGCCACATCCTTTAGGTAACACATTTTCCTTATTAACAGGGATCTTGGTGGGAAGTGTGTGTGGGGTGTGTGTGTGTGTGTGCTGAAACTAGCAGAAGAGGCCATAATGGCAGGAACTCCCAGGAATCAATGCAGGTCAGAACTTTGGAAGAAGTGGGCATCTTAGAACTCCTCAAATCCCACCATCCTATATTTCCTCTCTCCACAAGTAGGAAATACACAGAGTGAGGTTTAAGACAATTCCATGTAACTTTGGCTTACCTCCTAAATGTTAGGTGTGATCTGGACACTACAGATCACAGCTAAAGACCAAAGCAGGGAAGAACAATGAAGAATTTACTACATTGTCTATTATCAAGGTTAATCATTATCTTTTAAAATACTATTTTTGTATCCTCACCCAAGGATATGTTCATTAATTTAGAGAGAGAAGAAAAAAGAGAGAGAGGAACCTCAATGTGAGAGGAAAACATTGATTGGCTGCCTTCCACATGCCCCTCCCCTCCACGGGGGATGGAAACCACAACTTTTGGTGCACAGGACGATGGTCCAACCAACTGAGCCACCCGGCCAGGGCCATTATCTTTTTTGTTGTTTATTTTCTTTTTGTATGTTTTCAATTACACATGACATTCAATATCATATTAGTTTCAGGTGTACAGCATAGTGGTGAGACATCAATATAATTAAGAAGTGATTCTCCCCAATAAATCTAAAGCCCACCTGGCACCATACATAATTATTATAATACTAGAGGCCCGGTGCATGAAAATTCATGCACTGGAGTGGGGGGGTCCCTCAACCTGGCCTGCCCCCTCTCACAGTCCAGGAACCGTTAGGGGTGGGAGGTGACCCAGCAATCAGGGGAAAGCAATGCCCCATCACACCTCTGCTGCTGCCACTGCCAGCAGTGCAAGCCTCATCCAGCCCTGGTTACCTGAGCCTCAGGCGGCTCTGGGCAGCTGGGCAGCCAACATTCAAGGCTTGCCTGCACCTCAGGCTGGCCCTGGGCGGCTGAGGGGCTGAGGGAACTGGAGGACTCTGGAGGCAGGCGCTGAGCGGCTGGGCCTGCCTAGGGGCGGGCCCGGCTTTGCCACATGCCTGACACCCCGGCGGGGCTGAGGGGACTGGACACAGCCATCTTGTGGCTGTGGGCACTGCCATCTTTGAGGGAGGGACAGTCAATTAGCATATTCCCTTCTTATTGGCTGTGGGTGCTGCCATCTTTGCGATGGTGTGAGGGTCAATTAGCATATTCTAGCTTTCTTAGATAGGATTATCTTTTATTTTAAAATATATTTTATTGATTTTTTTACAGAGAAGAAGGGAGAAAGGTAGTTAGAAACATAAATGAGGGAGAAACATTAATCAGCTGCCTCCTGCACACCCGCTACTGGGGATGTGCCTGCAACCAAGGTACATGCCCTTGACTGGAACTGAACCTGGAATCTTTCAGTCTGAAGGCCGATGCTCTATCCATGAGCCAAACCAGTTAGGGCAGGATTATCTTTTATTAAGAGGTTTGGTTTCCATTAAAAGCTCAACCACCCAGAAAGAAAAGGAAATGTGTTTGCATTTTAAGCGTGAGGACACGGCCCAGGCTGTCTTTCTCAAGGAGGCTCAGGCTCCCTCGGTGTCCTCTAGTATTATCACCTGTGAGTCCAAGCTCCTTTCTACCCAAGATAAGAAATGCCTACCCTTCACAGTAGATGTACAAATAGGGCTTTGATTCATGAATTAATTTTCTTTCCTGTGGCAGGCATAAACTATGCTTTCAGTTCTCTAACATCTAACTTTGTAGGAATGACTGCTAGATGAGAGCTTCAAATACACAATCTATAATAATAAAAGCTAATATGCTAATTAGGCCAGACAGCTGAATGACCTTCCAGATGAAGCCAGGGCTGCAAGGGCCAAGACCCTTGCATGAATTTCGTTCATTGGGCCTCTAGTACATATAATAACAGTACAATGGCCATAGTTATAGACATTCAAAATAGTATTTGAAAAATATTTATGCCTCAATTGCTCTTATGCCTTTCAACATACTTTCACACGAATATATTACCAGATCAAGAGCAGTTAATAGTATAGTTACATCAAATCAAACGTGTCCCCTAATGACTCAGAAGGCATTTGGGTCAATCTAGTGCCCCAGGATGATGGTCACAAACTCGGATTGTCAAAGTGCAAGAAATGCACCCTAACAGATATTTCCAGGACATAAGGAGAAACCAATTGGGGTTTACTGTAGAGACTCACTTAACCCTAAGGAATAAAATGAGATACATCCCTCTTGGAGAAAATTTTCACCTAATTCAGTAGAAGTATATCTCAAAGGGCATGAAGAGTCTGCAGGCTTAGAGTAAATCAGAAAATTCCACTGACCTGTGACTGATAACATCACTTTAGTCAAGTGTTCCAACTTGTAAGCCCCCTTTTTTTCAGGCTTCTGAACGACACAGGTGTATGTGCCCTCGTCCGACGGACGCAGACCCAGGATCACAATGGAAGGGTTACTGATGCTGTTCATATAGGTGCGGTTCTTATACTTGGGCCACACTTCCACGTTTCCGGATATGACACTCAGCACCATATCATTATTTTTTTGCCAATAGACGCGAACTCTTGTCAGTTCATTGGTGGAGATGTTGTAATCACAGGATAGCTTCATTATATCATTCACTGGCTTGGTCACCTGGATGTTGCCTAAGAAGAGGCAAATAGAACAAGATTTTATATGTTTAGTAAATATAGATTCCTGCACAAGCAGGAATTCAGAGTTGGCAGTAACAATGTTATATCTTGGCTAAGCATATTCAAATACTTCATTTTGATGTTTTTGGTTCCCAATGCTGTTTTTTCCTTCATTTTAAAAATTGACCCGATCCAGCCTGTCCCCTGCCCCAGGACCTCACTGCCCCATAAAATTTACCAGAGTAAGTATTTTTAAGAGCACAGTTCAATAGTGTTAAGTATATTCACATTGTTGTAAAACAGATCTCCAGAACTTTTTCATCTTGCAAATCTGAAACTTTGTACCCTCCCTCCCGCCCCCACCGCTCTCTAACCCCTGGTAACCAACACTCAGTTTTATGTTTCTATGAAATTGACAACTTTAGGTACTGCATAGAAGTGGAATCATGCAGTATTTGGTGTGTGTTGTTGTTTTTTTAAATATATTTTTATTGATTTCATAGAGGGAGAGAGAAACATCGATGAGAGAGACACACCAATTGCTGCCTCCTGCACACCCAACACTGGGGATCAAGCTTGCAATTTGGGCATGTGCCCTGATCAGGAATCGAACCTGGACCTCTTGGTCCATGGGACCATGCTCAATCCGCTGAGCCACTCCAGCAGGGCTTTTTTTTTTTTTTTTTTTAGAGCAGCTTTATATTCACATCAATATTAAGCAGAAGGTACAGAGATTTACCTTATACAGCATGTCCCCACACATGCTTAGCTTCCCCATTATCAACATTCTGTACCTGAATGGTACATTTGTTACAACTCGTGAACCTACACGGACACATCGCTATCACAAAATCCTTGCTTATGCTAGGCTCACTCTTGGTGTTGTGCATTCTATGGATTTGGACAAACTTATAATGACATGTATCAACCATTACAGCATCATACGAGAATAGTTCACTGCCCTAAATATCTTCTGTGTTCTGTCTATTCATCCATTTTTCACCCCTAACCCCTGACAACCTCTGATTTCTTTACCACCTCCATAGTTTTACCTTTTTCAGAATGTCATATAGTTAGAATAATACAGAATGTAGCTTTTTCAGATTGTCTTTTTAAAATAATTCTTTATTGTTGAAAGTATTACATATGTCTCCTTTTCCCCCCCTCCAGCCCGTCCCTCCCCCCGCCTCCCCGCCCCAGGACCTCACTGCCCCATTGTCTATGTCCTTGGGCCATGCGTATATGCAAACAAGGTCCTTGGTTGATTACCTCCCACCCACCCACCTTCCCTCTGAGATTCTGGACTCTGTTCCTGCTTCGAATCTCTGGATCCACTCCGTTCGTCAGTTTATTTTGTCCCTTAGATCCCACATATAAATCAGATCATATGATACTTGTCTTTCTTTGACTGACTTACTTCACTTAGCATGATACTCTCCTCTGGTGTTGTTTTTCTAAAAATTGATTTCAGGGAGAGAGAGAGAGAGAGAGAGAGAGAGAGAGAGAGAGAGAGAGAGAGAAGGAGGGAGGGAGAGAGAACTGAGTCATACTGGCCAGGGCAGTATTTGTCTTGTGACTGGCTTATTTTACTTAGCATAATGTGCTCAAGTTTCATCCATGGTTTAGCATGTGCCAGAATTCCTTCCTATTTTAGGAAGGAGAATAAGATAATGATGATCATGAATTCTTTACCCATTTATCTCTTGACAAACAGTGAGGAAGACGGTCCACTAGTCCCATGAGAAGGGCTGTAGGAAACCTAGCATATGAGCTCCCACCACAGGTGAGACATGTGCTCGGTTCCACAGGAATCTGGAAGTCATAGTTAAGACATGTGAGATCTTCAAGCCATTTTCATGATTATTCATTTGTACAGATGGTCTTATTTTACAGAGGAGGAAACCGCTCCAGTTTTACATTTTCTGGCCAAAGATTTTCGTTTTTACTGGTTTCCTCAACTTTTAGGGCCCAGGTCTAGGATAAGTAAGCCAGCACTGCTGGCACCCCAGCTGGGCCCTACCACCAAGTGCTTTTGCTTTGAGAAACAGAGTCCTTTTTCCTTCCAGCCCTGGACTGACCCCATGACTTCAGACAGCAATGACTTCCCTCATCCCCACCAGACAAGGCCTTGTTAGCATTCTGGACCATGTCTGACCCATTCAGCTACCCCAAACGAGACCTATATCCATCTTTATCTCTTCTTGCCATCTGCATCCATGTAGCAGTTGCCCTACAACCTAGTTTTGCTAGAAGGCCCGCATTTAAAACATTCTACCCATTTTTCCATCAGTATATTCCAGAAATGCCAACTTTTCAGCCTCCAAACTCCATTGCTTTGTTAGCTCCTGAGTACTCATCAGTAGCACCAAAATCCCTTCTCAGACTCTATTTTACGAATTTTTCATTCAGAAGGCATGGTCACTTTTCCAATGCTGCGCAGAGTCCCTCTGAGCCCCAAGTTCTTTCACAACTGTCCCCCTCCCCCCGTACCATGTCCAGACCCAACAGACCCCCTGGGGAGGCCCATGTCTAGGGGTTCTAACTAATAGGTTAGTTGTTCCCAAAAAGAATCTAGGATTTCTAACTGATTTTGACATGTTGTAAAAAGAGAAATCTTAACTGAAAGTGGGCTAATTTTTTTAAAACAAAATTTATTGGGGTAACATTGGTTAATAACATAGAGATATCAGGTGTACAAGTTTAGAATAAGACATCTAAAGGTCTAGCCTCCTTCCATCCCCAGGTATTTGATCCCCTTTACCCTCTTCATCCTCCCCTCACCCCCTTTCTGCATTAGTAATCACCATTCTGTTGTTTATGTTGTATCTATGAGTTTTGTTTATTATGTGTTTATTGTTTTTGTTTTGTATTCTACATAAGAGTGAAATAATACACTTCTTGTCCTTTTTCATCTGACTTATTTCACTCAGCACAATAATCTCAAGATTCATTCATATTGTCACAAATGGAAATACCTCATTTTTTATGGCTAACTATTCCATTATCCATGTACTATATCTTTAAAAAATCTTTATTATTGATAGTATTACAGATGTCCCCCTTTTTCCCTCCATTGACCCTCTCCATTCTATTCCACCCCGCCTCACTACCCTGTTGTCTGTGTCCATAGGTAATGCATATGCATATAATATCTTTGGTTAATTTATTGCCAACCCTCCCTCCCCACTTCCTTCTGGGATTTTTCAGCCTGTTCCATGTTTCCATGCCTCTGATTCTAATTTATTCATCAGTTTATTTTGTTCATTATATTTCTTGTTCATTTATTTTGATTTTTATATTCCATTGTTGATAGATATGTATGTATTGCCATTTTATTGCTAGTGCCAGGTCTTGGGACTCTTATTGATAGGTTTGGGCATGCTGACACCAGCTGCTGCTTGTTTGATAGATTTTAGAAAAGTCTGAAGCCTGAGCCAGGACAGGCCATTCATATGGAAAAGTCACTGCAAACAGCTTGGGTGGGGCTGCAAATTGAATGGGGTAGGATTTCAAGGAATCACCAGGGCAGAGCAAACAGTGTGAGCCATGCTGATGGAAACTCAGATATGGCTGCCAGTCAGCTCTGTCATGATGGGGAGTTCCCAGCATAGGAACGATGACCCCTGTGAGCACCCTCAGCTGGGAGAAAGCCGCCACCACGTTCCTGCCCTGATGCCAGACAATCGAGGTCCTCCCTGTATGCTTGCTGAACCCCCCAAAGTCGTTGCCTGGCACTGGAGCTCAGAGGAAGTGGGTCCATGTAAGTACATGTGCCAGCCTTTTAAGAGGAGCTATCTGAGACTCCAGCAGCCTTTGTGACACTCAGCCACAATCCTTGCTGATTTTTACAGCCCGAAGTTATGGGGACTTCTCTTCCCAGCTCTGGAACTCTGGGCTGAGGAGTCTGGTGTGGGGCTAGGGCCCCTTGCTTCTCACCAGAGGCCTTGGAGATATCCCTCCCAATTAAAAAAATACCACACATGTATGTTGGACAAGTCCCTTCCATGCCTCTGCCCCTTCTACTGGTCTTGATGTGCTTTCTTCTTTACTTTTCTAGTTGTAGGACTTACGTTCAACCAGATTTCAGGTGGTTCTGAGTGATTTTTTTTTTCTGTATTTTAGTTGTAATTTTGATGTGGTTGTAGGAGGTGGCAAATGCTGGCATTTACCTAAACCACCATCTTGGTTCTCTCCACATCTTCTTTAATCATCTGTGGAAGTTGTTTCCATGACTTAGCTATCCTATATGATAAAAGCATAGTATGCAAATTGTCCCCTCAACTGGAGTTCTTCCAGGAGTTCGACCAGAGGGCAGGCCGACTGGGGGAAGGGAGGAAGGCCCTAGCGCTGGCAGGTGACCAGGGGAAGGGAGGGAGGCCCTGGCTGGCAGCCAGCAGCTGCTAGGAACCCTACCAATGCACGAATTTCATGCACTGGGCCTCTAGTTGTAAATAAAGCTGCAATGAACATAAGGGTACATACATCTTCAACAACAAAAAAAATTGTTTTAAAATTATTAGGATAGATACCCAGAAGATGTATTGCTGGATCATATGGTAGCTCTTAGTTCTCTTTCTCCTTCCTCCTGGTTCATTTTTAGGCTCCTATCTTTGAGCTTCCTGAATCTCTGTTCTGTCTGGTCTGCTCTATATCCAATGCTTTCTAATGCATTCCTCATCTCATTTATTGAGTTCTTCAACTTCAGAATTTCTATTTGGTTCTTTTTTATAATTTTAATTACTTTGGTAAGGTGTTCTTTTTGTTCATTAATTTTATTTCTGAGCTCATCTAGTGGCCTTTCTTGTACTTCCTTGAGTTTCTTCATAACTGCAATCTCAAATTCTCTGTCATTTAAATTGCAGTCTTCCACGACTTTGAGTTTGGTTTCTGGAGACTTTTCATTTTCATTCTGTGCTTCCATGTTACCTTGATTGCTCATGGTTCTTCTTGTTTCTAGGTCTGCGCATTCGAGGAAGGGAATGCTTTTCTTGTTGAGACACTGTTTTGCTCTTGAGTAGGTTGCTCGGTAGGTTACTTTCTTTTGGTTTCCCGTAGATGGTGCTATAGCACAAGTTTTTGTTTTCTCTTACCCATGACATTGCTTAAATTGAGGAAAATGCCACAGAACCACTGGAGTGGTGGGTGTCTCCTCTGTGACCTGCTCATCTTGGTTAAGGTGAACAGGATAATGGAGAACCAGTTTTGTTAGCTTCCATCACTGCCTCCTCATTATTAATGGCAGCTCACCCCACTGTGTTGTTGGAGTTGTCTTCACTACCTCTACCAGGGCCTGGGGTGATGGGTGGGGCAAGGGAGGCAAGTTCATGATTTCACAGCTCTGCCTTCCTGTCAGCAATGGCTGCCGGCCTATTGTGCTGTTTAAGCATCCCAGCCACCTCTACTGGACTCTGCTGCAATGGGAGAAGGGAGGGACACAGCCTTTGCTCCTCTTATGCTCCAGGCTGTTGTGTGAGGGCTGCGACCTGACTTATCCACCACTACTGTGCTCACTGGAGCTATGGTGGGTGCCGAACCGTGTTCTTTAGCCACTGTTCTTTAGTTTCTGTCCTTCCCCCCATCTCACTTTCCTACTCATTCCAATAAACCCCCTTCAGATGGGTGGATGATCTCTCAGGAAGACTTTGTGTGTTGAGCAAGGGATCCTTTGTTGAGTTATTGTTGTCTGACTTGTAAATTTAAGGAAACAAAGAAGTCTTCTCACTCCGCCATGTTGGTGAAAATGAGCTAATTTCAATGACGGTTCTTAAGAAATTTTTGGCCACTGAGAAGTGTAAGTATTTCTAAAGGTCAGTGACTTACTATGTGAGGCCTCCTTACAAGATGCCTATGTTGAGGCAGAACCAGACTGAAAAGAGGAACCAAAAATCTTCTGAGCATTTTGGAAATTCCACCGGGACAGCTTCTGTACTTAGGCCCCTGTGCTAGAAACGGCGTTTTAACAGGCCCCAGGTAAGGGGTATGCAAAATGAAAGTGTGAGCAGCACTGGTATAGACCATGTCACTCCCCTGCTCGAAACCCTTCCATGGCTTCTGGGTGCCCTCCAAGGAACATTCAGATTCCTGACTGTGGCCATCAAGCCCTTAATGGAGCCTGGTCTCTATCTCCACAGGTCCCCACTCCTTCAGTTTCTCGCTCCTTGGTTTCTTTTCCTGTTTTCTTCTGTGTTCTCCCCAGTTCACTCTCACCACTCTCCTTTCTGGCAAGGAAAGACAGCTTTGTTTGTCATACCTTCAATTGAATGATTATTTGATTAATTTTCATTTTCTTCCTAATGACCATAAATTTCATGAAAGCAAAAGCCATGTCAGTTTTGCTCATAGTTTGTCCCCAAGTCCAAGAAAAGGGTCTGTGCTTAGGAGGTGCTCAGTGTTTGTTGAATTAATAAATGGTTAAATAAAGGAATGAACGCATGTGTCAGATTCATGCTAATTTTTGTGCCTTTGTCCATACTGTTGCCCCACATAGAATTCTCGAACCATCACCTATCTCCCATCTGCCCAATTGCCCCAGCCCACCCTGGTCTGCTTGATCTTGGGCTCTTACAGTCAGAACCAGGTACTTCACTGCTCTTCACTCGTGAGTTTGTTTGCTCTTGGGTTCATTTGTGACTCAGAACAGCAACAGTAAAATCTGGATGTAATTACAAAACAGTGATTTTCAACCAGTGTGCCACAAGAATTTTTAAAACATGCAATACTAAATAGTCAGGCCTATTTAGTCAGGGGCACTGACCTCTTTTCCCTTAGATTGTCAAATAAAACAATGACAACAGACAACACAACAATAGTCTGGTGTGAATGAATAAAAATTACACCTATATTTTGGTCAGACTGGCAACAAATACAATACATATTGTGGTGTGCCACAGAATGTTAATATAATTAATTTATGTGTGCCATGAGATGACAATGATTGAAAATCACTGCTATAGAATAAGGAGCTTTCCTAAATGTCTTTCTTTAGCTCAAAGATTGTCTTCCTTTTGCCTATGATGAATTTCCTGGAATGATTGCTAAAGCCTTGGTTTTCATTTTAATGTGTGTGTGGTTTTTTTGCTGCTATTATTTTTAATATATATTTTTAATTTTATTAAATTTATTGTTAATGATCTTTTTTTTTAAATATATTTTATTATTTTTTTTTTACAGAGAGGAAAGGAGAGGGATAGACAGTTAGAAACATTGATGAGAGAGAAACATCGATTCAGCTGCCTCCTGCACACCCCCTACTGGGGATGTACCCGCAACCAAGGTACATGCCCTTGACCGGAATCGAACCTGGGTCCCTTGAGTCCGCAGGCTGACACGCTATCTACTGAGCCAAACCGGTTTGGGCTGTTAATGATCTTTTTATATTATCTTTTTTTATTGTTTCTCTATGTCACACACACACACACACACACACACACACACACACACACTCACACACCTAGTAAGCCTGTACAAATTTCCTTCTAAGTATTTTGAAACTTATTTAGATTCTCTAAAACTAATTTGGGAGTGCTTTCCCAACTTCCCAGAAGAAAATTGTAACTGTTGGAAATGTAATAAAACTGTGAAATATATACAAAACTAGAGGCCTGGTGCATGGAATTTGTGCAAGGGGGGGGGTCCCTTAGCCAACCCTGTACCCTCTCACAGTCAAGGAGCCCTCAGCGGATGTCCTACTGATGGCTTAGGCCCACTACCTGCAGGCCTAAGCCGTCAGTAGGCTTCCTTCTGCAGGAGGCAACCTGGCTGATCAGGGGAAGGCGCTGCCCCCATCACCATGCTGCTGCTGCCACTGCCGGCCGCCCCAACTGCCAAGGTGTTTTCATCAACACAGAGTCCAGTCCCTTCACCACGAATAAATGACAAACTTTCTTTAGGCATTTTCAAGATGTGTCTTTCATAGGATATGACATTTCCTTCCTTCCTTCCTTCCTTCCTTCCTTCCTTCCTTCCTTCCTTCTTTCCTTCTTTCTTTCTTTCTTTCTTTCTTTCTTTCTTTCTTTCTTTCTTTTATCCTCACCTGAGGATATTTTTCCATTGATTTTTAGAGAGTGTGGAAGAGAAGGGAAAGACAGAGAGAAACATCAATGTGAGAGGGACACTTCGATTGGTTGCCTCCTGCATGAACCCTGACCTGGGCCCCATCCAGGGAGGAGCCTGCAACCTAGGTACATGCCCTTAATCAGAATCAAACCTGGACCTTGCAGTCAGCAGGCCGAGGCTCTATCCACTGAGCCAAACCAGCAAGGGCAGGATATGACATTTCTTAGCCCTCCAGCATCGGACCTTCGTTTTTTCCTCCAGGAGTGAGGTGGAAAAACCCTAGATCACCTTCTTGGATTCTTATTAGGCAAGTTACCAAGAACACTGCGAGTAGCATACGGGGAGCTTAGCCAATGAGCGGTCAGAAAAGGTGGTTCCTCTGCGGCTCATGATCAGAGGTGGGACTGCTGGCAAGAGCCTGCCCTCAGCCACGAGCAGGCCCTCTCCTTCTCCCTCTCCCTTTCCCTCCAGTCCACTCTCTCTAAAAAGCAGTGAAAAAATATCCTCTCTTGCCGAAACCGGTTTGGCTCAGTGGATAGAGCGTCGGCCTGTGGACTCAAAGGTCCTGGGTTCGATTCTGGTCAAGGGCATGTACCTTGGTTGTGGGCACATCCCCAGTAGGGGGTGTGCAGGAGGCAGCTGGTTGATGTTTTGCCGGAAACAAATCAGTTTCACTAAAAAGAGAGATGTTGACAGGAAGCCAGGAAGGCTGGTCAACAACCTTAATTGCTCTAACCACTCACCCTTTAGTTGAGATATTGTTAGCTGAAGCAGCCTCCACCTTTGTTTGTCCCATGTAAGTTTCTGTTATTTCCTGCCTAAGGGCTACATGTATATTTCTGTTTATCTTGCCTAAGATGTTTTTCCCCAAAGCCTCAATAAAAGGGATGGCAGAGCCAGAGCAGTCGTGAGTTCTCCCACTAGAGGTGGACTACCGCCTGGCCCCCCATTTCGCCAAATTGAATTTCTTCAAGTCTCCTTTCATTTGTGTGCGTCCCTTCTCCAGAACCCGAACCCTGAACTGGAACCCTGGACCACGTGGGACGTGGAAAGGGATTCCTACATTCTGGCGCCCAACGTGGGGCTTCTGGAGGAGAAGGTATTTTTCGCCTAAGAGCAAAGGAAGGAAAAAGTACACCGAGGAAAGGTGTGGAAAATTCACCGGAAAAAGGTGAGGAAAGTTCACCGCACACAAAAGCCCACGGCCAGCTGCAGAGTCGCGAACTGTAAGTAGGGTGGGAACTTCTTTTTCAGCCAGGCTAATGGGGAAGAATTAGGTTATAAATATAAAGAAAACTTTATTATACACTTTTGGTTTGCATGCTTAAAGAATGTGGTTTTTTGTTCAAATTAAAATCTTAGTTTGTATTTGGAATTTAAAATCTGTAATAAGAAATGAAACTCCAGTGCTGAAGCCGCCTCTGGTGCGGAAAAATTCAAAGGTGGCAGAAGAGGGCAAGGCTATCCGCTCTCCTGCAATGAGATTACTTAAGGTTTCATTTAAAAATTATAAAAGAATTCGCAGAGAGATGCAAGTCTTGGCCAAACTGGGTGCTAGTTATTACTTTGGAAAGCGAAAAAGAAAGAAAAAATTTGAGATCTGTCTTTATCTTTTAAGCATGAAAAGAAATCAGGCCAGATCTGTTGCTGATGCTTCCCCCGAAGTAAGTAGGATGTGGGGAAAGGGAGACACGTGGAGATCCAATAAGGAAGCTCACTCTCCCAGTATGCTAAGGAATGTGGTAATTTTCTTTTGAATGGCTACAAACTTCTTCCAAACTCATTTGCAGCAAAAACAATCTTTGGGGGAAGTTTGCTTAATTATATAAATAATATAGGTAAAGGTTTAGATATTTTGAAATAACAAAATGCTAAATATTTGACTTGCCAGCTTTACAAGTCAAAGTGCAAATTAAATTAGGAGAAATTATATAGTTGTGGTAATTTAAATGCCTAAAGTATAAGAACTTATTTTTGAGAAAATAAAAATGTTTTGTTTTCTCTAATAATTAGGAATTCAAAATAAGTTGCTTATTATTGGTCTAAATTAAAAAAGAGGATTAATTTTGTGATTCCCAACCAAAATTTTTCTATGCAAAAACTAGTTTAAAATCTAATTGATATCTTAGGATTTATAATCTTTAAAAATCATATATGGATATATATATATTTGATGGGTTTTTTCCCATGTTAAAATTTCAAGGCCTTAACAGAGACGATTCTTGGAAAGCTCCAAGGGCCCGGAGTAATACAAGAAATTTATCCTCTCTTCTTAAAGGAAATCTTTTTTAAAAACAGATCTAATATACTTGAAATTGCATGGAAAGCCTTATCAAATAAAAATTAATAAATATACTTTAAATGTTATGAAGGTTTTTGGCCCCAAAAAGGGCAAAACGAAGTAACTAAATATTTATTTCAGTTTAAAATTGAATTGCCATGCCTAGAGCAAAGAGAATCCTTACATGATATTTTTTCTACAATGTCATTATGGTTTTTGATATTTTATAACAGCATATACCAAACAAACTTACAAACTAATTCTTTGAATGATTGGCAGCAATTTAAAAAGGACATGAAAGGATTTAATCCCTTTTACGAGTGGAAGGCCCCCTGGGAAGGCATTTGAGCATTCTATATTAGCCCTTCTTGCTCTTTTTGCCAAGAGGGACCCACTTCTCACCATCCAATTGCCCACAGCTGTTGCCTGAGCTCTCTCTTCCTGCTGAGGTTGAAGCCTCGTGGTGGCTGGTACCATGGATCTGTCTCTCGCACAATGGCGTGAGCTGGGCCCTCCCTGGAGAAGAAACCTGGGTTCCCCAAGATATGTGATCAATGCCAGGGCCCCGCCAGCAGGTGAGGGGATCCCAAGGCAGGTGCTGGGCATGGAGGCCTTAGGGGCATAGGCTACCAAGGAGACAAAACTGAACCTCACATCACCCTGCTTGGCCCCAGAGGATGGCTGGTTAGTCAAAGACGGGTAAGATTCCTCAAGGGAGGAACAACCTAAGACAGGCACAGTCGCAGAGGGGCCATCAGGAGAGAACTTGGGGGTCAACAGAGGTGGGGCACAGATCCTCACCCCCCCAACATTACAGGGGCTCGAACACTCGCCCATTCTGAGGGAGGTCTCCTGCCCCATGGCTGCTTCGCGCTTCCCATGTCCAGCTCAGATCGGGACCCAGGTGGCCGACAAAGACTTGTCCAGCTCAGATTGAGACCCAGGCAACAGAGACTTGGCTGACAACAGCTGCCCTATATCTAAATCCAGTCTAATACCAGGAATGCTTAGAGCCTTCTCAAGGATGCAAATAATCCTTTGCATTAATACTTACAGGGTAAACTAAGATTATTGTTATAGTATTAAATTTGACAGTAAAATAGTCAAATTTTCAGATTAATTTAAATTGGCTAATTGAAATAAGTAAATATTCAAGAAAAATTATACTGGACAAAAAGCTGTTTCTACAGTATTAATGAAAAATTCTTTTGGTAGTTCATTTCATGGTAACATTGCTTAACATGCAATGAACCTAAAACAGTCATATTTTTGTACAAAAAATTAAAATTTAAAGTGATCAAGACTGCATTATAAAAATTTTCCAAAAGCCTCCTAATTATATCAAAAAAGGGGGGATAGTGGAAAAATATTATGTAAGGAAAAATATCCAGAAAAAATTTTTTTCTTTGAAAACTAATTTTCATTTGTAATACTAAGAGCATGACACCTATTGAAAAAACACACATGGTTTCAGAATAAGCCAAAGGAAAATCGTTTGGGCTCAAATAAAAAGGATCCCAAGTAAAATTTATAGAAAAGATTCCTTTATTAACCTTTGGTCGAGAATATGTTTGTATATTTTCAGAAAACAACTCCAAGACCATGTGGATTCCTGCAACAGAGAGGAATTGACAGGAATGCTCCAGCCATAAAGACAGAAGAGAAGCAGTCCAGAGATGGAAGACACTGACGACACCTTGCCATGCTAGCAGTCAGCGGATGTGCGTCGCTGCAGGTTGCCCAGGACCAAACCAGAGGTCGGACCTGCATTACCACCATCTGTCCACCATCCAGATACCATTGCTGACATGTTCTCAAAAAACTGTTGGACATTGAAACTGGGATTCAAAAACTGTTGGCCCAGAAAGAAACTTACTGCAGACTGATTTCATTTGAACTCTCATCATAGCCATTGTTGCTTTTCTCATTTTTTGTTCTTATATGTTTATTTCTAGTCTGCATATGCAAGATTTTTTAAGAAAAGAAAACGGGGGAGATGCCGGAAACAAATCAGTTTCACTAAAAAGAGAGATGTTGACAGGAAGCCAGGAAGGCTGGTCAACAACCTTAATTGCTCTAACCACTCACCCTTTAGTTGAGATATTGTTAGCTGAAGCAGCCTCCACCTTTGTTTGTCCCATGTAAGTTTCTGTTATTTCCTGCCTAAGGGCTACATGTATATTTCTGTTTATCTTGCCTAAGATGTTTTTCCCCAAAGCCTCAATAAAAGGGATGGCAGAGCCAGAGCAGTCGTGAGTTCTCCCACTAGAGGTGGACTACCGCCTGGCCCCCCATTTCGCCAAATTGAATTTCTTCAAGTCTCCTTTCATTTGTGTGCGGCCCTTCTCCAGAACCCGAACCCTGAACTGGAACCCTGGACCACGCGGGACGTGGAAAGGGATTCCTACAATGTTTCTCTCTCATCGATGTTTCTAACTCTCTATCCCTCTCTCTTCCTCTCTGTAAAAAATCAATAAAATATATTTTAAAAAAAAGAAAGAAAAAATATCCTCTCTCTGAACAATAAAGATTTATAAAAAATAAATAAATAAATAAAAACTAATATATATATATATATATATCCTCTGGTGAGTATTAAAAAACAAAACAAAACACAGAATAATAGGCCTCCTCCTTGGAGATGCTGAATATGTAGGCCTGAAAAAATTCTTGGCTCTCTGAAGATCCCTACATGAATTTTATTAACAATATTTGGAAAATTAGCTTAAGCCACACCAATGATTCAAGTTTGTGCTTTTCTGTGTTCCAGGGAAGAATCAAATGATCTTTTGTTTTATTGTGTCAAAACAAAATTTTGCACGTGTTAAAAACATAATTATTATTCAAATACATAATAGCAGATTCAAAAGTTCTGTTTAACTCAGTGAAAGGACTGGCAGGATGACAATGCTATTCAAAGGAGATTGCCAAAGATGAAAGCCTGAAGTAAAACTACTTAATTAGGTACAATCTGGCTAATATCCTATCGGACAGTAAAACCATCGCTTTTTGAATTGGTTTTTCTTCTAGACAGAAATTAGTTACATCTTTAACCCTTTGCACTCGCTTGCTTTTTTCTCGAGCTGCTACCAATGCTAACCGTGTCGAGTCAGACTCGACATCCAAGTGCAAAAGGTTAAAAGCGTAAAAATTCTTTTCATCTTCTCACTTTGCTGATAATTATATGTAACTTTCTAGGGCTGTAAAATGTCAAAATATATGGAACTCATTTAATTGTAAATAGTGTGTCAGAGTTATGTGTTTCATAAAAAAGAAAAGGATCATTCTGTGGGCCTCTAATGCCCCAAAGGACTTGCTGTCAATGTTTTACTCTGGGCCTGCGCTCAACCGCGGCCTGCGCTTGTCTGCAGAGGCTGTGTGAGAACCCATCCACCCACCCTTTCCTCTCTTGGCCTACAAACGGCAGTGGAGGCTTCGGGCAAACGGCTGCGGAAGCTGCGGGCAGGCGGGCAAACGGCTGCAGAAGCTGCGGGCAGGCCTTCCTTTTCCGCTCTGGGCTTGCGCTCAGCCATGGAGGCTGTGGGCTGGACCCTTGTCCTTGTCCTTGTCTGCTCCAGCCCCCCTGTCTCTGTCTCTGTCTCTGCTCTGGGCCTCACTTGTGCATGCAACCGCCTCCTGTCCAGTCATGACCAGTTATGGTGTCCTGGCCTAATTTGCATATTGCCTCTTTATATATATGTATAGATAGTCAAGTAATCTGTGTACCCTAACTTCTCTTCCCTTCCCTTTCTTTCTCTCCCTCCCAACTTAGACATTCTGGGCAACACCCACAGTGCAGACAGGTTTTAAGTAAGAGCTCTTTGTAGACTGGAAAACTGTGGGAGCCAAAGCCTTCTCTTTATGTTGGGGAAACCAGATACTATACTGCTCAGCAGAAAGCAAACCTATTGCTTTGACTTTAAAAATAAAGCTGGGCCCAGCAGACAAGTCTCAGTGGTTAGGTGTGGACCTATGAGCCAGGTCATGGTTCGATTCCCACTTGGGGCGAATACCTGGGTTGCAGGCTTGATCCCTGGTATAGAGCATGGAGGAGGCAGCCCATCAATGACTCTCATCATTGATATTTCTGTCTCTCTCTCCCTCTCTCTTCTTCTCTAAAATCAATAAAAATATATTAAAAAAATAAAAATAAAAAGTTGGGCCTGGCCAGTGTGGCTCACTGGTTGAGAGTCAACACATGAACCAGGAGGTTATGGTTTGATTCTAGGTCAGGGCACATGCTATCTCCAGTGGGGAGCCTGCAGGAGGAAGCTGATTGATGTTTCTCTCTCATCGTTTCTATCTCTCTATCCCTCTCCCTTTCTCTCTCTAAAATAAATATAAATAGATACATAGATAGATTTAAAAAAATAGAGTTGGAGCCATCCTATTGCTAGGATGATTCCCACCCTTCCCAATAGTCCTCTAAATCTAGCACCTAAGATGAAACAAAAGCCCCCAGAAGATAAAATATTCTTTGCAGAACACACATGAAATACCTATGTAGTAAGTTAAAAATAACTAAAAAAATAATTTTATTCTAAATATGATATCACTTAATGTCAGATGCCAGTGTGCACAAAGGGCATCAACACCTAAAGCATAAAAAAAAGCATTAAGTGGAAATTTTAACATAAGGAAGATTATACACCTCAACTGCTTTATTTCCGTCTTCAAATTAGAAAGATCATCATTTCTCTAAGCCCTGAAACAATGGAATCAGTCAAGTTGCTTACCTGAAGAGAAGTAGTACAGACCAGCCAGCACCAAACACTGAAAGAGCTTGAGGTATGAGCACCTGGAGGGTAGTGTTCTCCACTTCATTTGACCCATGGCTTCTGCTCCTTACAATGAAAAATGAAAGCAAACAATTTTGCATCAAGTGAGAACTGGGCCCCTCCCAAGGGAGTCCCAGGCCTGTGCAGAAGATAATTCAGTTGCCTCACACAGAGGATTCAATTGCAAAACACACTGAGGAGAGGCTGATGATGTGCCCAGATCTTTAAAATCCTGAATATAAAAGATTGTGGATTTATTCTGACACCCTGAAAAAGAAGAAAATAAAAGTCACCCAGGAAGTCCACTGTGGCTTGTAAAACTCTCTAATTGCCTGCCTAAAATAATTTTGGGATCCTAATCTGAGCCTCCCCTACACCAGGCATGATGGTGAGTTCACAGTACAGATTGGGTGGATTCTGGGGAGATGATCTTGCCTTGTACCTGTTCTAAGAGCCAACTACAGCTCTCCCATGAAATGACTCTCTGCTTACTAGGAATGATCAAGACTTAATTAGAAATAGAGAACTATAATGGCCAACCCATGAAAGTTCAGGTACTTTTCAGAATATACTGAGAGACACAGACCACCAGTGAGGGTGTATTTTCTCCAAAGCACTACTTATGAAACTACTTTTTTATTGAATGTACTAGAGGCCCAGTGCATGAAATTCATGCATGGGGGTTGTGGGGGGGGGGGCTCTCAGCCTGGCCTGCACCCTCTTGCAATCCGGGACCCCTCGGGGGATGACCCTCTCACAATCTGGGACTGCTGGCTCCTAACTGCTCACCTGCCTGCCTGCCTGCCTGATCACCCCTAACCATTCGCCTGCTTGCCTGATGGCCGCTAACTGCCTCCGCCTTGGCCCCTGCACCCAGGACTCAGGCTTCCCTCCTCCAGGTGGCTTTGCCCGGACAGGCACCCAGGTCACCAGGCAGCATTGCCCAGGTCCCAACTTTGCCAGAAGACTTCCAGTCTATCTGATCTAATTAGCATATTACCCTTTTATTAGTATAGATTGTGGTGACATTGGCTTGTAAAACCATACAAAAAAAATTTCAAGTGTACAACTCAATAAAATATCATCTGCACAGGAGGTCACTACATAATACTAAAAGGATCGGTCCAACAGAGGATATAATCCTTGTATACATATATGCACCCAACATAAGAGCATATATATATGTAAAAAAAATCTTGGTGGACATTAAGGAAGAGATTGATAGCAATACAGTCTTAGTAGGGGGTTTGAACACCCCACTGACATCAGTGAATAGATATTCCAGACAAAAAATAAGGCAAATGACATGCTGGATTTGGTAGATTTACTTGATATTTATAGAATATTTCACCCCAAAGAAGCAGAATATACATTCTTCTCAAGTGCACATGGAATAGTCGCAAAGATAGATCACATGTTAGGACACAACATAAGTCTTAATAAATTCAAGAAGATTGAAATTATATTAAGTATCTTCTCTGACCATAATGGTATAAAGCTAGAAATTACAATTTAAAAAATAACCCCTAAAAAAACATTCATACACATGAAGGCTAAATAACATGTTATTAAACAATGAATGTATTAACAATGAGATCAAGGAAGAAATCAAAAGTTACCTGGAAACAAATGAAAATGAACAGACAACAACCCCAAATCTATGGGATACAGTGGAAGCAGTCCCAAGAGGGAAGTTCTCAGTACTACAGACCTATTTCAAAAGGCAAGAAAAGCCCTGGCCAGAGTACCTCAAAGGTTAGAGCAGCAGCCTGCACACCTGATGCTTGCAGGTTCCAATCGCTGCTCCGGTTGGGGCACATGTGGGAGGCAACCAATTGATGTGTTACAAAGATGTTTCTCTCCCCTTTCAGCCCTCCCTTCCATTCTGTCTAGAATCAATGGAAAAAATTTTCTCACTCCTCAGGTGAGGATTAAAAAAAAAGTAAGAAAAATCTCAAATAAACAATTTAAACCTACTACACCTAAGAGAACTAGAAAAATAACAATAAACAAAGCCCAGAGTAAGTAGAAGGAAGGAAATAATAAAGATCAGAGTGGAAGTAAATAAATGATACAGAAACTAACCAGATTCATCAAGAAAAAGGAGAGAGGACCCAAATAAATAAAATCAGAAACAAAAGAGGAGAAATAACAACTTACACACCAGAAATATAAAGGATTGTAAGAAAATAATATGAACAACTATATGCCAACAAATTGGACAACCTGTGCGAAATGGATAAATTTGTATAAATACAATCTTTATATAATCTTTATATAAATACAATCTTTGTATAAATACAATTTGTGTAAATTTGTATAAATACAATCTTTCAAAACCGAGTCAGGAAGAATCAGAAAACCTGAATACACTGATTACAACTAATGAAATTGAAGCAGTAAAAAAATTTTCCAATAAACAAATGTCCTAGACCACAGGTGAATTTTATCAAACATTCAAAGAAGAATTAATACCTATCCTTTCAAACTATTCCAAAAAATTCAAGAGGCAGGAAAATTTCCAAGCTCATTTCACAAGGCCAGCATTATTCTAATTCCAAAACCAGATAAAGACACTATAAAGAAAGAAAATTATAGGTCAATATCTCTAATGAACATAGATGCTAAAATCCTCAAAAAAATATTAGCAAACCAGATCCAGCAATACATTTAAAAGATCATACTACATGTTCAAGTAGGATTCATTCTGGGGATACAAGGTTGGTACAATATTAGCAAATCAATAAACATGATACATCACATAAACAAAATAAAGGTTACAAATCACATGATTATAACACTAGATGCAGAAAAAGCACTTGATAAAATCCAGTACCTACTTATGATAAAAACTCCCAGTAAAGTGGGAATTGAGGGATGATACCTCAACATTAAAAAGGACATAAATGACAAGCCCATAGCCAACATCATACTCAATGCGCAAAAAGTAAAAACATTTCCCTTAAGATCAGAACAAGACAGGGCTGCTGGCCTTCACCACTTTTATTCAACATAGTACCGGAAACGACTTCTTTCTTAACATATTAACGTAGAAAAACAAGTGTCTGAATTCTTAAACACCTCTTCACAAAAAATAAATCAACAGAAAAATCTGTCAATAAAAGGAGAAGAAAAAAGACATAACAAGCTATCCCATATTAAGATAATAGTAAATTGACTTACGCTGAAGAACAATTTCTCTTTTGCTCTTGTGTTGAAAGTCAAAGTAGGAAGACCCACTCTGAGATGTTCTCGTTTGGGTAGCTCGAAATGCTGTCAAATTGCTCAGTTGTACTTTAAAGTCTGTCACAGAGGCGGCATTCCCCTTCTAACTTCCTCTTACTCAGGCATAATTAAATAAAAGCACGGTGATACGATTTGAAGAAGCTCCCGAGCTCAGTCAGTTTCTTAGAGAGATGGGGTGGGGCAAACCACACACTGTCCTAAAGGGAGCAGTAGGCAGCGTGGGGGAGGGAAGAAAGTAATTGGAGGGTTGACTATTTGGCAGTAGATACTTGTGAGCTCTATGGGCTGCCTGCTTCTGTTCTAATCCCAAGTTTTGTTTTAGCACCTAACCCTCCCTAGTCTCAGTCATGCCATTGCAGGAACGGGCCATCATATGTAGTGGACATCTTTTGGGGAGGACTCAGCTCACAAGGCCACTCTTGATTGCATGCCCACCTCTCCATCCCACCCTCTTCACAGAGTGGGCTCCTGGTAGCCATGGTGGACAGTGTCTCCCTAACCACGGCTGAATGCACCTCAGGGGAGCACAATGACAGAACCAAGGCCCAGGGTGAAGAGGACTTAGCCTCTCATCCATCCCATTTCCAACCAATCCCATTTCCAACCAGCTTGCTATGTAGAATTCTGGCGCATTCTGTGGGTGAACAGCCGACCTATGCTAATCCGGCTGACCTGTTTCACACAGGTAGAACCTGACAGCAGCACCCTGCCTGGGCCACACCTTGGACTGCTGTTGGTCCTGAGCTTCTCTGTTGCCTGGGCTTGGACATTTGGCAGTTTTGCACTCAAGGGTGTGCAGTCTGAAAATATGGGAGGAGTTAATGCCTATGGGGCTACTCTTAACCAAATGGGGCTGGGAGGTGATGGATAACTGCTTTCCCCTTTGTCACCCAGGTGGAGCGTGCCAAGAGACACGATCAAAGCTCACTGAACAACACACCAAATGAGTGCATTTCATTACATGTAAATTGTATCTCAATTTTTTTTTTTTTAAAGCTCTCAGGCCAAGTTTAGGTCAGTAAAACCAGAAAAAAATAGGCATAGCAAATAAAAAATTTGAGTAGATATACAGACTATTAATGGCTAGAGGCCCAGTGCATGATTGAATCACGCACGTGTAGGGTCCCCTACACGCTTTCGCTTTCGATCACGGGGGAGCTGGGTGCCTGTCCGCTGGTGCACCAGGCCTTTCAGAAGCCTCCGGCGCGGCGAAGGCTTCTGAAAGGCCTGGTGCCTGAGTGGACAGGCACCCAGCTCCCCCCGCTTTTTGATGGTCGGCGGTGGGACGTGAGCTCGCTGCCCCAGAGGCCCCTTCTGTGCTGCAGCACAGCCATGGCGCAGACACTGAGCTCGAGCCGCCGCTGGCGATGCGAGCTCAGCGTCCCGCCGGCCCAATCGGCCACCCCGGCCACCCCGAGTCCCGCCCCCCCCCGTGCCTCCTGGCCAATTGCGGGCATAGTGAAGGCACGGTCAATTTGCATATTTGTCTATTATTAGGTAGGATACTAGAAAAAATAAAATGGAATAAACATTGCTGAGTCACTTAAAAAGAGTCAGGAGACAATTAAGGAAACGGGGCCCATGGACATTGGTGCCTCTGTTCTCAGAGCTACTGATACGTTGCTAAACCTGCCGCTAAACTCAGCTCCAGGCTGAGCCATAAACATACTGGTGTTACAGAAGACCAGAGAAAAACCAAGCAACGCTTAGAGAAATGGAGTTACACTGTTTATTATGACAGCGGGCTCAGAGAAAGATCTCTCTCAAATTATGAGCAAAAACATGGAGGAAGCTTTCCCTTTTTATATCTTTCTAGCCCTTTGTCTCCCAAATAAGCGTTTGTCGGTCCCCTTTGCAAATTCTTAAAGAGCCCCATGGGCTGGGGCCTTGAGACCACAACTAAAGGCCTGGCCTGGCACCAGCACTGATAACTCTGTCTGGGAATGGTTTTTGGTCTCTCTAAAATGGGAGTAGTATGTTGGGTAAACAGGTCTTGCAGGACCAGATTATTAAAGGGGCAATGGCTAGGCTATAGGCTAACAAGAATGTGCATTAGGTTAATAGCACAAATTCAGATTGCTAGCCCCCCCCCCCCCCCCCCCGCCAAAATGTCTCATTTTCCCCATCACAGGAACAACTGTTACATGGACATAAGTGAACTTAACCTCTTTGGAGTTTTGCAACACCCTAGTTTGCGTATTGGACTGATCTCACCCTGTTAACTAGCCGGAAATCCTTCATTTGCATGAAAAAATCACATTTTGTGGTTTTTGCCTTAATAAACCCTGCCTTTCTTTGACCACTGTGACGTAGTTTGGGTTGCTCCTTGGACAGGCTGTGGGAGCTGCACCAGTTGTTAGGTGGGCGGGATCAGGCCGCACCTGGGTTTAGCAGCCTCCATCCTTGAGTCTGGCGAGGAAAGAATTCAGAGCCAAGACTCCACATCTATAAGAAGAAAAGTGTAATATGCTAATTAGACCCAACAGCGGAACCACCTTCCCGGACATCCTTCTGGAGTAGCTGGGGCTGCGAGGGCTGAGGCAAGCCGCCGCGGTTGTGAGGGCCGAGTCCCTTGCACGAATTTCGAGCATCAGGCCTCTAGTTGACTTATAAAATCACAGAGGTGGAAGAAGTAATTTGTAGAAGAGATGGGCTTAGGAAACAAGTTACAGAGGTAGAGGAAGGGAGCTTGGGAGTAAGGAAGGTAACGGTAATGCCGGGGGAGGGAAAGGGGAGATGGGAGGAGGAAGGGAGAGCAAGCTGGGTCCTCTGTCCTAAGGGTGGAGATTTTAGGGCCGATCCCAAGGGATGATCTCAATAGAATATTCAGCAATTTTCCAGGTGTGCCCTCTCAGAGTCTAGGTCTCCACTGACTGATGGGTTGGTGCCTGGGCAGGGGGTCATTATTCAATGCTGCTGGTCCTGAGGTCAGCCATGGGGGCCTGCAGTCTGGTTTTGTTGCTTTTCTAGGCCTTGAGCTGAAATACAACTGAGGCCTAGAGCTTATCTCTAGGAAAGGAAGGTTAGGGGGTCCTAACTGCAGGACCATTGATTTGCTAGGGGAGGAAAGGTCACCCTGGGGTCACACCCTCCAATAGTCGGTCGCCAGGCCCCTGGGGCTTTCTGCTCTGGTGACCTCTGTACCTGGCCCATAGTCCTTGCTCTGCTACTGTGTCTAACTGCCTGCCACAGATTTTTTTTTTTTTTCCAGATAGGTAGAGAGAGTTGTATAAAACGATAACAATCACATTAAGGAAGCAATTTTAAATTTAACTTTACTTGAAATTCACAAAAGAGAAAGACATGTCGATGGAATTGCTGAATTCATATAAATATTTCCTCTAGACAAGAGGCACTTCCTCTAAAATATCCCATCAAGACTAAAAAAAAGAAAAAAAACTGTGAGAACATTAAAGGTTGAAGTCATTATTATTCTCTTCAAGGGCATATTCTCATTCTTTGTGTGTCCAGATTGACTTCCTGCTGTGAAAGATGAGTTCATTGGCCCAGCCACACTGGCATGAACACGCAGTCCTGAAAATACTGAAGCCCTTCTGTCCCCCTTGGTAAATATCAGCCACCGCTCTCTCCCCAGGGCTCGCCCTCTCTCGGGGCTGCCCCACCCTATCACCAGGACCCACCCCAACCCCCCTCTCCTACAGGGGAAAGGGGACCCCGGTCCGGTCTACCAATTTTATATAATATCAATTTTATATAATTGATGGAAACCGAGGCCCTTAGGTATGGCTTTGTTTGCAGAAAATATTCAGTGTGAAAACCACTTGAAAACCCCTGCTCAAGGTCAGCCCTCGGGCCCTTGCTAGTTTGCTGTCTGGAATTTCCGAGAATGGACCTGCCCCCGATTTTTGTCTCCTTTTGCTCTTACAAATGCTCTGCTATTCTAGCCTGAATCTCTCCTTAGTATACATATATGTTGATTCTAATTTAAAAATAAAACTGGCACATTCACTTATTTAGACAAAAGTACGCTTAGCATTTCTTTGCTTTTATTTACTAGCAGGATGAAAAAATAATCTCCAGCTGCCAAGTAAGTGACAGGAGTTAAAATTAATCCTAGCCACCACCCTAGGGAGTACTAGTCTTGTCCGCTTTCATGGGTGAGGGGCCCAGAAGGTTGAAAAAGGCCCTTTTTCTAAGTGTTTGGCTACTCAGCCGGCAGGAAGAGGCCTCGGCCCGGGCCCACGTGAGTCGCCGACAGGAAGCCGGGGCCCAGGTCGCTGCCCAGAGGCTCCCGGCCGAGCGGCGGGTGACGCAGGCCCTGTCGTCCCCGCCGGGGCGCGGCGGGCGCTGCGGGGCCAGGAGACGGCTTCCGGGGCCGCGCGGGAGCAGGAGGCACCCCCCTCGGCTGGATCCTCTGGGCGCGGTCCCCAGCCCCGAACGCGGCTCCGCCCCAGGCGCGCCCAGCCCGGCTCCCCGGCCGCCCCGTGCCACCGGCCCGGACCCTGAGCTCGCCGCGCCCCGCCCCGCCCCAGTCTCGCGCCCCACTCCTCGGCCATTAGGTACCCGCCCGGCTGTCCTCCCCTGTCTTCCGCCTCCTTCCACGGCCTCCCCTCTCCCGCCCCCTTCCCCTGCGCGCCCCTCTTCCTTCCCTTCCCCTGCCTCCCCTCTCTCGCCCCTTCCCCCTGGCGCCCCTCTCCCGCCCCCTCCCCCTGGCGCCCCTCTCCCGCCCCTTCCCCCTGCGCGCTCCTCTCCCGCCCCTCCCCCTGCGCGTCCCTCTCCCGCCCCTCCCCCTGCGCGTCCCTCTCCCGCCCCTCCCCCTGCGCGTCCCTCTCCCGCCCCTCCCCCTCCCGCCCCCTCCCCCTGCGCGCCCCTCCCCCTGGCGTCCCTCTCCCGCCCCCTCTCCCTGCGCGCCCCTCTCCCGCCCCCTCCCCCTGCGCGTCCTTCCCCCTGCGCGCTCCTCTCCCGCCCCCTCCCCCTGCGCGCCCCTCTCCCGCCCCCTCCCCCTGCGCGCCCCTCTCCCGCCCCCTCCCCCTGCGCGTCCCTCTCCCGCCCCCTCCCCCTCCGCGTCCCTCCCCCTGCGCGCCCCTCTCCCGCCCCCTCCCCCTGCGCGCTCCTCTCCCGCCCTCTCCCCCTGGCGCCCCTCTCCAGGCGGTGACCAGGTCCCACCAGCTCTCCCTCCCCCCTCCTGCCTTCCCTTCGTCGGCCTTGTCCCGGGTGCTCGGTCACCCCACCTCCCCAGGGACCTGGTACACCCGGGGCACAGCGTTTCGGGGTCGCCCTCCTCCCCCATCCCGTCTGGGACGGGCGTGTGCCCCGTCCCTGCAAAAAGAAGTTGAGGTCTGTCGGGAAAAACAGCTGAGCAACCTTAGTTTCGAATTTATAGTCGGGGAGAGAATTGTAAATGCTCCGAGGAGGGTAAGGGAAGAGCGCGGCCTGAAAGCGGAAGGCTAGGGCAGTTCCATGTGAAAGTTAAAAGGATTTTCCAACGGAAAGAGATGGTCATTGACCCCCCGCCCCCGCTCCCTCCCCCGCTCCGCGTGTAAGTCACAAAACACATATTCGGTGGAGCCAGAAGGAATTACAGGAAGGAAGCTGAGGACATTGGGAGAGCGGGTACAGAGGGACTAACAGCTGGTCCTGTGAAGCCGCCAGCACAGGACCGGAGCCCAGGGGGCATCTGTGGCCTCCTTCCTACCCGCCTCTCTAATTACTGTTATAAGTTGGGAGAATCCAGGCCCAGGGTGGGTGGCTTGCCCACAATCACACAGCTGATTCTTGGCAGACTCGGGTCTAGTGGCCCGCAACTCCAGTTTCTAGGCATCATCATTTATAATAATAAAGCATGTAAATAACGTTTTACAAATATCCTTTGTGAGCTAAGAAATTCAGCATGCTCAGGATCGATATGCTCAGTCTTCATTTACTCTTTCCCAGGTGCTGGCCAGCCTGCGTTCCCAGGCCAGCAGCAGTGCAGCTCGGGAAGGACTCTTAGAAGCCCCAGAACTTGAACTATAAACCCTGAGTCAATAGGGTTTAGGTAAGTGGGAGGGAGGATGGGCATCTTGGCTGTGGAAAGAGCTTGAGCTGAGGAGGTGCTAGTCTATCAGGTGTTTTGCTGGCCTATGCATTGGAGGGGATGGGTCCAGTAAAGGCTTTGAACTTGAGTCCTAGAACTTGAGTGTTGAGGCAACAGGATACAGTGGAGAACTGGAAACGCACCTGCAGGAGAACCAGCACTTGACCAGGATTAGATTCGTGGAGGTTATCTTAGCTGAGCTCCTAGGACTCTAGAAGGTAATCCATTTAGAAGAAAAACAAAATTTAAATATTGCTATTGAAAGGAAGGTTGTGAGAAGAAAGTATTCTAGTTCAGTAAGAGAAAAATCTTTTCCCTGGTTGTATCTATAATAATAAAAGCCTAAGTGACCATCGCAACCAAACAGACCACCGAACAGGCTGCTGGGGGGGCGAACAGGCCAGTGGGGGAGGGGGGTAGTGAGGGGCAACCAGGCTGGTGGGGGGGTGGGGCAGTTGGGGGTGACCAGGCCAACGGGGGCGGCAGTAAGGGGCGACCAGGCCGGTGTGGGGGGGAGCAGTTGGGGGTGACTAGGCTGGCAGGGAGGCAGTTAGGGGCGATCAGGCAGGCAGGCAGGTGAGCAGTTAGGAGCCAGTGGTCCTGGATTGTGAGAGGGATGTCTGACTGCCGTTTTAGGCCCGATCCCCAGGATAGGGCAGTTGGACATCCCCTGAGGGGTCCCGGATTGGAGAGGCTGCAGGCTGGGCTGAGGGGGACCCTCCTCCCCCCATGCACGTTTGTGCACCAGGCCTCTAGTATGAATAATACAAACAGTGCTTATGATGTGCTAAGCACTGGTCTAAGTGCTTAACAAAAAGTGTATTTATTTACTCCTCAGAACAAACCCAGGCAATTGTTACTATTTTTATCACCGTTTTAGAGATGTAGTGGCTGAGGCACAAAGAGATTGCCCAGTAAGTAGGTCTGTGCTGGGGTGAGTTGCCTGGAATCAGCAGATTGGGGTCCCAGTGCCTCCACTCGCTGGTTGTGTTAATTTACCTTCTCTGAGCCCCAGTTGGTGTTTTTTTTCCTGACTTAAAAAAAAATTAATCCTCCTCAGAGGACATTTTTCCATTGAGTTTTAGAGAAAGTGTAAGGGAGGGAGAGAGACAGAGAGAAAGAAACATCCACGTGAGAGAGATACCTCGATTGGTTTTCTCCTGCATGCGCCTGATTGGGGCTGGGAGGTCAAGCCTGCAGCCAAGGTATATGCCCTTGACTATAATCGAAACCGAGACCCTTCTAACCACTGAGCCAAACAGCTAGGGCAATCCCCAGTTTTCTTATCTGTGAAATGCGTACTGTGATCTTGCCTAAAAATGAGACAGCGGATGTGCAGGTGCCTTGTGAACTGTGCATTGTAATGGGAAGTGTTGTTTAACCCTTGGTACTCGCTTGCTTTCTTCTCGATTCCTTCGTTCTACTCGGGATTTAATTTTTTAAATACCCCAGATTTTACAAAGCACGGCAGTAGAATAAAAAACTGGAGTTTCTTTCCATACAAACTTATTTACTTGGATTTTTTTTATATTTCAAATTATTGATACATTCAAAGAGTAATTTTAATCTCGACATCCGAGTGCAAAAGGTTAAGTAAAGGAGGAAAGCACTTCCAAGGCCAAGTCCCCACGAAAAAGAAAATGATAAGCTTGGCTTGCCTTGCAGAGTGTAATGGGCTTGACACTCCCAGAGAGGCAAAGATGGAGTGGCAGTTAAAATCATGGACTTAGCTCTGTGACCCAAGACAAGTCACTTAGCATTTCTGAAACGGAATTATCTCTCAACCCTCATTTAACTCATCCATAAGATGGGCCTAATAATATATTCCTCACAGAGCAGTTGTGAATATTAAATGAGGTGCACTTAATACGGTGCCTACAAGTAGTGAATGCTCAATAAAATGTAGATAAATCTGTTATTTTTTCTGATTTCTTTTTTCTTTCTCCTTGTCCTCTGTGGTTCTTAATTTCCCCCTGCAGACAGCCTCACCATGTGTGGGGGACTGATTGAGAGGTATGTGGCTGCCATGGTGCTGAGTGCAGCAGGAGATGCCTTGGGGTACTTCAACGGGAAGTGGGAGTTCCTCAGGAGTGGGGAGAAGATTCACCAGCAGCTGGCCCAGCTTGGTGGCCTGGACGCCATAGACGTGCAGAGGTGGAGAGTCAGCGATGACACCGTGATGCACCTGGCCACAGCCGACGCTCTTGTGGAAGCTGGAAAAATCTCAGACTTGGGTCGACTGTATCCCCTTCTTGCTAAGCATTACCAAGACTGCATGGAAGACATGGATGGCCGGGCACCAGGTGAGGGCAGCCAGTGGGGGTCCTGGGCAAGTGGAGAATAAAACAGGCCCAAGGAAGTCATTACAATGTTGACACTGAAATTTACATATCAAGGAGACAGTAGTTTTTATAATTGTGATAAAAAATAGGCACCACCTAAATGTCCCATAATTTATTTATGGCGATACATTTGCAGCCACTTAAAATTATACAGATAAATATTTTCTGATATGGAAGGATCCTATCTAATAAAAGAGCAATATGCAAATCGACCGTACCTCCGCTACAACCACAAGCCATGCCCACCAGCCAGTCAGGAGTGAGTATGCAAATTAACCCAACCAAGATGGCTGTGGCCACGGAGTGAGCAGGAGGCTTGGGTTTCCCCGGCAATGGAGGCAGCCAAGCTTTCCACCTGCTCTGGTCGGCCCTGGACTCCGCTCAAGGCTACAAAGTTTCAATTATAGAAGATAAATAAATCCCAACAAAAATGGCTGTGGCCACGGAGTGAGCAGGAGACTTGGCTCTGCTCAAGGCTACAAAGTTTCAATTATAGAAGATAAATAAATCCCAGATACCAGGGCCTCCGCTTGGGTTGCCGGGGGGCGTGGCCGGCCTGCAAACCACCACAGGCCCCTCTCCCAGGTCACCCCACGCCCCAAGGGAACTCCCACCCTGATCCAGGACACCCTTCAGGGCAAACCAGCTGGCCCCCACCCGTGCACCAGGCCTCTATCCTATCTAATAAAAGAGTAATATGCAAATTGACCATCACTCCAACACACAAGATGGCTGCCCCATGTGGACACAAGATGGCTGCGACAAGATGGCCAGCAGGGGAGGGCAGTTAGGAGGGACCAGGTCTGCAAGGGAGGGCAGTTGGGGGCGATCAAGACTGCAGGGGATGGCAGTTAGGGGTGACCAGGCCAGCAGGGGAGGGCAGTTAGGAGAGACCAGGCCTGCAAGGGAGGGCAGTTAGGGGCGATCAAGCCTGCAGGGGAGGGCAGTTAGGGGCAAACAGGCTGGCATGGGAGCAGTTAGGCATCAATCAGGCTGGCAGGGGAGTGGTTAGGGGGTGATCAGGCTGTCAGGCAGAAGCGATTAGGGGCAATCAGGAAGGCAGGCAGGCAAGCAGTTGGGAGCCAGCAGTCCTGGATTGTGAGAGGGATGTCTGACTGCCTGTTTAGGCCCGATCCTACCAATCCTACCGGGATCGGGCCTAAACGGGCAGTCGGACGGACATCCCTCGAGGGGTCCCAGATTGGAGAGGGTGCAGGCTGGGCTGAGGGACACACACCCCCGTGCACGAATTTTGTGCACCGGACCTCTAGTATTATATATTAAGTGAAAGATACATAGGTTACAAAACCAGATGTATCTTATAAACCCACTGGTAATAAAGGATACATGTATATTTCTTGGGAGAAGTCTGGAAGAACACACACAAAGATATTCATAATTATGTCTGTGTAATGGGAGTATTTATAGTTTCTTATTTTCTTTTTGCTTATTAGTATTTTCTAAGTTTTCTGTAATGAACAAGTATAAAGGAAACATTTTTTTTTTCTTTGTAAAGAAAATGGAAAGTGTCTTGCAGAGACTCCTTTTCTGTTTCAGGTTTGCTCACAGGTGTTCTTGCCCACTTGGGAAATTGTTACAGTCACTTGGGTCACCAGGTGGTTTGAATCACCTTTCCCAGCCCATCTGACCTACCCATCCTGTATTAGTCAGCTTGAGCTGCCATCACAAAATGCCACAGGCTGGTGGCTTAACGAACCTTTATTTTCTTACTGTTTCAGAGGCTCTAAGTCTGAGATCAAGGTGTCAGCAAGTTTGGTTTCTTCTGAGGCTATTCTCTTTGGCTTGCAGACGACCTCCTTCTATCTGTGTCCTCCCTTTCACGGTGCACATCCCCAGTGTCTCTGTGCGTGTCCCGATTTCTTCTTATACTCATCACATTGCATTAGGGCCCACTCTGATGTTCTCATTTCAACTTCATCACCTCTTTAAAGGTCCAGTCTCTTAATACAGCCACATCCTGAGGGACTAGGGATTAGGGCTTCAGCATACGAATTTTAGGGGACACAATTCAGCTCATGAGCTGATGAAAAGTGCCTCCTGATGAAAATGCTCCCCGTCCCACACACATACCCAGGGTCTCTGGTGACCCCAAGAATTGGCATTCGAAGCCAGCCTCTTCATTCTTTCTCTACATCTGATGTCTCATCAGATTGACAAGTGGAAAGTTTTCTTTGTCCACTTATGCCTTCCATGACCTTGTGGTGAATAACCATAAGGGAACAGTAATACCACACCCCACCCCGCCGTATATAACTGCCACTGCTTCTTCATGTGTGCGTTCCCAGTTCCCAGTAGGATAGGGTGATAAGACAAGCCTGATTACACTGCTCCCATGTCGTGGGGGAAAACCAAGGGCACATTGTGGCTCGGAACCCATTGCTCCGTCTCTGAGCCTAGTGCTCTTCACCCGAACTGTCCTCTTCCTGACATTTGGGAATTCCAATGGTTAGGATCTCCTCGGGTTCTTTGAGGGCTTGGGCTCGGAGAAAAGGGTTTCGATGGGGCCGCTAATGAGCTAGCTGGTTACATGGTTTTGAGCAAGTTTCTTAAGCTCTGAGCCTTAGCTTATTCATTTAAAAAAGAGAATAATATGTTATACTTACCTTTTTGAGTTATAGTGATGTCTCAGTAATAACTGGCAAAGATCCCAAGGCTCTCCACATGAATCTGCTTCTTTCATGCTGAGGGTTATATATAAGGTAAGGCACCATGTTGGCTTGGAGTTGGAGGGCGATCGTCATAATTGTTTTGTTTTGTTTTCAGTTTCCAATGAGAGACTTGGAACCAGAGCTCGGCCTTTCCTCCTGCTGGAGCCTTTGCTTTGGTGACACTGACCCCATGCCCTCCCCGACTCTTCCCCAGGGGGTGCCTCCGTGCAGAACGCCATGCTGTTGGAGCCGGACAAAGACAACGGCTGGAGGATTCCCTTTAACAACCACGAGGGAGGCTGTGGGGCTGCTATGCGAGCCATGTGCATCGGTCTCAGGTTCCCTCACCCCAGCCAGCTGGACACACTGATCCAGGTGAGCATCGAGAGCGGCCGAATGACCCACCACCACCCCACCGGCTACCTGGGCGCCCTTGTGTCTGCTCTTTTTACAGCCTATGCTGTGAATGGCAAGCCTCCCTGGCAATGGGGGAAAGGACTGATGGAGGTGCTACCAGAAGCTAAAAAGCACATTGTCCAAGCAGGCTACTTTGTGGAGAAGAATCTTGAGCACTGGTAAGTTTATAGGTGCATACTCTTGCTGGGAAATCGTTGCATCTGTGCGCACACGTGCGTGCCTGTGTGTGCCCAGAGTTCTTAGATCATAGCAACTGTCATGGTTCTCGCCGTTCAGTTTTGCCATCTACTGCATCCAGCCCCCTCCCTGCCCACCTGGACTTCAAGTCCTAGCAGTGGTTGCCACCGGGTGGCCCAGTGAAGACCTCGATGAGTAGTGCAGCTGCAGTGCTTCCCTCGTGTATAGGGCTCCTGTTCTTTCTATAGTCTTTGTGGCTATCTAGGCTGAGATGAACTTTCCCGTCCTTCTCCTGGAACTTGTTTCTCAGTGTTGACTTGACACAGAGTAATTTGAAATCCTTGTCTAAGATGCCGGAGAAATAGGTGGTTGTTTTTTTCCCCCCCACAAGCTAATTAGTAGGTGGTAAAGCCACATTTCCCCCTTTTTCTGAGTTTACTTCACATTGCCTTTCTTAGAATAAAAAGGTCCAGAGGCTTCCTGCTGAAATCACCCATGATCATGATATTACAAAGTTCCCTTTTGAAAAAACAACACACAACTCTATAAGAAGATGATGTGTTCATTAGTTTGACTGTAGTAATCATTTCACCATGTATATGTATATCAAATCATTATGTTGTACACCTAAAATATATATAATTTTTATTAGAAAATAAAATAAAATGTATAAGGATAGACTAAATAAATAAACTGTGCCCCCTGAAAGGTGACATTTGACATTATTTTCAATTCAAAAAACCCCACACAAATCTTTAATTCTCACCTTTAACTCGCTATGTGCCTTTCTAATTTAGTGCCTTATTTATATCAATCCTTAGCAAAACTTTATTGAATGGCTCTTACTTAGAGTTCATTTTAAATTTTTAATGTCATTTATGATATTATTACAAGAAGCTGAAGTCATCTTGGAGTTTTTTCCTGTTCACACATCCATCTGGTACCTTTCCTTATGGTTATCAACTTTTCAATTGACTGTAGATTGTTTTCCTCCCTCCAGGTCCTACTTCCAAGACCAGTGGGAAAAGTACCTAAAACTTAGAGGGATTTTGGATGGCACATCAGCCCCTACCTTCCCCAAGCCTTACGGTGTGAAGGAGAGGGATCAGTTCTACACCTCTGTGAGCTACTCTGGCTGGGGCGGCAGCAGTGGGCACGATGCCCCCATGATTGCCTACGACGCCATCCTGGCTGCAGGAGACTCCTGGAAGGAGCTTGCCCACCGAGCCTTTTTCCACGGTGGAGATAGTGATTCTACGGCTGCCATTGCTGGCTGCTGGTGGGGAGTTATGCATGGTTTTAAAGGAGTGAGTCCCTCCAACTATGAGAAACTAGAATACAGAAACCGGCTGGAGGAAGTAGCTAGGGCTTTATATTCTCTTGGGTCAAAGGAAGATACTGTAATTGCCCTTTAGGGAGAGAGGATGTTCATTTCTGGTGGTTTCTTCTCTTGTGTAGTCCCCTTTCTGCTCAGTTTCTTTTCACTTTTTCCAAAGTCAAGAGTCTTAACCTTGTACGTCTTCAGGGAATTTTGAGGTAACAAGTTCCTGGGGCCCCTGAAACTCAGTCTTCCCAGGCTCATTCTGTTCTCCCGGAATCTGTCTGTCTTCCTCCCCTGAAGAGTCTTTTTATTTTTTTTTTATTTTTATTTTTATTTTTTTAAATTTCTTTATTGATTAAGGTGTCACATATTTGTCCTCATCCCCCCATTCCCATCCCACACCCCTCCCCACGGATGCCCCAACCCCCTGTTGAACTTAACCATTGGATAGGCTCATATGCATGCACACAAGTCCTTTGGTTGATCTCTCCCCCCTCCCCCCAACCTCCCCTATCCTCCCTCTGAGGCCCGATAGTCCGATCGATGCCTCCTTGTTTCTGGTTCTGTTCTTGTTCATCAGTCTATGTTGTTCATCATTTCCCCTAGATGAGCGAGATCATGTGTCACTAGAGATATACTTATAAGAACTGACAGCATAACTGAAGAGTCTTTAACTCGGGTGATGGGGTCAGCATCTCCCAAGCTAGAAATCTCATAGCCTCCTATTTGCATCTTCATTTTCATCAGCTAATCTTTCATTGAGTTTTTTTCTGTTGTTCCAGGTTGAGTTACCCCAAAAGTGGACTCTGAGACAAGGACTTGAGTACAGATAGTTTATTTGAGAGGTGACCCCAGGGAGCACTGGTAGGACCGTGGGGAAGCGAGACGGGGAAGGGAGGGGAGGCAGTACAAGGTGCAGTAATGAGCAGGTTACCGCTGTCAGCAGCTGGGACTCGGTCCATGTGGGTCCTTTTCGTAAGCCATTCCTCAGGGTTGTCCCCCCTGAGAGATAAGCAGACCTGGAGTATTGATCCACTGACTTCCATCTGACATTGGTGGTCCTCACTGCTAAGCCCCTGGTGCTTCTCAGTCTGCCTCTTGTGCGAGGCAAACATTAATGCCTTCAAGTAAAGACTCAGATGCTTGCAGTGGCAGGCTGTAAGGTGCATGGGAACAGCCGGCAGTATACACAGCTGATTCTGCTAGATGGTTCTATCTCCTAAATATCCTTTAAATCTGTCACCTCTTTTACCTTTTTAAAAAAAATACATAGTTTACTGATTTTTCACAGAGAGGAAGGGAGATGGATAGAGAGTTAGAAACATCGATGAGAGAGAAACATCGATCAGCTGCCTCCTGCACACCCCCCACTGGGGATGTGCCCACAACCAAGGTACATGCCCTTGACTGGAATCGAACCTGGGACCCTTCAGTCCGCAGGCCAACGCTCTATCCCCTGAGCTAAACCGATTAGGGCTCTCTTACCTTTTTGCAGCAAGTATTTTTCACTTGGATTTCTGCAACCCAAGCTACTCACGTCTGAGGAGATGTTGCTCCTGGGCATGGCACTTAACGTGTTATTAGCTTGTTGTTGCTTATTTACTTGTCTTTATTCTCCTTTCTACAGAACCTAGCACACAGAAAATACGTAATCAGTCTATTTTACGTGAATGTGGTCAGCCTCCTATCTCCAATCTTGCCGTTTTTGTTGCCCTCCAGAGTTGTCTTTACAAATAACAAATTGGTCATGCTGCACTGCTAATGATGTCCAATGAATACATCACCCCTCTCTTCATTTCCTGATAAGTTTGTACTCATCCTTCAAACCCAGCTCAGGTAGGCCCTCTAGATGAAACCTGCTCTGACTAATCAGGCACAATCCCTGCTGGTTTTTACAGCCAGAAGTTGTAGGGACTTCTCTTCCTGACACTGGAATCCTGGCCTGGGGGGCCTCGTGTGGGGCCGGGACTTGTCATTCCTCAGGGGGAATTTTGTAGCTGAAATCCCTCCCAAGTTTTTTTTTTTTTTTTTTTTAATATATTTCTTTATTGATTTCAGAGAGGAAGGGAGGAGAGAGAGATAGAAACATCAATGATGAGAGAGAATCATTGATGGGCTGCCTCCTGCACACCCCTCACTGGGGATCAAGCCCAAAACCCAGGCATGTGCCCTTGGCTGGAATCGAACCTGGGTCCCTTCAGTCCGCAGGCTGACGCTCTATCCACTGAGCCAAGCCGGCTAGGGCTCCCTCCCAAGTTTTGTTGTTGTCAATCCTCACATGAGGATATTTTTTTCCATTGCTTTTCAGAGAAAGTGGAAGGGCGGGAGGGAGGGAGGAAGGGAGAGAGTGAGAGAGAAACATTGATCTGAGAGAAACACATCAACTGGTTGCCTCCCTCATGTGCCCTGACCAGAGGCATGGCGGGGAGTGAACTTGCAAACCAGGTATGTGTTCCTGACCAGGAATCAAATATAAGACCCTTTGTAGTGTGGGCTAATGCTCCAACCATGAGCACACCTCCCAGGGCTCTCCTGATTTTTATCTGCCACACGTGGGTGTGTGATCAACCCATTCCGAGTCTCTACCCCTCCTACCAATCTTGACGTGGCTTCTTCTTTAATTCTTTACTTGTAAGACTTTCGTTCAGCTCTGTTTCAGTTGTTTCTGAATGATGGTTTTTCTGAGTTTAGTTGTAATTTTGATGTGGTTGTGGGAGGACGCAAGTACAGCATTCACCTACGCCAACATCTGGACAGGAAGGCCCTTTCTGAGTTTTGTCCTACCAGTGGTTAGTAGAGCCTGCATTTGCAAGGCGGAGCACTAGAATTCTCTTCGCACTGACCAAACAACAGACCCGAGATGCTTAAATCGTACAATATAGAAAAGGGCAGAAGAGTGTATTTAACAAGTGGAATATGAGGCATGGCCTGTTTTGTAATTGGTTTGGCGAATGGTCTGAATAAGAAGCAAACATGAAATGATTTTATTTTTCTCCAACTCGAGCCTCATGCATACTCTTTTGAAGCTGCTTTTCCTGTCCCTCAGCATCATCTTGGGCAGATCACACAGTTTTTTGGTCTTGGGGTCAGGTGGCGAGTATTAAAAACCCAATCCAGTCCATCCCGGTCCAGTTTTTTTTTTTAAATTTCAGCTTTATTGAGGTATAATTGATATACAAAAATTATAAGATATTTAAAGTGTACATTGTGGTGATTTGATAAATTTGTACATTGTAAAAGGATTTCCTTCATCTAATTAATTAACACCCCATCATCTCACATATTAATCTTGTGTGTGTGTGAGAACATTTAAGTTCTAATCTTAATAAATTTCAATTATACAATACAATGTTATCAATTATAATCACCATGTTTTAAGCCAGATCCTTATTTATCTTACAGCTGAAAGTTTGTACTCTTTTGCCAACTCTTCCTATTTTTCCCAACCCCCAGCCCCTGACAACCACTTTTCTACTCTCTTTCTATGAATTTGACTTAAATAAAAAAAATTCCAAATATAAACGATACAATATAGATTTGTCTTTCTTGTCTGGCTTATTCCCTTAGTATAATGCCCTCAAGGACCATCCATGTTGTGGAAAAAAAAGATTTTATATATATATATATATGTATACACACACACACACATATATGTATATATATTTATATATATGTATATATATGTATATATATATATATATATATATATATAATATGCCAATATGAATTAAGTTTCATATATATATGAATGTGTTGGGAAGCACAAGAGACTTGGTTGGAAAATTGTAAGGAGGACATTCTGATAAAGGGGAAGTGTGTGGAAGGCCACCTGCCCTATTTATCGGAATTCTGGCTTAGGGGAGACTTAGGGGAGTGTCGAAGGTGGCACCCCTAATTATTCCTTGACCTTTCCAAACAAGTCTGTGCACCTGCAGACTCCCAGGGGTTTACTGGGATCCTATGCTTAATCCCTGGATGCCCTTGCCAAGAGGACAATGCAAACACATGTGTCCTCCCAAGATTACTCACTCTACTGGTTGTATCTAAAGATAAAAATTCCAATAAAAGCCTAACGAGGCAAGCAATTGGGGCTGCCTGGCTTCTTTAGCCAGGCCGTCCCTTAGCCCTCTCCCCCACAGTGAATTGTGTTGGAGTAATCTGTTCATCCGTTGTTCAGGGGCTGCTGGTAAGCCCTGGCAAGGTGGTGCCCTGTGTGAGGAGCCCCGGCATGAACAAATAAATAAAGTGTGAGATTATTTTATTTACTAGAGGCTGGGTGCATGAAATTTGTGCACAGGGGAGGGGTGGGGAGTGTCCCTCAGCCTAGCCTGCACCCTCTCCAATCTGGGACCCCTTAAGGGATGTTCGACTGCCCGTTTAGGCCTGATCACAATCCAGGACTGCTGGCTCCCAACCACTTGCCTGCCTGCCAGCCTGATCAACCCCTAACCACTTCCCTGCTAGCCTGATTGCCCCTAACTGCCCTCTCCTGCCAGACTGGTCACCCCTAACTGCCCTCCCTGCTGGCCTGGTCACCCCCTAACTGTCCTCCCCTGCAGGCCTGGTCACCCCCAACTGCCCTCCCCTGCAGGCTTTGTCCCTCCCAACTGTCCTCCCCTGAAGGCCTGGTCCCCCCCCAACTGCCCTCCCCTGCAGGCCCGGTCCCCCCCAACTGCCCTCCCCTGCAGGCCTGGCCACCCCAACTGTCCTCCCCTGCAGGCCTGGTCCCCCCTAACTGTCCTCCCCTGTAGGCCTTGTCCCCCCCAACTGCCCTCCCCTGCTGGCCTGATTGCCCCCAACTTCTCTCCCTTGCAGGCCTGATCCCTCCCAACTGCCCTCCCTGCAGGCCCAATTACCCACAATTGCCCTCCCCTGCCAGCCATCTTGTGGTGGCCATCTTGTGTCCACATGGAGGCGGCCATCTTGTGTGTTGGAGTGATGGTCAATTTGCATATTACATCTTTATTATATAGGATTTATCCATTCATCTGTTGAAAACACTTAGGTTGTTTGCACATCTTGGCTATGCTGCATAATGTTGCAGTGAACACAGGAGTGCAGATACCCCTTCAAGATCCTGTTTTCATTTCCTTTGGAGATACACCTGGAAGTGGGAATCCCAGTGCAGTTTAATCAATTCTAAGACTTCCATGTCATGCTCTTTTTTTCTCCCCACCAAGGTCAGTCCTGGGCCCAAGAGACTCAGAGGAGAAATGGGGACCTGGATGCCTCTTTCATTTCTCCCCTCCCTCTTCTGGGGCTCCTTGCTCTCCTCCATGTTGCCCTAAGACTGGCCTCAAGGGTAGACCACTGGTTTGAAAGGCTCAAAAGGGCTCAAACCATCTGTCTTATGAGGGGTCCACTCAACATGAGGGAAACTCATCCCTCCTGGTCACAGCTGCCTGGCCTGCCACTGTCTTTACATTCCCGCATCCTGCTCACATAGGCCCTGTGGACAGATCAGGTTGCCCAGGGGACAGCTAACTTGGAAATAGATGCCACTATCACCTTCATGAGGTTACCGGTCTCAGCTATAAACCCAGATGTTGTGAGAGGTAAGGAAGATTCCCCACTCCTGTACCCCCACCCCACACCCTGCATCCCCTCAGAACTATGACTCATGAATTTACGTGCAGAAGGGAGGTCTGACCACAGAGCAGTTCTGCTACCTCCTAATAAGTCTTACAAGAATTTGTTTTCCAAATCCTCCCATTCTTTTTTAGAACATGGGGGAGGGAGAGTAGGAGGGTGGGGGCTTAGTATTTGTTGTTTTATGATATTAGACTTTAGCCACAATTGGAGACAATAGGGAAAGACTTTAGAAAACCTAGTATATTTGCTCTGCAGATCCTCACTCTTCATCACAGGCACACTTCAAAACAAACTTAGACTTTCAGACTCCATTTTCTCAAGCCTCAAAACTTATTCCTCAAACTCAACTGGTGATCCTGCTTCCTACTTCTCTGAGGGGAAAAAGAGCCGTCAGCAGAGAGCAATTGCACACTCCCGTCACCACCTCTGCCCATCCCCCTGCATCTGGGTCCATGGTCTCTGGCTTCTCCCCTCACTGTGAATGTTGGTGATGAGTGTGTATGGGGGGTGGAGGGGGTGGGGAGGGAGGGAGGGAGAAAGAGAGAGAAGGTGAGCGTATAAGAAGGAACAGGGGAAAGAGATAAGACACTTAATTATAAGCACAATTTTACGGAAATCAATAAAAATGATCTGACACAGTATAAATTTGTCATGCTTACCAAGTTAATATATATAAACTGCTATGTGATGGTGCTTCATTTGCTTGCTTTGTTACCTAGGATTGCTAGATGTTGTTTAGCAGTCTTGGCAATATGCATCTTTTTAAGATCTGCAAAATTAACATTGGCCTCATCCATCCACCCTTCTCCAAGCTTCTTCAACCACCACATTCTCCATTTATTTTTCTTTATCTCTCCAGGGCAAGTAAATGTGCCCCCCCCTTTTTTTTTTACAGCCACAGAGCTCCTGGGAGTGTGGGGAAAAGAATGGAAACTCTGATTTCACAGCCATCCAGCCCACTGGGTTAGCTCCTTGAGGCATGGCTGCTGGAGTCTGGTTCCGGATCCAGAGGTCATCCAGACACGGCATGGGGGATAGCCTTGCCATCATTTTTTCATCTTTGGTGTTGGTAGTTGGGAAAGTGACATGTAGGGAGTAGGTGAGACTCTCTCCATTTGGAGAAGGAAAAAGAAGAGGAGGAAGAAAGAGTTGCCGTATGTCTGGTAGTTCACCACGGCCCATTAACAGAAGAAGAAATTAGGCTTAGAGAAATCTCCATTTATCCAAAGTCACACGGCTGGATGAGATGGAGCAGGACTGTTTGTGTCCAAAGGCTTTTTTCTTTGCACACCCTTCACTACAATGTAATTATTAGCTATGATTAGATTTTATTTTTCTAAAATTCAAAGCCAGGAGTGAGATGGTGACAGCAGCAGCCTGTGCCCTCTCTTCACCTTCCCACAACTAGGAGGTAAAGTCAAGAGGAAAGCTATTTATGGGCTTGAGACCCAAATTTGGGACAAGGGTAGGGACTGAGCAGAGCTGAGACCAGGTAAAACTGACATGGAGCATCTTCACTCTCCTCTCTTCTCTCCTCAAAGAGCCTCTTTTCCTCGACCACCAAGGAGACCCCACCCAATGCCTGGGTCATGATGTGGATTTCTCTCGGGGCTTGGTTACACTTGCCTCACTTAAGATTCCTCCTCCACGTTGATGGGCATTGATATCATCATGTATACGAGTTGGGTGGTCTAAGGCCAGTGTCCTCCTCAGGGTCTCTGGGCTTGGAGCCCATGCACTTTCAACTATAACATCCAAAGAGCTTGAATCTGAAAGGGGGTTGTCTGGAGAATGGGGGACAGAATCAAAGGAAGAAAGAACCCTTAGGTTTCTCCTAATCTATAGAGCTGCAAATAGAGGTTTATACTTTAAATAGAGGGCCATGCTTCAAACTAGTATTTCTGTCATTTTGGATGGTATATGGACAACCATCCCCCATTATCAATGCCAGTGGGTGGAAGTTATATAAATAAAAACTTGAAATACATATTAGCACAGGTGGTAAGTGGGTATGGCAGGAGTGGGGAAGGCAGAATCTGAATGAATGAAATTGGAAAACATGATCTTGAGCACACAAATGAATCTCCAGCAGGATGATCTCCATTGAAGACCACTCAAGGGTAGGCAATATTTGGGAGTGAGATGGGATTTCTGGTGTTGTTATTCCACACCAGCCCTGAATTCAAGAGATCGATGTACCATGCCTTCCCTGCGCAAATATTTCTTGAGCAACAGTTATGTGACTGACCTTGTGGTAGTCACTGGGGATATCGCAAGAAGAAAATCATACCAGAATTTTGCCCTGACATTCTCCTTGGGGACAACAGACCATACACCCTGACTGTAAATTGGTGTTCTCTCAATGTCTCCTGGTAGAAAGGTCTCTATCCTCAATTTCTAAAATATGTCACCCTACTTCCTGTGTTAACGAACTAAATGGGTTTGTTTGCCTACATGCATCAAAGTCCAATCAAATTCGAACAGGTGTTTGCAGCGAAGAAAAGAACGGTTTAATTAAGGAAATGGCACCAGACCCTTCCTTATTTGACTTGTTGTGAGGTAATCTCTTTCTGGTAATTTTCTTTTCTTTCTTTCCTTTTTTTTGAGATAATCTCTGATCATATTTTATTTTATTATTTTTTAATAAATCTTTATTGTTCAGATTTTTACAGGTGTTCCTCTTTCCCCCTCCATAGCTCCTCTCCACCTGACTCCCCCCCATGCCCTTACCCCCTGCCACTGTCCTCATCCATAGATGTTAAGATTTTTGTCCAATCTCTTCCCGCACCTCTCACGCCCCCTTCCCCCTGAGAATTGTCAGTCCACTCCCTTTCTATGCCCCTGATTCTATTATATTCACCAGTTTATTCTGTTCATCAGATTTTTTATTCACTTGATTTTTAGATTCACTTGTTGATATATATGTATTTGTTGTCACTTTGTTGTTCATAATTTTTATCTTTACCTTTTTCTTCTTCTTCCTCTTCTTAAAAAATACCCTTCAGCATTTCATATAATACTGGTTTGGCAGTGATGAACCCCTTTAGCTTTTTCTTGTCTGTGAAGCTGACCTTCAGTTCTGAATGATAGTTTTGCTGGGTAGAATAATCTTGGTTGTAGGTTCTTGCTATTCATCACTTTGAATATTTCTTGCCACTCCCTTCTGGCCTGCATAGTTTCTGTTGAGAAATCAGCTGACAGTCGTATGGGTACTCCCTTGTAGGTAACTAACTGTTTTTCTCTTGCTGCTTTCAAGATTCTCTCTTTGTCTTTTGCCCTTGGCATTTTAATTATGATGTGTCTTGGTGTGGTCCTCTTTGGATTCCTCTTGTTTGGGGTTCTGTGAGCTTCCCAGACTTGTAAGTCTATTTCTTTCACCAGGTGGGGGAAGTTTTCTGTCATTATTTCTTCAAATAGGTTTTCAGTATCTTGCTCTCTCTCTTCTTCTGGCACTCCCATAATTCGGATGTTGGTACGCTTGAAGTTCCCCCAGAGGCTCCTTACACTATCTTCATAATTTTTATTCTTTTTTCTTTTTGTTTTTCTGGTTGGGTGTTTTTTGTTTCCTCATATTTCATATCTTTGGTTTGATTCTTGGGGTCATGTAGTCTACTATTGGATTTCTGTGTATTATTCTTTATTTTAGACAGTGTATGCTTAATTTCTGACTGGTCCTTTTCCATTTTTTTGGCATTCTCATTAAGGTCCTTGAAGGTCTCATTAAGTTTCTCGGAGGTCTCACTAAGTTTCTCGGCGGTTTCTAGAAGATTCTTATAACCGTGGTTTTGAACTCTATATCCAGTAGTTTGCTTTCCTCCATTTCTTTCATTTGTGACATGTTTCTTTGTCTCCGCATTTTGGCTGCTTCCCTGTGTTGATGGAGTGGCTTTGTGTGGTAGGTGACCTATAGGGCCCAGTGGCTCAGCTGCCCCAATCACCTGAGGTGGACACTCTTGGTGCACCTCTTTGTAGGCTGGGTGCACAGTCTTGTTGTAGTTAAGCCTTGATTGCCGTTGGTACACTGGGAGGAATTGACCTCCAGGCCAATTGGCTATGAGGATCAGCTGTGTCTATAATGGAAGAACTGCTGTGCAGGAGACACCCTTATGGGGCAGGACTTGCTTCAGTGGGGCTTTGGTGCTCACTGAGTCTGCCTCTTGAGTGTGTCATTTATGGATGTGAAGAGTTAAAATCTGGTGTTGTCTCACACTGACCACTAGGTACACCGGCTCCTGGATCTTCAAGGAGGTACAAGTCAGTTACTGTCTGAGGCCATCCACCAGGAACTACCGCGAGATATACAGATTTCTCCTCTTTGTTTGGGGTTTGGAAGTTTTGGAGCTATCTGACCTAGCTGCAATTTGTTAGGTTAAGCTGCGAAAGGGAAGGCCATTCATATGCAAAAGCTGCTGCGCACAGCTCTGGTGGGTTTGTAAATTGGACAGGGCAGGGTCTCAGGGAATCATTAGGGCGTGGCAACCAGCGATGGCTGCCAGTCAGCCTTCTCTGCATCTCTGCATTTCCATGTCCCCGATCCCATGCCCCAGCACAGCAAACAATGATTCCTGCGTGCACCTCTGTGAGAAAGCCACCCTCTCTTTCCGACCTGATGCCAGACAGTCCAGTTTCTCCCCATAGTAGTCTGGGTCCCCAGAGTCTCGCAGGAAACTGGAGTTCAGAGCAGTTGGGAGCTTGTGTCTCCCTTCCACTTGAAAAAGACAGCTGCATCCTCAGTTGCCAGCCCTCTCTGTGCACGCCTCCGTACCTCTGCTTTTCTGGGGCTCTGCACGTCCTACACAGTCTTAATGCGCCTTTTTCTTTCCTTCTAGTTGAAGAACTTCCACTCATCCAGCTTTCCCATGATTCTGGGTGATAGTCATTTTGTCTGTTAGTTGTAGTTTTGGTGTGGTTGTGAGAGGCAGCATGTACAGGTGTATATCTTATGCCGCCATCTTGTTTTTGTTTTTTCTTTCTGGTAATTTTCTTTCCTCCCCCCTCTCCTTCACAGGTGTCAGGCCTGCATCACAATCTAAAAGCTCCCCCTGCTTTCTTCACTTCCCTTATTCTCTGCAAGTATTATCCCCAGTAATTCTTGTGCCCATCTAGTCCCATCTTGGCATCTGCTGCTCTGAGGACCTGAACTTATGCACCTGACTTGGTCTCTGACATCAGAACAGCCTTCAGTTGGGCCCTATTTATTGCCATGCCCCTTCCTGGGGGCAGCATCCTTTATCAGTAGGATCATAAGCAATGGGAGAAGCAAAGGCTAGACTCTCCCAAGTCATTTTATCCTTGTCTTCTGCAGGCCTGGCCCATCCATGTTGGCATGGTAGCAATGCCTCTTCAGGGAATGTTCTGTCTGGTGCAGTGGTTCAGAGCACAGTTCACTCACTTTCCCAGAAAGTTTGATACTGGCCTTGCTGGTGGGTTCTCTGCCTCATAGCAATGTGTTATAATTTAAGGATCTGGGCAAGTACCCTGCCCTTCCTTTTCCCCCGAAACACCTAGAACCAGCTCTCTGTGGTTTCTGCCTCTCCTTTGGGTGGAACAGGCCACAGGGTACACTGGAAATGCCCTGGCTCCAGGCTAGCTCTGCCACTCTAGCAACAGGGTAGCTAGAAGGTCATTTTCTTTCTCTATTATTCAGTTGCTTTATTTGCAAATCAAGAAGTTGAAAAAAAAAAGTTGAACATCTTTTCCTAGAGACTGAATTTTATTTCTAGCCCCCAAACTCCCCAAAAGGCTAGTACTCTCCAGAGGCAAACTTTGTCTTCTTCCATTCTGCCCATTAAACATACACTAAACATGCATTATTAGCTTAGCTCTGTGGCAGACACTGGGGATTCAAACATCTAAAAGAGGTCTTTGCCCTCATGTTGCTCAGAGTCTTCCTAGGGAGACTAACATGTCCACAGATAATTCCAGAACAATGAAGATTTTGTAATCACCAAGAGATGAAAGACTTCTGCTTTGGCTTTTACTAACATTTTGTAATGGGAAGTGGGAGAGGTGCAGGAAATAGTTTTCTGATGACGTTTGGCTCAGAGAGGAAGGACAATGTGTTTCAATGTCCCCCACTTTAAAAAAAGAAAAGAAAAAAAAAAGTATTTATTTTCATTGAGAAGAAGAAACCAAAAAACGGTGGAGGTTGAACAATTAGGGAGAGTTTATTTTTTCTTTTACAGGTCATGAGGCTAGTTAACGATTAACAAGACCCACGTGGGTGTCTGGTGTTCAAAACTGTGAGTGGCTGGGTTATGTGATGTCTTTGGCATTGGGGTCAGCTTTACCCCAGCTCCGAGTGTGAGCTCAGCCATGCGCCCAGGCCTCCGGGGGAGATGCTTCTTCTGGTTGTGGGGGCTCTTTTTCTGGTTCGGCGTTGGAAGTGCAGGTAAATCGGGGACTCAGGCGTTGGGTGGGATGACTCAACCCATTACGTTATGTGTTGCTAATCCTTGGAAGGCCCCCTAAAAGTCCTCTCTCCTGAGATGAATTTACAAGGAGAAAAAGGCCTATAATTATAAGGGGAATGTAATCTTTCTCAAGTCAAAAGATTCAACTTCCCTAGTTGTTCTACTCATTTTTCTAAAAACCTCACTACTCATTTTCACCTTGCATAAGTCAAGGTGACTATAAGAAAATAAAATTTAATTAATTCCAAAATGTGATTCTTTTTAACCCGCTAAATATTCACTGTTCCAAGATAAAAATTTTCCAAACTAATGATTCTGTCACTGAGCTTGTTAGACATCCTTTTTAATATTGCTGCCCCGACTCAAATCCAGGCTTATCACCCCTCTGAGTAATAACTAGCCCCTGCCAACTTTGGTGCCCGCTAAGACAACTTCTCGCAGATGCCATTTGCATTCTCCCTTTCCAGTTAAAAACCCCACCCACCTCGGGCTTACGAGAAGCAAATCGAAACCCTACTGTTGAGATCCTCTGATGGTGAAGATCCTTGCCTGCCCCCAGCAGTGGCCCCACCCTTAGAAAGCTCCCCTCCCCCTGGGCCCAACAGCAGACTGCTTTTATTCTTCTTATTTTTTGTTGTTAATCTTCATCCAAGGATATTTTCCCCATTGATTTTTAGAGAGAGTGGAAGGGAGGGGAGAGACAGAGAAAGAGAAACATCAATGTGAGAGAGACATACTGACTGGTTGCCTCGAGAAAGCACCCGGACCAGGGCTGGGGATCAAGCCTGTAACCCAGGTACGTGACCTTGACTAGAATCAAACCCAAGTCCCTTCAGTCCTCGGGCCAATGCTCTGACCACTGAACACCCAGCTAGGGCTCCACAGACATTGAATCCTCATTCCCCAGTTTTAGAGAGTGGCATTCCCTCTGCCTGGAGTTTCTCATACTACCTTTCTGTTCATTTCAGCTCTTCACAACTTCCAAGAGGGCTTTCATGATTCCTATCTCCCTTGCAATACTTCATTCCTCTACTCAGCCCTCCTTCTCTGCTCCAAAGTTCAGCTTGCAGGAGTATATTTACTATCTGCATTAATGATTTGCTTTTAAAAAGTGCTGCCTAGCTTCATGTGTCATTTGTGTGTGTGTGTGTGTGTGTGTGTGTGTGTGTGTGTGTGTGTATAAAATGACCTCTCTCTCTCTCTCTCTCTCTCTCTCTCTGTATATATATATACATATATATATGTATATATATACATATATACATATATATGTGTGTGTGTGTGTGTGTGTGTGAGAGAGAGAGAGAGAGAGAGAGAGAGAGAGAGAGAGAGAGAGAGAGAATCCTTCCATATCAATATACGGAGCTATTTTGTTTTTTTCAAATGGCTGTTTATACACTATATTCTAGATCTGAAAGGATTTATATTGTACACATTGTTGATAGACATGAAATAAATTGCCCTGTAAAGAAGTTATAACTATTTATTAGTATGTAAACAAACCATTTCCCCACATCCCTGCCAACACTTTGTAATACCAAAACTTTTTCATATTGTCAATAGGATAGGAAAAATAGTATTATATTGCTGTCTTAATTCGTATTTCTTATTATGATTTCTGCTTCTGGTGTCTTGCTTAAGCAATTATCCTGTAAAGATTATCTCTCATATTTTTCTTCTAAATCCTACAGACTAATCCAATCAGACTAAAATCACCTGGGACAAATCCTTTGATCATGGCATCTTTTACTTTTTATTTTATTTTTAATTCTTTATTGTTTAAAGTATTAAAGATGTCTCCTTTTCCCCCTATTGACCTCTCCCCAGCCATTCCAGCACATGCTCTCACCCCACACCCTACTGTTTGTGTCCATTGGTTATGCTTATATGCATGCAAGTCCTTTGGTTGCTCTCTTACCCCCTGGTTGGACGGTCTGTTCAATGCTTCTATGTCTCTGGGTCTATTTTTGTTCATCAGTTTATGTTGTTCAGTATATTCCACAAATGAGTGAGATCATGTGATATTTATCTTTCTCCAACTGGCTTATTTCGCTTAGCATAATGCTCTCCAGCTCCATCCATGCTGTTGCAAATGGTAAGAGTTCCTTTCTTTTTACAGCAGCATAGTATTCCATTGTGTAGATGTACACAGTTTTTTAATCCAGTCATCTGCTGATGGGCACCTAGGCTGTTTCCAAATCTTAGCTATTGTAAATTGTGCTCCTATAAACATAGGGGTACATATATCCTTTCTGATTGGTGTTTCTAGTTTCTTGGGATATATTCCTAGAAGTGGGATTACTGGGTCCAATGGAAGTTCCATTTTTAATGTTTTGAAGAAACTCCATACTGTCTTCCACAGTGGCTGCACCAGTCTGCATTCCCACCAGCAGTGCACAAGGGTTCCTTTTTTTCCACATCCTCGCTAGCACTTGTCGTTTGTTGATTTGTTGATGATAGCCTTTCTGACAGGTGTGAGATGGTACCTCACTGTCTTTTTCATTTGCATCTCTCAGATGATTAGTGACTTTGAGCTTGTTTACATATGTCTCTTGGCCTTCTGTATGTCCTCTTTCGAAAAGTGTCTATTTAGGTCCTTTGCCCATTTTTGGGTAGGATTGTTTATCTTCCTTTTGTTAAGTTGTACCTATAAATTTTGAAGATCAAACCCTTGTTGGATATGACATTGGCAAATATGTTCTCCTATGCATTGAGCTTTCTTGTTGGTTTGTTGATGGTTTCTTTTGTTGTGCAGAAGCTTTTTATTTTGATGTAGTTCCATTTGTTTATTTTCTCCTTAGTTTCCATTGTCATAGAAGCTGTATTGGTAAAGATATTGCTATGACATATGTCTGATATTTTGCTGCCTATGAATTCTTCTAAGATTTTTATGGTTTCCCATCTTACGTTTAAGTCCTTTATCCATTTTGAGTTTATTTTTGTGTATGGTGTAAGTTGGAGATCTAGTTTCATTTTTTTGCATGAATCTGTCCAATTTTCCCAACACTATTTATTGAAGAGACTGTCTTGACTCCATTGTATTCTTTTGCCTCCTTTGTCAAATATTAATTGAGCATAATGGCTTGGGTCGATTTCTGGGTTCTCTGTTCTGTTCCATTGGTCTATATGTCTGTTTTTGTGCCAGTACCAGGCAGTTTTGAGAACAGTGGCTTTGTAATATGCTTGATATCTGGTATTGTGATCCCTCCAACTTTGTTTTCTTTCTCAGGATTGCTGCAGCTGGTCATGGCATATTTGAAAAAAAATTTTTTTTTTAAATTTCAAACTGTACTTTTTTCTTTTTGTTTCTTGGTTAATTCTCACCAGAGGATATTTTTGCCATTGATTTTCAGAGAGAGAGAGTAGAAAGGAAGGAGGGAGGGGAGAGAGAGAGATAGACAAGAGAGAAACATCCATGTGAAACACATTTATTAGTTTTCCTCCTGCACATCCCCTACCAGGCCAGGCGTCAAACCTGCAACCCAGGTATGTGTCCTTGACCAGAAATTGAACCCATGACCCTTCAGTGTGTGGGTCAGTACCCTAATCACTGAGAAACACCAGTCAGGGCCAGACCATGCTTTTTGTTTTAATTTTTTAATTGAATTTATTGGGGTGGCATTTGTTAATAAAAGTATACAGGTTTCAAATGTATATTGCATTGTGAGTTCACCACAAAGTCATATTTTCCATCCTTCCATCATATTTTAATACAATGTTGAATTTGATTTACCAACATTTATTTTTGTACATATTTATATTTATTATTTTGCATATACACTGAGTGGCCAGATTATTATGATCTCTGAATGCATAATAATCTGGCCACTCAGTGTATATCCTATATAATAAAAGGCTAATATGCAAATTGTCCCCTTGACCAGGAGTTCAACCGGCAGGTAGGTCGGTCAACCGCCCATGTCCCCTCCCCCTGGCCAGGCTGGCCGGACCCCACCCATGGACGAATTCATGCACCGGGCCTCTAATATATATATATATATATATATATATATATATATATATACACACACACACACACACATACACACACTGAGTGGCTAGATTATTATGCATTCAGAGATCCTAATAATCTGGCCACTCAGTGTATATTAATAGAGGAATTTATCAATTATTTTATTTCTTATATTTCTTTTGTCAGGTGTTGATAATAAGGTTCTTATAACCTCATAAAACAAGTGTCTAGTCCTTGAAACAATTTATATAAGGTAAAGAGTATCTGTACTTCAAAGGCTTGGTGGAGTTCTCAAATGAAACCATCTGGCATTTGTGTTTTAGGGCCATAGAAGACTCTTGATTGACAATTCAATTTTTTTGTGCTAGGAGATTTATTTAGGTTTTCTATTTCTTCTTCAAGGACATGATGACCATTTGCATATTAGCTCTTTATTATATAGGATATGTCTTGAAACCAGGTCATAAACACATTATGTTTTCAGGTAACAGGAGAAAAAGTGCAGCACAAGTTTTTAAGGCACTGTCATTTAAACATAAAGCTGGAGTATTCAAAATAGAATTCGGGTTTACAAGATGAAAGTATGGTGATTTTTACTAAAAAGTAAAAATCTCAAGAAGGAAAAAGAGAAATGGCATGCTTTATCCATCTTGTTTAGTGAAAGAGCTTCCATTTAAATTGTCTAAAGTAGCAGATACAATTAATATTGTCTCAAATTGTTTTAATTTTTAAGTGGTGTGGATGCTGACTACCAATAGTATCAAAAATATGTTCAGGATTGTTTGGATTGTATTTATAGTAAAAAAATGTCATGGGGATGGTCAATGAATTTCTGTTAAAAGCTGTTTCTGTGTGTTACATGTAACAAACATGGTAAATATTTGTTCACAGTCTTTGTTGGACAAACCATACATTTCAGTTTAAGTGAAATCAGCAAAAAGGAAATAGGTGAATTGATACGTGATTTTTTGAGATTAAAGTTAGTCTTAAAATATAAATAAAATGCGGAGCGTGTTCTCAGAAACTGTGCCATTTCTATTATATTGATGTGGTACATGGAAAGTACCTTGCTGAGGTAGGAAAGATTGGAATTGTAACTTTTCATCCATATAAACTTTTTATTGTTAATCACGTTTTGTATATTTCTTGTGAATTGGAATTTGCAGAGTATTTTAGAGAACAAATTACTGGATTAGTTTAATTTCATCTTTGGAGAAGAAGAAATCCCAAGTATTATATTTTGACTTTGATTTCACCAGAAATGTATTAAAAAGATGTTTGAATTCTAGCAATTTTTATAGAATTATAGATTGTAATTATATTTCAATAATGTATTGAAGTATACATTCTATTTTTGATTCATAACATCTTTTTTTGGTGACATTTTTTCTCCCAATGCTTTTAATACTGACTGGGATTAATTTATCCATTCCACTTGTCTTTCACTTCAGCATCTGTGTAATTTTGAACTGGTGTTCTGCTTTTACCAAAGTAAGAGGTTTTAAGGTATTGTTTTTCATTTCAAAACACTAGGTATACTACTTTGTTGAAAATACTCTTTTCTCATGGGTTCACTGCACAAAATAGAAAGGTCAGGTAACACAGACAAATTTCTTAAACATGCCTTGACATGTTTTTGTCAGGTTCATTCATATCGAAAGCTTTCAGCTACCTTTTCTTAGTCACTAATATATTACAGTCAGTGATAGTTTGTCTAAACTTTTAATTTCAACATGGCTATTCTATTTTAATTATCAAAGATATTTAAAATGACACATAGAGAATATATGTGTGTGTGTGTGTGTGTGTGTGTGTGTGTGTAATTTATTAAAATGGGTTTGAAGTGAAATATTACCTTGGAATACATTCTGAAAACTTTGAATTGGTAAGGGAGATTAAGTTGAATTACACTGATGTCATACAAAGGAGTCTGATGGTTACTAATGGTTTAAATCAATCTCTTTAAGAACTTCTTTTCCACTTTGAAAATGTGTCTTATCATTCATGGGTGCTGAATGCTGTTAAATTATTCATATATTGGTGCGCTGAGAATCTGGGTACCTTGATCTTTTATCCTCTTTCCTTTTCCATATCCACTAATTGTGAAGGGTTTTTGTTATTGTTGTTGTTTTCAACAACATGTAATGTTTATTTCACCTTTTTGTTTTGGGACTATGGATAAATCTGCATGCAAAAGCAAGATTCATTTTGCATGTCACAATCAAGATGTGTGTGGCAATCTAAGACACACTGATTGATTATAGAAGTTAATGCAGAACCAACCTTAATTGTAGTAACATTTCTAAGACAACAGTTTTGAAGCTATTTCTCCTTTGTCTATTTTGTAAAGGGGCTAATGTTGTATGAGTGTGTGGTATTAAATGAACTGTAAAATTGCCTTTGAAATTTGTTTAAAAAGCTAGCAGATGAGCCCTAGGGGATGATCTTATATTAATAAAGATTACCAAAAAAAGAAAGAAAGAAACTTAGACATAAACACCCTAGTTTGTTCCTAGTTCTGAATGGGATGCCTCTAATGTTTCACTAATAAGTACAATCATTGCCAAGGGCTTTTGCTAGATATCCTTTCTTAGGTTAAGCACCTTTGGGTGCTGAATTTTATCATACCCCTCCCCTACATCAATTTAGATGAGCATATGTTTTCTCCCCACCTTGGTTTGTTTACACATGAATTGCATGAATATATTTTCTGATGTTAAACCATCTTTTCATTCCTCGGATTAAAACCCTTCTTGACCGTGATGTGTTTTTGTTCTGTTATCCTTGATGGGTTTAGATTTGCTGATATTTTATCGAGGGTGTTTATGTCTATGTTTAATAGTGAAATTGGCCTTTAGTTTCCCTTTCTCCTTCTGTCTTTGTCTAGTTTTGATATTTTGGTTGTTTTTATAGAATGCCTTTGGGTTCTTCCTCCCCCTTTCTATTTCCTGGAACAGTGTGTTTAAAACAGGAATGGAAGGATTGGGAGAATGTCTCTGTAAAACTGTCTTGCAGGGTGGTTTTTTTATGAATAGATTTAGTACTGTTTACATTCCTTTATGTTACAGTCTTACATTTTATTTTTTTTTTCTTTCTTGACTAAGTTTCAGCAAGCTATATTTTTATAGGACATTGTCCATTTCTAGGAAAATGTCTGTATTTTTAACTTTTTGGTGGGTATATAAATATGCTCCTTTACGGTTTAAAAGTTGTACTGTATTTATATCCCCTTGTTTCCCCTACATTGTTTCCTTGTGACCCCCCTTACTCCATCTTATCAAAAGTAGTGTCTAATTTATTATTCTTTTCAGAGAACTAGCTCTTGGTGTTTATTGTGTGTGGCAGGTACTACTCTAGGCAATAGAGTGGACAAAATGAATAAAAGTGTCTACCTTCTCTGAAAGTATATTCTAATATGGGGAAATCAATATACAAGAAGTTTAATAATAAATGAATACAGTTTATAGTATATTGGAAGGTGATGATTGTAACAAAAATAAATAGATCAAGATAAGAAAACTGAGGGAACTGGGGTGAGGAGTATAAACAGGTTGCAATTTAAACAGGGTGGTTAGAAGAGAGAAGATGGCATTTGACAAGCAAAGACTTGAAGGAGGAGAAAGAATTAGCCATGTGGATGTCTGGGGAGAGACACTCCACGCCAGAGAACAGCCAGTGCAAAGACCTAAAGTGGGAACCTGTCCAGGGGGAAGACCCAGGGTAAAGCAACAGTCAGGTCAGCAAAGGGCTCCTGGAGGGGTTGGTTAGAGTTAGACCATTTAGGGCTTTCGTCCTTTGTTAGAACTTGGGGTTTTATTCTAAGTGAAATGACTTGGAGGCTTTTGCACAGAGATAGGATATGATTTGACTCACTTTTTTGGCTACTGGGTTGCAACTAGACTAAAGGGAGCCAAGGGTGAAAGCAGGAAAAGCAGTTGTAGGCCAGGAAGATGGCAGTGTATGGCAGCCTCCCCTTTATCTGTGGTTTGGCTCTCTGCGGTTTGTTCCCTGCCTTCCATCGCGATCAGAAAATATTGAATGGAAAATTCCATAAATAAACAATTCATAGGTTTATAATTGCACTTGTTTTGAGTATCTCACTTCACCTTATTACAGAGGCACTGTGCCATCTCACACCTTCACAAGAAGAAGGTTGAGTATCTATATACATAAAAGCCAAGCGACCAGAACAACAGGAACAATTGGTCGCTATGATGCGTACTGTGGCAGCCAACCGGCCTGATTGGGGCCCTGATTGGTGCCCCCCAACCCCGATTGGGGGCGGACCCAGCCAGCCAACTGCCTGCAGGCCTCCCCCGCACTGACCTGGCCTGATCGGCCCCCATCACCCATGCACGAATTCGTGCACCAGGCCTCTAGTAGGACAATAAGATATTTTGAGAGAACTTTTATTATAGTATATTGTCATAATTATTCTATGTTATTATTAGTTATTGTTGTTCATCTTTTACTGTGCCTAATTTATAAATTAAACTTTATCATAGGTATGTATGCATAGGAAAAAAACAGTATATAATGGGTTTGGTACTGTCTGTGGTTTCATGCATGTACTGTGGGTCTTGGAAGTAATTTCCCGTGGATAAGGGGGGACCACTGTAGGTAGTGAGAATGGTTTAATTCTGAGTATCTTGTTCTGAGGGGAGAGCCATTCGTAGTCATAATTCTTGTTCTGTGGGTGTGAAAGAAAGGGATGAGCAGAGATGTCTCCAGGAAGTTTGGCCTGAGCAACTGTGTTGCTAGCAATACTATTTATATTTCAATGTTTTCTTTAATTTCAATTATTTCCTTTATAGTTCTTTCCCTATATTTTATTTGGAGTTTTTGCATAGTTTTTCTTCAACTTTCTTAATTATAACATTAATTTACCTAACCTATTTCTTTCCCTTCATTTACCTACTATTTGCATTTGAGGTTATGCTTATCCCCCACTGTGGTTTTAGCTCTTTACTCAAGTTTTTATATGCATTGGTTCTATTGTCATTTAGATTTTAATATTCTCTAGTCTCCATTGTGATTATTCTTTAACCCAAAAGGGGTTTTTAAATCTCCAATTGTATTTTAAAAATAATTAGACTGCACTTTATTTAGCTAATGTCTGGATAATATTGATTCTTTGATGTTTGTGTGCCTTGCTTTGTGATGTACAGTGCTCATTTAAAAGGACTCTCAATTCTTTGGTGGAAGGTTTCCCTAAACCAGTGGTCGGCAAACTCATTAGTCAGCAGAGCCAAATATCAACAGTACAAATTGAAATTTCTTTTGAGAGCCAAATTTTTTTAAACTTAAACTTCTTCTAACGCCACTTCTTCAAAATAGACTTGCCCAGGCCGTGGTATTTTGTGGAAGAGTCACACTCAAGGGGCCAAAGAGCCGCATGTGGCTTGCGAGCCACAGTTTGCCAACCACGGCCCTAGACCAATAGAGCAAATTTACTCATTTGTGATGTCCAAGTCTCATGCTCAACCAGAGCCCTTTCACTATTTTTGTTCAAAAGCCAGAGGCTGGCCCTAGCCAGTTGGCTCAGTGGATAGAGCCTTGGCCTGCGGACTGAAGGGTCTCAGGTTCGATTCCTGGTCAAGGGCACATGCCCGGGTTACAGGCTTGATCCCCAGCGGCAGCCGATCAATGATTCTCTCTCATCATTGATATTGCTCTCTCTTTCCCTCTCTCTTCCTCTCTGAAATCAATAATATATATTTTAAAAAGCCAGAGGCTGGGAAAGGCAGAGCTGTTGTAGTGCCAGGCATCTTTCTCTTTTGTGTCCTTCGGGAGCTCAAGTTGTAGGCTGAGGAGTGTGGGGGCTTCATGCCAGGGTGTCCAGGAAGGGACATACAAGAGGACTTGGGGCTCAGATGCAGAGGTGGTGGAAATGCCGGTGCACCTTAGTACTTTGTAAGGATGGGGTTCCCACCATCTGCTCATGGGGCCACAACTCACTGCTCCCAGATCCACATGCTTCTTGTATATGTGCTCCCCCGTGACCTCTGAAGACTGATAACCATTCCAGAAGACTAAAATTGCTGTCTTCTTCATGAAGGGACCTGCACAAACCGAAGTCTGCAGTCTGAGCCTCTCTAATTCTGTACATGGCTTTGTCCCATGGCAGTAATGCGAGGCAGCCGCTAACAGTGCCATGACTGGGGCCGTGTAGCCTGGGTCAGTGTGTGCTTGTGCGGCTGCTGCTGGTCCCTCCCTGCAAGCCAGGCTGGGAGCCGGGTGCCACACCTCTTCGCCACAGAAGCAAACATGGGGTGCAATGTTGGGTATTGAAGAGGGGCCAGATTTTCAGCTCCCCGGAAAGGAGGAGTTTCATGCTGCCTTTTTCAGTTCAGTATTTTTAAAGGCCCTTCAATGACCTTGACCATAAAATATCCCATTTAAACGTACCTATTGTGAGGTGCTGTAGAGTGGGTACAGCTTGTGACAGGTTTGCTCTGACCTCTGGCTAGGTGGCCATGGGCCGGGCACAGAGGCTCCGGATTGCTCATTAGGATGATAATGATGGGGCTGGACTGGGGTTCAGTCCAGAGTGAGCTTCATCCCAGCCCAACTGCTTATCTTGCTACCCGGGTTTTTTTTTGTTTTTGGTTTTTTTTTTTATAAATCTGTGTTACTTTGCTAGAGCTGCTGTAACAACATGCCATAGACTGGATGGCTTAAACAACAAAAGCTTATTGACACATGGTTCTGGAGGCTGGAAGTCCAAGATCAAGGTGGCAGTAGGGTTGGTTCCTCCTGGGGCTGTGAGGGAAGGATCTCTTCTTGGTCTCTCCCCTTGGCTTGTAAATGACCATCTGCTCCATGTGTCTTCTCATCATCTTTCTTCTGTGTCTGTGTTCAGATTTCTCTTCTTATAAGAATGCCAGTAATATTGGATTAGGGCCCATTCTAATGGTCTGTTTTAATGTGGTTACCTCTGTAAAGACCCTATCTCCAAATGCAGTCACATTCTGAGGTACTGGAGGTTAGGACTCCAATTTATGGATTTATAGGGAGACTCAGTTTAGTCCATAATAATATCCATTTCACCATGGCCTTTAATCTTCTATTGTTGAGTAATATTCATATTCATCTCTGGCATTTTTATCTTTAGATGTGAAAAATATTCACAGATTTTGATTTTAAAAATTATGCAGGTTTTAATAAATGAATCTGATTATATAATACTGGAGGCCGATGCACAAAATTCGTGCAGAGAGGGGGTGGGGGGGTCCTTCAGCCCAGGCTGAACCCTCTCGCAGTCTGGGAGCCCTTGGGGGATGTCTGACTGCAGGTTTAGGCCAGATCGCCAGACATCCCTCTCTCAATCCAGGACCCCTCGCTCCTAACTGCCCCCTACTTGCTCCTAACCACTTTCCTGCTTGCTCCTTACTGCCTGCCTGCTCTCTCCTTACCGCTTGGCTCTCGGCTCCTTACCTACCACCCACCTGCTCGCTCCTTACTGCTTGACTTGCCACTCCTTAGCACTGCTGTGGAGGTGGGAGAGGCTCCTGCCACCATTGCTGCACTCCTGCCACCTGGCTTCTGGCTGAGTGATGCTCCCCTGTGGGAGCACACTGACCACCAGGGGGCAGCTCCTGCGTTGAGCGTCTGCCCCATGGTGATCAGTGCACGTCATAGCAACTGGTCGTTCCAGTCGTTCCAGTTGTTTTGCCTTAACAGTCGCTGGGCTTTTACATATATAGATATAAATATATAATATATGTAATCTAATATGTGTATTATCCATATGAACCTAACTGATTTACAATGCCTGTAAGCCCCTGTTTCTTTCTTTCTTTTTTTGGTAATCTTTATTAATATAAGATCATCCCCTAGGGCTCATCTGCTAGCTTTTTAAACAAATTTCAAAGGCAATTTTACAGTTCATTTAATACCACACACTCATACAACATTAGCCCCTTTACAAAATAGACAAAGGAGAAATAGCTTCAAAACTGTTGTCTTAGAAATGTTACTACAATTAAGGTTGGTTCTCTATTAACTTCTATAATCAATCAGTGTGTCTTAGATTGCCACACACATCTTGATTGTGACATGCAAAATGAATCTTGCTTTTGCATGCAGATTTATCCATAGTCCCAAAACAAAAAGGTGAAATAAACATTACATTTTGTTGAAAACAACAACAACAATAACAAAAACCCTTCACAATTAGTGGATATGGAAAAGGAAAGAGGATAAAAGATCAAGGTACCCAGATTCTCAGCGCACCAATATATGAATAATTTAACAGCATTCAGCACCCATGAATGATAAGACACATTTTCAAAGTGGAAAAGAAGTTCTTAAAGAGATTGATTTAAACTATTAGTAACCATCAGACTCCTTTGTATGACATCAGTGTAATTCAACTTAATCTCCCTTACCAATTCAAAGTTTTCAGAATGTATTCCAAGGTAATATTTCACTTCAAACCCATTTTAATAAATTACACATGCACTAATGTGTCATTTTAAATATCTTTGATAATTAAAATAGAATAGCTATGTTGAAATTAAAAGTTTAGACAAACTATCACTGACTGTAATATATTAGTGACTAAGAAAAGGTAGCTGAAAGCTTTCGATATGAATGAACCTGACAAAAACATGTCAAGGCATGTTTAAGAAATTTGTCTGTGTTACCTGACCTTTCTATTTTGTGCAGTGAACCCATGAGAAAAGAGTATTTTCAACAAAGTAGTATACCTAGTGTTTTGAAAAGAAAAACAATAACTTAAAACCTCTTACTTTGGTAAAAGCAGAACACCAGTTCAAAATTACACAGATGCTGAAGTGAAAGACAAGTGGAATGGATAAATTAATCCCAGTCAGTATTAAAAGCATTGGGAGAAAAAATGTCACCAAAAAAAAATGATATGAATCAAAAATAGAATGTATACTTCAATACATTATTGAAATATAATTACAATCTATAATTCTATAAAAATTGCTAGAATTCAAACATCCTTTTAATATATTTCTGGTGAAATCAAAGTCAAAATATAATACTTGGGATTTCTTCTTCTCCAAAGACGAAATTAAACTAATCCAGTAAATTTGTTCTCTAAAATACTCTGCAAATTCCAATTCACAAGAAATATACAAAACATGATTAACAATAAAAAGTTTATATGGATGAAAAGCTACAATTCCAATCTTTGCTACCTCAGCAAGGTACTTTCCATGTACCACATCAATATAATAGAAATGGCACAGTTTCTGAGAACACGATCCGCATTTTATTTATATTTTAAGACTAACTTTAATCTCAAAAAATCACATATCAATTCACCTATTTCCTTAAACTGAAATGTATGGTTTGTCCAACAGAGAGTGTGAACAAATATTTACCATGTCTGTTACATGTAACACACAGAAACAGCTTTTAACAGAAATTCATTGACCTTCCCCATGACATTTTTTTACTATAAATACAATCCAAACAATCCTGAACATATTTTTGATACTATTGGTAGTCAGCATCCACACCACTTAAAAATTAAAACAATTTGAGACAATATTAATTGTATCTGCTACTTTAGACAATTTAAATGGAAGCCCTTTCACTAAACAAGATGGATAAAGCATGCCATTTCTCTTTTTCCTTCTTGAGATTTTTACTTTTTAGTAAAAATCACCATACTTTCATCTTGTAAACCCGAATTCTATTTTGAATACTCCAGCTTTATGTTTAAATGACAGTGCCTTAAAAAATTGTGCTGCACTTTTTCTCCTGTTACCTGAAAACATAATGTGTTTATGACCTGGTTTCAAGACATAGCCTATATAATAAAGAGCTAATATGCAAATGGTCATCATGCCCTTATGCCCTTACCCCGGGGCCAGGGTACCTGAGGCCAGGCAGGGGGACCTGAGGTTGCACTTCTCGGGCCCCCCCCCCCCCCCCGCCCTGCAGGGCTTGATGGGGGTGGGGCTAGCCAGGTCTGGGTCTCGCGTGGTTTTGAAGCGCACGCAAGTGGGTGGCGACTTGACTCTGGGTCCCACGGCACGCCCCAGACTCTGACAGGAGGGAGATTTTCATATATATTTTACTAATTTTTTCATCTCTGACACTTCTATTATAGAGAAAGGGAAAAATAGCAATATTAAAATATTTCCTCTAATTAATTCCCTTTTAATGTGCATGAATTTCGTGCACAGGGCCACTAGTATTAAGTATTTACTTACAAATGTCCAGGTCATGTTTACCAGTTGGCATTCTTTTACTTAATGAGTAGGTATTTTGCATTGTGACATTTAATCAAGACATTAATGTGAGTACAAGACTGTTGATTTAAGACAAGTTTGAGACCCACTAAAATTAATTGTTGTATTTTGTCCTTCTGGTTGCTGTGGAAGCTTCTTTGGACATCATTAGACATCTTAGTTCTTAAAGTACAACTTTAATGCTATATGAATTTTGCCATTTTGCTAATACTGATAGGCTCTGTGCACCTACTGTTCCACTGGAATTATTTATTCCATTCATATTAATTTTGAGTACAAATCTGATGGGGGAGCTTCTGGGTATTTAGGTCCACATTCTACTTTCAGGCTACATATTTTGTTTTCATAATTTGTCCTTGGTGGCCCAATAGTCATGCCTGTTCACCTTGTAAGTGTCATATCTTCATCATCTTCAAGGCCCCAGCTAGCCATACCATCGCCTACTCCTTTTTGTCCTTCTTCAAGTTCTTCCAATGAGCGAAAATTATGAGGAACTTTAACTCCTGTGGAGACTGCCATCTTCTTCTGTACCCATGTTTCTTCCTTCCTTTCAAGAACATCTTTCTGTCCTCCCAACAACAGATGACCTCACCTTGCATTGCTCTCGTTTTGTTTTGTTTTCCCTCCAGGAGATACGCCTCCTACCGAACAGCCAAAGTGCACTGACTTCCAGAATGCCAACCCCTTCCGAGGCACCAATCTCAAAGTCCAGTTCCTCCTCTTCACCCCTTCGGATCCTCACTGTGGGAACCTTGTTGAAGAAAGTAGTGACCTCCAAAACTCTGGATTCAATGTCACTCTGGGAACCAAACTAATAATCCATGGATTCAGGTGGGAGCTAACCAATCAATAGGATTGCCTATGCTAAGCATGAGAAAGTGATCATGGGAAGGTAGTGGGGAGTAAGGGGAGGAATGAATTGGCTCACTGTCACATGTCCCATCCCTCATCTCCTGCTGTCTGTAAAGGTGTCTCATGTCAACATCAACACACATTATGTTGTTTATTCCTATTGGTTACATATGTTATTCCTCCCTCAGCCCCTGTCTACACACGCTCGAACAATAAATATGTGTGATCTTGGACAAATCACTCCAGCCCATGGAGCCTTGGTTTCCATAAGGGAGAAAAAGGGAGTTTGTAGAGATGGTCTCAGGGGCCTTTCCTCCTTGCAGTGAATGAAGTCACAGGCTTTTCACAATCACTCACCAATCACTCAGGGGTAACGGCCTGGTGTTGTTGTTTTTTAAATACAGAGTTTTCTTTTCTTTTCTCACTTCTTCCTGGGTTTTATGACCTAGGAAACTTCCACTTATGGGTGCTACTTCTGTCCCACCCAGAGGCTAGCATTTCTCAGGAATGTGCCAAAGTCTCTCCCCTAGCAAATCCTACATTTAGCCACTATCCAAGGCTGAGTGTGTGCCCTCGACCCGGGGATAGCTAATAGAGCTGGGAAGCTCATCATGCTCCTCACCATGTGTACTCTTTCCGAGATCCCCCAAAGCCACTTCCATGACAAATTCCAGTCTGTGTTGCTCTGTCCCATGAGCATGCTCTGATTGTTCCTGTGCTGTGACAGGCCATTGAGAAAACTTCTTTCCTGATCCCAATTGCTTGGGAAGAAAGCATTCTGAAATTTTAAAAACCATTCTCCTTTTTTCTAGAAAGGTGCTATTACACTGCAAGTTTCAGAATGATAGGGGCTGTATTTTATTTATTTATTTATTTATTTATTTATTTATTTATTTATTTATTTAATTTTTGCAAAGCACCTAGCACACTGCCTGGCTCATTTGCTGAGGAAATAAATAAGTGAATGGATAAATAAAAGCATCCTCAAGAAAGTACCTATTTTCTGGAATGAGAATTAAGATTGCAAATCTTAACTCTAATGTACAAATCTATCCTTTCTTTCCCACGAATCACACAAGTAAGGCCAGTGCACATGTAGTTGATACTTTGCACAGAGGGCTGGGGGCTGGGGATTGGGGGCTGGGGGTTAGGGGGCTGAAATGCAGCCTGAGTTCTGAGCCTAGCACGGAGCTGCAGCTACCCAGACAAGAGGCACCCTATCGTAATTTACACAAAGGCTCCCTACGTGCAGGCAGAAGCCCTGGTCACTTTGGGACTCTGTCCTCCCTATGCTCAACTTGCTGTGACTTATTGCCCTTGTATCCCCCTTGCCTAGTCTTGACATTTTTTTCTGGGTTTATTCTGTTAACAGAGGTTCCCAGGACAATGGATATCAATTTGGCAGATAATTGTTCTATCTTTTCTTGGCCTCATGACTAGGGCTTTAGGAACAAAGCCTTCCTGGATTGAGAAGCTCATCAGGACCCTTCTCAGGGCAGCAGACGCTAACGTGATTGCCGTGGATTGGGTGTACGGCTCCACAGGCGTCTACTTCTCAGCCGTGGAAAATGTGGTTAAGCTGGGACTCAAGATCTCCAGTTTCCTCAGTAAACTCCTGGTGGGTTAGCAGGAGGGAAGCAATACATGAGGAGGAGATTTAGGGTGGAAGTAGAGCCACCCAAGGGCTTGTCAGTCTCCTCCCCTCCCCCTCTCCTCCTCTGTATATTGGGCCCCTGCATGTCAGGTAGAGAGAGCCAGTGGCCAGCTTCAGTCATCTCTCAGAGGGAGAATGTGCTAATGACTCACACTGGGCACCAAAGGGAAAGTAAGGGGATTACCCCTGGAGCACCCAGCAAGAGGGCAGGGGCTTACCAGAATGAGGATTCTGCCCTCCCCAACCCTCTCATGCTCTGACCTAAGCATGTGAAGCACCTGTATCATGCATGCCCAGGGCCCTCTGCTGCGAAAGCCTCAGGGGAAAGTGCAGGCTTGTGAGGCCAGGCGGCTGCTGAGGCCCAAATTCAATCCACTGTAAATGTCTGTTGTAGGTGCTGGGTGTGTCGGAGTCCTCCATCCACATCATTGGTGTGAGCCTGGGGGCCCACGTTGGGGGCATGGTGGGACATTTCTACAAAGGCCAGTTGGGATTGATCACAGGTAACATTCTTCCCTGCCCATCCTCCCAGGTTTAGAGAAAAGTAGAAAGAATGCCCTGAAAATGTCTTTGTTGAGGCAAGCAGATAGAAGCGTTAAACCTTTTGGTGTTATGATAAAGTCATCCATGACCACTAAAATTTATTTATTGGGACACTTTTGCATAAAGTGATATTGTGTTATTGCATGAGCTCTAATGTCAGTGTAAGAAGCCATGAAGTTCTTGCTAAACTTCAGTTTCTACATCTGTGATGCAAAAATATAATAAACTAGAGGCCTGGTGCACAAAATTTGTGCACTCAGTCGAGGGGGGAGGTAGTGGTCCCTCAGCCCGGCCTGAGCCCTCTCGTAGTCTGGGAGCCTTCAGGGGATGTTTGACTGATGGCTTAGGTCCATGGGGAGCGGGCCTAAGCCATCAGTCAGACATCCTTAGTGCTGCAGCGGAAGCGGGAGAGGCTCCTGCCACCGCCGCTGCGCACGTCATTGCTACCAGTTGTTCTGCCATTCGATCGATTTGCATATTAGCTTTTTATTATATAGGATGGAGCCACTTTAAAATGAAATCAGAGTTGTCATCCCAGAAGAACTGCCTTGCACATCTTATGCCTAAAACCTTTGGAATGTTAAAACAGGGCAAAATAACCTTTGGACTGGGCCTTAAGCAACATTGTGTCCCAAAGAACTGTTTGCAAGGATAACAGGAAAGTAGGTATTATGACTACCAGCTGATGACTACCGGACTGAATTAAAAACACTGTTTAGAATTATTGTTGTTATGTTAGTTTATCTGCATCAATAGAAATGCCGTCCTTCCATTGATGTAACGGTTCCTCTTCCCTTTCTCGTAACATTATTTAGGTTTCTGCCTGAATCAGTGATTCTGAATAACTACTCTTTTTTATATCAAATAAATGCTTGTTGCCTCTCACTTTGAAAGATCTTTCATTGTTATGTTAATAGCTCATATCTTCTTGGCCCACTGTGGAAATCACCTTTAAACAGTGTGCTAAATACTTGCAAAAGTGCGGTATGCTTTATGCTTCAGGAGCTACTCTTAATCAATTAGGGGCTAGACTTGTGTGGAAATTACCATCTAGTGTAACAACTCTGAGTCATGTTCTACAAGCCTCTCAGAGGAGCCCAAATGGGATGAGACCTACTTGCCCAAAGTGATACTCCATTCATTAAAACTCTCCTTCCTTCTTTTTTTTTTTTTTTTTAATGAATCTTTATTGTTCAGATTACAATTGTTTCTCCTTTTTCCCCACATATCTCCCCACCACCCAGTTCCCACCCCCCTCTGCCCCTACCTCCCCCCCGCTGTCCTTATCCATAGGTGTATGATTTTTGTCCAGTCTCTTCCCATACTCTCCACACAGACACCCCTTTCCCCCTGAGAATTATCAATCCACTCCCATTCTATGCCTCTGATTCTATTAAGTTCACCAGTTTATTCTGTTCATCAGATTTTTAATTCACTTGACTTTTAGATTCACTTGTTGATAGGTATGTATTTGTTGTTCATAATCTTTATCTTTCTTCTTCTTTTTCCTCTTTTTAAAGAATACCTTTCAGCATTTCATATAATACTGGTTTGGTGGTGATGAACTCCTTTAGCTTTTTCTTATCTGTGAAGCTCTTTATCTGCCCTTCAATTCTGAATGATAACTTTGCTGGGTAGAGTAGTCTTGGTTGTAGGTTCCTGCTATTCATCACTTTGAATATTTCTTGCCACTCCCGTCTGGCCTGCATGGTTTCTGTTGAGAAATTAGCTGATAATCGTATGGGAGCTCCCTTGTAGGTAACTAACTGTTTTTCTCTTGCTGCTTTCAAGATTCTCTCTTTGTCTTTTGCTCTTGGCATTTTAATTATGATGTGTCTTGGTGTGGTCCTCTTTGGATTCCTTTTGTTTGGGGTTCTGTGCGCTTCCTGGACTTGTAAATCTATTTCTTTCATCAGGTGGGGGAAGTTTTCGTTCATTATTTCTTCAAATAGGTTTTCAGCATCTTGCTCTCTCTCTTCTTCTGGTACCCCCATAATTCTGATGTTGGTTCGCTTGAAGTTGTCCCAGAGGCTTCTTACACTATCTTCAACTTTCTGAATTCTCTTCTCTTCATGCTTCTCTGGAGGAGTATCCTTGGCCTCTTTGTATTCCAAATCTTTGAGTTGATTCTTGCAATCCTCTAGTCTGCTTTTGGGTCTCTGTATAATATTTTTTATCTCAGTCAGTGTATGTTTAATTTCTAGTTGGTCCTTTTTCATATCCTTGAGGGTCTCATTGAATTTATCGGCCTTTTCCATGAAATTCTTGAAAAACCTTATAACTGTGGTTTTGAACTCTATGTCCAGTCGCTTGTTCTCCTCCATTTCTTTGGTTTGTGATCTGTTTCCTTGCCTTCTCATATTCTCTGCTTCCCTGAGTTGGTAGGGTAGCTTTGTGTACTAGATGTCCTATTGGTTCAACGGGTCAGCCTCCCAGTTACTTGAGATGGACACTCTTGGTGTACCCTTGTGTACTGTGTGTCCCAGCAGGAGCTACAGCAAGAACTAGTTTTCTCCTCCTTTGCTTGGGCAGTTTTGGAGCAGTCTGACTGGAGCTGCAGCTAATTTGGATGAGCTGCCACAGAACAGGCCATTTATATGCAAAAGCCGCTGTGTGGAGCCTGGGCGGGTTTGTAGAATGTGTGGGGCGGGGCCTCAGGGCTGGGGGGGGTCTCAGGGCGTCACTAGGTTGGGGCGTGGCCAACGGCGAAGGCTGGCGTCTCTGCCTTTCCACGTTTCCAAGTCCCTGCGCCCCGCGCTCCAGCACAGTAAACAATGATTGCTGGGCGCACCACTGCAAAAAAGTCACTCTCACTTTCCGACCCGATGGCCGAGAGTCCAGCCTCTCCCCGTAGGTGTCTGGGTCCCCCGAGTGTCCCCAGAAACTGGATTTCAGAGCGATCGGGAGCTTGTCTCCCTGCGGGTTGAAGAAAAACCGCGCGCCTAGTCGCCCGCTACCAGCCCGATTCGCGTGCCTCCGTACCTCAGCTCCCCAGCGTTTGTGCTCCTTTCTTTTCCTAGTTGTAAATCTTCCACTCAGCCAGCTTTCCCGTGGTTGTGGGTGGTAGATGCTCTGTCCCTTAGTTGTACCCTCGAAATTGTTGTGTGGGGCAGCAGATTAGCTGCTTAACTATGCCGCCATCTTCGATGCTATTCCCCAACCTTGTCCTTCCTTCTTTAACTCCATTTTCCACTCCCTCACTAGCTTACTGTGATCTCCCAAACAAGCCAGGTGCATTTTTAAAATTTTTATTGTTGAGAGTATTACGGGTGTCCCCCCAGTTTCCTCCCCCATTGCCCTCTCCACCTGGATCCTGCTCCACCCAAGGCCTTCACCACCCTATTGTCTGTGTCCATGGGTTATGTATATATGCATATAAGCTCTTAGGTTAATCTCTTCCCACCCCTTCTCCCTGCTTCCCTCTGAGATTCTTCAGCCTGTTCCACATTTTCATGCCTCTGGTTCTATTTTATTCATCAGTTTATTTTGTTCATTAGATTCTTTGTTCATTTTAATTTTCAGATTCAACTGTTGATAGATATGTACTTATTGTCATTTTATTGTTCATACTAGAAGCCTGGTGCATGGAATTTGTACACCGGGGGGGGGGGGGGCGGTGTCCCTCAGCCCAGCCTGCACCCTCTTCAATCTGGGACCCCTTGAGGGATGTCCCACCAGGATCAGGCCTAAATGGGCAGTTGGACATCTGCCTCTCAACTGCCCTCCCCTGCTGGCCATCTTGTGCCGGCCATCTTGTGTCCACATGGGGGCAGGATCTTTGACCACATGGGGGCAGCCATCTTGTGTGTTGGAGTGATGGTCAATTTGCATATTACTCTTTTATTAGATAGGATAGAGGCCTGGTGCAAAGGTGGGGGCTGGCTGGTTTGCCCTGAAGGGTGTCTCGGATCAGGGTGGGGGTTCCCTTGGGGTGTGGGGCAGCCTGGGCGAGGGGCCTATGGTGGTTTGCAGGCCAGCCACGCCCCCCAGCGACCCAAGCGGAGGCCCTGGTATCTGGGATTTATTTATCTTCTACAATTGAAACTTTGTAGCCTGGAGCAGAGCCAAGCCTTCTGCTCGCTCCGTGGTGGCAGCCATTTCTGTTGGGGTTTATTTACCTTCTATAATTGAAACTTTGTAGCCTTAAGCAGAGGCCAAGGCAGGCCAGGGCAGATGGAAAGCTTGGCTTTCTCCATCATTGGGGACAACCCTAGCCTCCTACTCTCTACAGCTCCATGGCTGCTGCCATTTTTGTTAAAATTTATTTATCGTCTATCATTGAAACTTTGTAGCATTGAGTAGAGGCCTGGGCCGGCAAGGGCAGGCAGAAAGCTTGGCTTCCTCCATTGCCGGGGAAACCCAAGCCTCCCGCCTGCTCTCTGTGGCCGCAGCCATCTTGGTTGGGGTTATTTGCATAATTGCTCCTGATGGGCTGGTGGGCGTGGCTGGTGGGCGTGGCTTGTGGGTATAGTGGAGGTACAGTCAATTTGCATATTACTCTTTTATTAGATAGGAATTTCATCCTCCTCCTCCTCCTTCTCCTCCTCCTCCTCCTCCTCAAGAAGACCCTTTAACATTTCATGTAATACTGGTTTGGTGGTGATGAACTCCTTTAGCTTTTTCCTGTCTGTGGAGCTCTTTATTTGATTTTCAATTCTAAGTGATAGCTTTGCTGGCTAGAGTAATCTTGGTTGTAGGTCCTTGCTTTTCATCATTTTGAATATTTATTGCCACTCTCTTCTGATTTGCTAAGTTTCTGTTGAGAAATCAGCTGACAGTCAGGGGCATTCTCTTATAGGTAATTAACTGTTTTTCTCTTGCTGCTTTTAAGATTCTCTCTTTGTCTTTAACCTTTGGCATTTTATTTTTTTTTTTATTTATTTTTTTTTTTTTAAATTTCTTTATTGATTAAGGTGTCACATATTTGTCCTCATCCCCCCATTCCCATCCCACCCCTCTCCCCCCGCATGCCCCAATCCCCGGTTGAACTTAACCGGTGGATAGGCTTATATGCATGCATACCGGTCCTTTGGTTGAACTCTCCCCCCCCCCCCACCCTCCCCCTACCCTCCCCTATCCTCCCTCTGAGGCCCGATAGTCCGATCGATGCCTCCTTGCTTCTGGTTCTGTTCTTGTTCCTCAGTCTATGTTGTTCATCATTTCCTCTAGATGAACGAGATCATATGTCACTAGATATATACTAATAAGAACTGAATGTGAGACGAGCAATAATATTTATGCTGACAGGCAAATGAATCAATCTGTAGCGAGCTTCCCCCTGGACCAACAGTTCTTTTGAGACCCAATTTCGATGTCCAGTAGTTCCTTATGTGTACATGTCAGCACTGACCCCTCAGCTCTGGATGGTGGACAAATGGTGGTAACGGAGGTCCGACTCCCTCTGTTTTGGTCTCGGCCGAACCCAGGGGCATGGCGTCACCTAGACTAAGGGGCACGTGGCCTCACCCCTACCCAAGGGGCGCGTGGTCTCACCCGGGCCTGGGACCCAGCCTCACCCGGATGGATCCAGGGGCGCACGGCCTCACCCGGACCCAGGATCTGGCTTCACCCGTACCCAGGGACGCTTGGCCTCTCCCAGACCCAGGAGCACGTGGCCTCACCCGGGCTTAGTTGCACAAGGCCTCACCTGGATCCAGGGACACATGGTCTCTCCCGGACCCAGGGACGCTTGGCCTCTCCCAGACCCAGGGCCACTTGGGCTCACCCGGGCCTAGGTGCACGAGGCCTCATCCTGATCCAGGGACACATGGTCTCACCCGGACCCAGGGACGCTTGGCCTCTCCCAGACCCAGGGGCACGTGGCCTCACCCGGGCCTAGGTTCACGAGGCCTCACCCGGATCCAGGGACACATGGTCTCACCCAGACCCAGGAACGTTTGGCCACTCCCAGACCCAGGGCCACTTGGGCTCACCCGGGCCTAGGTGCACGAGGCCTCACCCAGATCCAGGGACACATGGTCTCACCCGGACCCAGGGACGCTTGGCCTCTCCCAGACCTAGGGCCACTTGGGCTCACCCGGGCCTAGGTGCACGAGGCCTCATCCGGATCCTGGGACGCATTGTCTCACCCGGACCCAGGGACGCTTGGCCTCTCCCAGACCCAGGGCCACTTGGGCTCACCCGGGCCTAGGTGCACGAGGCCTCACCCGGATCCTGGGACACATGGTCTCACCTGGACCCAGGGATACTTGGCCTCTCCCAGACCCAGGGCCACTTGGGCTCACCCGGGCCTAGGTGCACGAGGCCTCACCCGGATCCAGGGACACATGGTCTCACCCGGACCCAGGGACGCTTGGCCTCTCCCAGACCCAGGGCCACTTGGGCTCACCCGGGCCTAGGTACATGAGGCCTCACCCGGATCCAGGGACATATGGTCTTACCCGGACCCAGGGACGCTTGGCCTCTCCCAGACCCAGGGCCACTTGGGCTCACCCGGGCCTAGGTGCACGAGGCCTCACCCGGATCCAGGGACACATGGTCTCACCCGGACCCAGGGATGCTTGGCCTCTCCCAGACCCAGGGCCACTTGGGCTCACCCGGGCCTAGGTGCACGAGGCCTCACCCGGATCCTGGGACACATGGTCTCACCCGGACCCAGGGATGCTTGGCCTCTCCCAGACCCAGGGCCACTTGGGCTCACCCGGGCCTAGGTGCCCGAGGCCTCACCCGGATCCAGGGACACATGGTCTCACCCGGACCCAGGGACGCTTGGCCTCTCCCAGACCCAGGGCCACTTGGGCTCACCCGGGCCTAGGTGCACGAGGCCTCACCCGGATCCTGGGACGCATGGTCTCACACGGACCCAGGGACGCTTGGCCTCTCCCAGACCCAGGGCCACTTGGGCTCACCCGGGCCTAGGTGCACGAGGCCTCATCCGGATCCAGGGACGCATGGTCTCACCCGGACCCAGGGACGCTTGGCCTCTCCCAGACCCAGGGCCACTTGGGCTCACCCGGGCCTAGGTGCACGAGGCCTCATCCTGATCCAGGGACACATGGTCTCACCCGGACCCAGGGACGCTTGGCCTCTCCCAGACCCAGGGCCACTTGGGCTCACCCGGGCCTAGGTGCACGAGGCCTCACCCGGATCCTGGGACACATGGTCTCACCCGGACCCAGGGACGCTTGGCCTCTCCCAGACCCAGGGCCACTTGGGCTCACCCGGGCCTAGGTGCACGAGGCCTCATCCGGAACCAGGGACGCATGGTCTCACCCGGACCCAGGGACGCTTGGCCTCTCCCAGACCCAGGGCCACTTGGGCTCACCCGGGCCTAGGTGCACGAGGCCTCACCTGGATCAAGGGACACATGGTCTCTCCCGGACCCAGGGACGCTTGGCCTCTCCCAGACCCAGGGCCACTTGGGCTCACCCGGGCCTAGGTGCACGAGGCCTCATCCGGATCCAGGGACGCATGGTCTCGCCTGGACCCAGGGGTGTGTGGGCTCTCCCAGACCCAGGGGCGCTTGGCCTCGCCCGGGCACGGGATCCAGCGTCATCCGGGTCCAGGGGCACTTGGCCTCACCTGGACCCGGAGTCCGGCCTCACCTGGACCCAGGGGCATGTGGCCTCATCTAGACCCAGGGACTTGAGACCTCACTTATACCCAGAGGCGTGTGACCACACCCGAGCCCAGAGGCGCGCAACCCCGCCCGCACCCGGGTCTCAGCGGGGCCCCGTCTTCCCGATCCCAATTCCTGCCGGTCAATCCCCCCTCAGCAATTCCCTGGCCATCCTTCCAGAGCTTCAGTATGGCTGCTGCAGAACTCGTCGGGCGGCGGCTCGGCGAAGCTCCGGTGCACCCGGTGCATGGCGGTGGGCCAGTCTGGCGTCGCTGCGTTGGCCCTTGGGTCTGCATCGGTGGCCGGTCGCCGAGCATGCGCACCTGGCCGCTTCCGGGGCGTTGAGATTCTTGACGGACTCAGAGGTCAGCAAGCGCGGAGTCTCCCACCCCATGTCTCATAGGGGCTCGTCTGTCCGTGCTTGGCTGCCAGTGGAGCCGTCCCCTCAGCCGGAGACCGCCGGGGGAACTGCGCCGAGCACGTTCCAGGCCGCTGTTGTATCGCCTGAGCCATAGTTCTTTTGTGTCGCCTGAGCCGTAGTTCTTAAAGTGTGGTCTTTGGGTCACCGGCATCAGCATCATCCCACATACCCCTCTTTTATTCTAGTTGTAGAGCATCTACTCAGCCAGCCCTATGGTGGTCTTGGATGGTGTCTGCTCTGCTCTCTTGTCGTAGTCTCAAAGTTGTTGTGGTAGGCAACAATCAGGCTTCCGCCCTATGCCTCCATCTTGGTCCTCCTTTGTATAGTTAAGTCTTGATTGTTGTTGGTGTCACTGGGGGGGCTCTCTTTGTCTATAAAGGAAGAGTTGCTGTGCAGGAGACACGTTTATGGGCCGGGTCTTGGTGCAGCAAAGCTTTGGCGCTCACTGAATATTCCCGTTGAATGTGTCCCTTATGCACGTGGTTGAAATCTGGTGTCATCTCCCACAGACCACTAGATGCCCTCGTTTCTGGGTCTCCAATGGGGTGTAGATCAGCTACTGCCTTAGGCACTCAGCAAGGATTACAGCAAAACCTGTAGTTTCTTCCTCCTGTCTGAGTGGCCCTGGAGCAGTCCGACTAGAACAGCAGATCATCTGGTCCGCTGCCAGAGGGCAGGCCACCCACATGCATAAGCCGTCGCTTGGGGCGCAGGTGTGCCTGCAAGACTTGCGGGGCGGGTCTTCAAAACGTGCGGGGCGGGTCCCAGGGCGGGGCGGGGTCTCAGGGCGCCAACAGGCCATGGTGTGGTGAGCCTCGATGGCTGTGAGTCTGGTCCTTCTGCCTTCCACGTATCTAAGTCCCCTCGTTCCGCACTCCAGCGCAGCAAACACTGATTGCTGGGCGCACCTCCGCAAAAGTCCCGCCTCTCCCCGCAGGCATCTGGGTCTCCCGGGGTTCGCCAGAAGATGGGTTTCAGGGTGATGGAGAGCTAATCTCCCTTAGGTTTGGAACAAAAGCCCCTTTCCCCCGCCACCAGCCAGACCCACGCACCTCCACACCTCATCCCCTCCGTTTTCGCTGGGTGCGAGGCAACAGAACAGCCTTTAACCTCCGCCGCCATCTTTTTCAAACTTCTCAATTTGTGCTTCTTAATCCCTTCATTTCAGTCAACTCTACTGAAGTCTAGCGCCGCTGGGAGGTGCACGGAAAGGGCGCCCGGGCCTCCGTCCGGTGTGCGGTGCGCGCGTCCCGCGGAACCAGGCGCGCGAGGGCCGCGCGGCTGGGACGGGCGCTGGGCGGCCGCTGAGCTCCAGGCACCGCCATCGCCGCGTTCTGGACGTCGCCGCCGCGGCGTCCCCCCAATTTATACTTCTTAATCCCTTGAATTCAGTCAACTCTACTGAAGTCTAGCGCCTCCGGGAGGTGCACGGAGAGGGCGCCCGGGCCTCTGTCCGGTGTGCGCGGCGCGCGGCCCTCGGCACCAGGCGCGCGGCGGCTGCGCGGCGGCTGCGCGGCGGGGAAGGGTGCTGGGAGGCCAACCTTTGGCATTTTAATTATGATGTGTCTTGGTGTGGGCCTCTTTGGGTTCCTCTTGTTTTGAACTCTGCGCTTCCTGGACTTGTAAGTCTATTCCTTTCACCAGGTAGGGGAACTTTTCTGTCATTATTTCTTCAAATAGGTTTTCAATTTCTTGCTCCTTCTCTTCTCCTTCTGGCACCCCCATATCCCAGAGACTCCTTATACTATCTTCATATTTTTTGGTTCTTTTTTCTTTTTGCTTGGGTGTTTTTTGCTTCCTCATATTCCAAATTCTTGATTTGATTCTTGGTGTCCTCTACTCTTCAGTTGAATCCCTGTAAATTATTCTTCATTTTAGTTAGTGTATCTTTCATTTCTAACTAGTCCTTTTTCATGTCTTTGATTTTCTCACTAAGTTCTTTGAAGCTCTCATTAAGTTCCTTGATCATCCTTAAACCATTGTTTTGCAATCTGAATCTAGTAGTTTGTTTGCTTCCATTTCATTTAGTGTTGTTTTGTTTTTTTTCTGGTGTTTTCTTCTGTTCTTTCGTTTGTGACATGTTTCTTTTTCTCTGCATTTTGGCTGCCTCCCTGTGTTTTTTTCTATGTATTAGGTAGAGCTGCTATGTCTCCTGGATTTGATAGAGTGGCCTTGTGTATTAGATGTTCTGTAGGGCCCAGCCTTCCCAAGTCACCTGAGCGGGTCACTCTAGGTGATCCCCTGTGTGAGCTATGTGCACAGTCCTGTTGTAGTTGATTCTTGATTGCTGTTGGCATCACTTGGAGGAATTGAACCCTAGGCCACAATTCCTGCTGGTTTTTATAGCCCGAAGTAATGGGGATTTCTCTTCCTGGCACTGGAACCCTGGGCTGAGGGGTCTGGTGTGGGGCTGGGATCCCTTGCTCCTCATGAAGACCCTCCATTCTGTGCCTCCACTCTTCCTATAAGTCTCAGAGTGGCTTCTTCTTTAATTCTCTTGTTGTAGGACTTCTGTTTGGCCAGATTTCAGATAGTTATGAATGATGGTGGTTCTGTATTTTAGTTGTAATTTTAATGTGGTTGTGGGAGGATGTGACTGCTACATTTATGTGTGCCACCATCTTGATTGGAAGTAACTACTTGCATTTTTAAACTATATTTGTAATTTTATTTGTTTATCAAACTTTGATATAATACTTAATACAAGCCTGCATTGTTTTAAAAAAATATTTATTGTTCAGATTATATCAGATGTTCCTTTCCCCCCCCCCCCCCCCATAGCTCTCCTCCACCTGGTTCCCACCACACTCCAGGCCTCCCCCCGCCCCACTGACCTCATCCATAGGTGTAAGCTCTTTGTCCAATTTCTTCCCGAACCCCCCACAACCCCTTCTCCCCAAGAATTGTCAGTCTGCTCCCTTTCCATGCTCCTGATTCTATTACATTCACCAGTCTATTCATTTCATCTGGTTTTTTATTCATTTGATTTTTAGGTTCACTTGTTGATAGATATGTATTTGTTGTCACTTTGTTGTTCATAATTTTTTATCTTTACCTTTTTCTTCTTCTTCCTCTTCTTAGAAAATACCCTTCAACATTTCATATAATATTGGTTTGGCGGTGATGAACTGCTTTAGCTTTTTCTTGTCTGTGAAGCTCTTTATCTGACCTTCAGTTCTAAATGATAGCTTTGCTGGGTAGAATAATCTTGGTTGTAGGTTCTTGTTATTCATCACTTTGTATATTTCTTGCCACTCTCTTCTGGCATGCATAGTTTCTGTTGAGAAATCAGCTGACAGTCATATGAATACTCCCTTGTAGGTAACTAACTGTTTTTCTCTTGCTGCTTTCAAGATTTTCTCTTTGTCTTTTGCCCTTGGCATTTTAATTATGATGTGTCTTGGTGTGGTCCTCTTTGGATTCCTTTTGTTTGGGGTTCTGCGCACTTCCTGGACTTGTAAGTCTATTTCTTTCACCAGGTGGGGGAAGTTTTCTGTCATTATTTCTTCAAGTAGGTTTTCAGTATCTTGCTCTCTCTCTTCTTCTGGCACCCCCATAATTCGGATGTTGGTACGCTTGAAGTTGTCTCAGAGGCTCCTTACACTATATTCATATTTTTGGATTCTTTTTTTTTTTTCCTCTTCCGGTTGGGTGTTTTTTGCTTCTTCGTATTTCAAATCTTTGACTTGATTCTTGGTATCCTCTAGTCTGCTGTTGACTTTCTGTATATTATTCTTTATTTTAGTTAGTGTATGCTTAATTTCTGATTGGTCCTTTTTCATATCCTTGAGGTTCTCACTAAATTTCTCAGAGGTTTCTAGAAGATTCTTGAGTAACCTTTTAACTGTGGTTTTGAACTCTATATCCAGTAGTTTGCTTTCTTCCATTTCTTTCATTTGTGACATGTTTCTTTGTCTCTGCATTTTGGCTGCTTCCCTGTGTTTGTTTCTATGTACTGGGTAGCTGCTAAGTCTCCTTGAGTTGATAGAGTGGCCTTGTGTGGTAGGTGTCTTATAGGGCCCAGTGGTTCAGCCTCCCCAGTCACCTGAGGTGGACACTCTTGGTGCACCCCTTTGTGGGCTGTTTGCACAGTCTTGATTGCTGTTGGTATCACTGGGAGGAATTGACCTCTAGGCCAATCGGCTGTGATGACCAGCTGTGTCTACACTGGAAGATCTGTTGTGCAGGAGGCACCCTTATGGGGCAGGACTTGCTTCATTTGGGGCTTTGTGATCACTGAGTCTGCCCCTTGAGTGTGTCTCTTATGGATGTGAAGAGTTGCAATCTGGTATGGTCTCACTCTGACCACTGGGTACACTGGCTCTTGGATCTCCAGGGAGGTGCAAGGTCAGCCACTGTCTGGGGCCACCCGGCAGGAGCTACAGAAACATCTGCAGATTCCTCTTCTTTGTATGGAGTTTGGAAGTGCCCAGACGAGGCCTAGTTGTGAAGCAATGCAGGCTGCTGCTGCCAGACCTTGGGCCTTCTTTTGAAAGCTTTGGGGCTCTCTGACCCAGCTGCAGTTTGACAGGTTTTAGGTGGAGAAAGGACAGGCTATTCATATGCAAAAGCCACTGCGCACAGCTTGGGGGGGGATTGTAAATTGGGTGGGGCGGGTTCTCAGGGAATCACCAGGGTGGAGCAAACAGCAATGACTGCAAGTCAGTCCTGCACTGGAGAGGTCCCCGGGTCTCTGGGTCCTGCGCTCCCGTGCAGGAACAATGATCGCTGTGAGCACCTCTGAGAGAAAGCCGCCCTCGTGTTCCTGTCCCGATGCCAGACAGTCCAGTTTCTCCCCCTTATGTGTCTGGGTCCCCCAGAGTCTCACCCAGAACTGGAGTTCAGAGCAAGTGGGAGCTTGTATGTCCCGCCTGATTAAAAGAGCTGCACATCCAAGTGCCAGCACTTTCTGTGCCTCTGCACCTCTTACCAGTCTCAATGTGCCTTCTTCACCTCTCTAGTTGTGGAACTTCCACTCAGCCAGCTTTCCCGTGGTTCTGGGTGGTAGTTGTTCTGCCTTTTAGTTGTAATTTTGATGTGGTTGTGAGAGGCAGCAAGTATAGGTGTTTACCTATGCCGCCATCTTGGTTCTCTCCACTACTTGCATTTTTGAATCCTTATCTCAGGGTCTGCTTTTTGGGAGGGAGAGAAAAAGGGGTCCAAATTAAGACATGGGGATAGTAATATTTCCTTCATTATGTTCTTGTGAGGACTAGCGCATGTAAAACTGCTCAGCAGATGGCCTGGCACATAGTGGCTGCTCAAAAATTATACTATTGTTGTTACTCCATGAGGATTAATATCACTCACATTAACAAATGGTTGGTGTTATTAAGCTTAATGTAGAGCCAGAGAAAGTGGGTCACTAAGAGGTTAGAGACAGTAGAACAGAGGTTCCTGGGTATGGGAGTTCTGAGTTAGTTCTCTACTCTTGGGTTCTTGTTGGGGGACTCTGAACCGAAAGGGCTGCCAAGGTAGGTGTGTGGTGGGCCTGGGAGAGTTCCTGTGGCTGAGGGGAAAGGGGGCCGTTGCCATCAGTCTGTCCTTGTAGGCCTGGACCCTGCTGGACCAGAGTATACCAGAGCCAGCCTGGAGGAGCGCCTGGATGCTGGAGATGCCCTCTTTGTGGAAGCCATCCACACAGACACCGACAGTGAGCTGGGAGTTCCTCCTGGGGTGGGGAAATGAGAACCGGGTAAGGGCTAAGGGGCTGCCATATCTCTGGGTGGCCCTGGGCAGATTCCCTCTCCTGCAGGCTCTCTCATTTTCTTAGCACTGAGATGAATGGTTTTATTGTTAGCTAGCAGCAGGCCTGAGATTTTTTTCATCAAAATTACAACTAAAAGGCAGGCTCTCTCAATTCCCCCGCACACTGCAGGCTCTCTCATTTTCTTAGCACTGAGATGAATGGTTTTATTTTTAGCTAGCTGCAGGCCTAAGATTTTTCAATCCATGGACCAGTCTCACTCTCTGATTCAACACTAACCCTGTGCTGACGTAGTGCCAGTGTGGGCACTGCTGCTTGGCTGACATACGGGAAAGTCATGCTGCTTTTTCAGGGTGATTGTGCCTGGCCCGGGGGGAATGGAACATTCTACTCATGGGACAGATTCTCAGGCTCCCAGGGGATGAGCCCAGTTCTTCAGTCCACTGAAGAGTGAAAAGTCCCCTCTCCAGTAGTGACAGGCCCAGGAAAGAGTCCCAACTCTGAATCCACTATGACCAAATTAAGCTCTTCTGACCAGTTAGAAAGGGAGTGGGCATTCCTCCTTATTTCAACTCCCTATCAAATGCCATGAATCTGCGCCAGGCTCTGTGCTCAGCATGGTGGGTAAAGGAAGAAATAGCATCTGTCCCTACCAAAGTGTGTGCAGTTCAAGTGAGAGATCCATGTCTCATTCCCTTTGCTCAGAAACCTTCTTTTAGCATCCAAGACTCACTGATTGATGATTCTGGATGAAACCCATGCAATCATAGTGTTCAAACCTCTCCTTCCTTCATCTCACAGAGAGGAAACCAAAACCCATAGGGCTCTACCTAAATTTGTCCCTAAGTTTGCTAAATAGGTGATGTATTAGGTCTCTGTTTACCTGAGCCAAGCCTTTCAGTGCCTCTTGAAGTCGGAGCCTCTCCTTAATGTGACCAAAGGAAACTAAATCATTCCATTCATCTCAGTCTTCATTGAGCTAAGTAATGGACACTGAGAACACTGCAGTGAACAGACATACATTAGGCCCCTGCCCATGTGGAAGTTACAGGTTAACTGGGCAAACATCCACTCATTTATCCCTTCAGTAAGTATTTATCAGGCACTCACATGTGCCAGGTATTCTGCTGGATTGAGGATGTAGCAGAAAAAAGACAGGTAGAGGCCCTGCTGTTGTGGAGCTTACATACAAATAAACGGACAAGGTAGTTACACATTGTGATTATGATAAGGAAGGATATGAGTGTGAGGGTGACTTGGGTAGGCTGTCTCCTTTAAGCGGAATTATGGAGGACAGTCTACCCAAAGACATATTTGACGTGAGACTTTGCAGATGTGAATGAATCAACCCTGAGAAGAGCTGGGAGAAGACCAATTTAGTTAGAGAAGAGAGCCAAAATGAAAGCCTGGATGTGGGTGGGGGCAGGGCAAAGAGCAGTGAGTGAGGCACTGAGTGAGGTTGAAGAGGAGGAAGCAGAACCAGCTTGCCATGGCAAGGAGTTTACATTTTCTTGTATGATCAGTGAGACTAGGACAGTGATTGGATATCCTTAAAGGATTACTGTGGCTACTACGCAGAGAATGGACTTGCAGGGGAGCATTAAGAGAAGCCGGGAGGCATATTAGAGGGTGTTTGCAGTAAGACTGAGAGGTGATGGTGAGAGATGACGGTGGCAGTAGAGACAGAGAGAAGTAGAAAGATTCAAAATATATTTTTGAATATATTTTGAGCGGACCAGACAGGTGATGAGATAAATGTAGGGAATGAAAGAAAGGGAGAAATCAAGAATAACTTCTAGGTCATTGCTTAATACCTGGATAGATGGCATTAAACAAATAATACACAATCAATTGCTTGCAATAATGATAGATGATATGAAGAAAATTTGTGTCTTTGGTAGCTGGATCCGACCCAGTCTGAGGGATCAGACATGGTCATGATGATGAAATGAAGTCTATGGTCTCTCAAACTCCTCTCTCTATAACCAGGTCATATTTCTGCTCTATCAGGAGAGCACAAAAATATGTGGGAGAATGTGAAAATGTGGCCCCAAACATATATGTCTGAATTATTGCTTGAAATAAAATAGAAATATTCCACAAGGAAACTTACCAAGCTTATAACATTTACTGATTTATTAAAACTTACGTTAAGGGTAAGTTTTCTTGATTTTCATTAGGCAAATATAAGCATCATCTTGGGAATTTATTTTGTGCTTCCTGTCAGCAAACCCTCTTTAGAAACCTAAGGGTTAGTTCTGCATTCTCATAGCATGTAGGAGTGAGGTGAGTGCTCATTCAGAACACAGAGTAGGTGGGCTCATAAGGTCACACCTCAGGCTCTGCTGCCAGTGGACTCTGCTGTGGTACCTGGGCAATATGGCCCTGCAGTGAGATGGTAACAGGCTTCTGTCTCCTTTCAGACTTGGGTATTCGGATTCCTGTTGGACATGTGGACTACTTTGTCAACGGAGGCGAAGACCAGCCTGGGTGTCCCACCTTCATTCATGCAGGTCAGAAAGCCACAGAGAGTAGGTGTCTGGCTTCCCCAAAGGCCGGAGGTCACCAATACCCTTTGTGTTGAGTCTGCTAGTGTGGGCCACAGAAGGTCTTCCTTCCAGTATCCTTTGCTATGTCCCATAATGTCTTACTCAGCACTTATTGAATGGATGTCTTTGGAGCCCAGGAATTCTGAGAAGACTAAAATTAAAAGCCTTCCACATACATACAGCGCCCTCCCCACTTCTTAGGTGCTGCCATGATATAACATCACTCAAGGCAATAATCTCTATCATTGGGTCCTGCTTTGTGGCAAGAGTCCAGACTAGCTACATCCTTTACAGACCTAGTTCTGGAAGAAGTATACCAACATGCCCAAAGCTAGGTAGCCAAAGGATCAATTCACTGAGTGACCATATTCCCAAATGCTGAGAACCAAAATCAACAGTAATTAATATAAATGAGAGAAGTCTGGTCAGAAGGCTGAATTGGGCTCTTTGATATTCACAGGGTGAATATTTGCATTTTATTACCTACTGCTGACTCAATGGCCTAAAGCAAACTCTCCCAACCTGATAATCTTACTGTTTACTAAATATTACCATTGTTTGCATTCCTAAAAGGCAATTATGTATTCTAATAAATTAAAACAGATGGGAATGGAGACTCAGTGGAACTTGGCTACTACAGCTGAGCTTTCCCTGGCTTCCCCCATATTTTCCAAATTTATATTTCTTGTCTTGTGTATTAATTTGTGTGCCAGCCCTTTCTCCAAGCCTTTGAACCCAAGGCCACGCTGGCCGTGGCTTCACACCCAAACTTACTAAATTTAACAGTCCTCCAAAACTCTTTTCAAGATAATCTTCTTGAATACATCAATAAACATACATTTCTTCTCTTCTAAACATATTTTTATGAATGTTCTTTTTGAATATACACATGTTCATTGAATATATTCTTAGCATTTTAAAAACATTACATTTGTCAAAAGTTAAATATTAAGGGTTGTTTAGTCTTCTTATATTCTTCTTATGAATATAGTCAAACTATCAGCATTTCATATAGGAATTTTATCCTGATATCTGTTGACTATCTTTTTAGTTTCTTCCTGGTTTACCAAATTTTTGACATTTTCATTTTAAGGATTATTTCAACAATTGTATTGAATAACGACTAATCAAATTTACTGATTTTCCAGCTTACATATTTCCCAGCAATTTTGATCAGATGGGATAGTATGGTTTTAACGGCTTTTGAAAATTTCTATGGCATTTAGTTGGCCACTTCTAGTTTATTCTCCATAGCATAATTTGAGAGGGATTTAGTTTGTCTCTCCCAGCTCCCTGTTGCAGCTAGAAGGAGGTTGGCCATAGAGCATCCCAACCGGGGGCAGTGTGTGGGTGGGGGGGGATCAACACACAGCTCAAACTTAGTTGCTGATTTCAGGGTTGGGGGTGGTGGTGTCCCAAGGTGAAGGGAGAGTTTGAACATGCCTGAACCCTGAAATTTTGGCTCACTACAGACCTTTTAGCCCCAGCCAATTCATCTGATACGAGTTACTGCAAATTTTTAAATAGTAAACAAAAACAATAACAAGAAAACCGAGTTTTTGGTAAATTGGTACATTTGGCAAAGTGAGCATATCAGTCAGTTGGCCAGGTGAACCCCAGCACGTTGGCTTCAGAGGTTGACTATGCACCGCTTGCTACTGACTCCTTTGATAGTCTTGTTACTGGGTTGGGTTTAATGAGATTGTAATTTTTTGTAAAAAAAAATTGGTTATGTGAGTGATGATGAAGGTAAAATGTGCAGACAAGGTATCCATTTAGAGAAGTGGAATTAGAATTGCCAAGTCTGTATGCTCTCATTTTAATTCTAAAAGAGAATTAGCATGATCACAGAAGAATCCCTTTCAAATTCAGCAATTTTCTCCATAGATTAAGCGTAGGTATCTTTGTAAAATGAAAATGAAAAGAAAGAGTGCAGTAACCATGTCTACTCGTCATCTTTAAATGTGACTCAGGGGACACCTGTGTATCTATAGCCTGCAGAATAGAAAAGTCAACAGAGTTATGGTAAGTAGCATCAGGGAGTCTCCCTTTGCCTCTAACTGAAAATGTGATTGTGTTTCTTTCCCCCGTTCAGGCTATAGTTATCTGATCTGTGATCATATGAGGGCTGTGCACCTTTACATCAGTGCCCTGGAGAATCTCTGTCCCCTGATGGCCTTTCCCTGTGCTAGCTACAAGGCCTTCCTTGCTGGACACTGTCTGGATTGTTTGAATCCTTTTCTGCTTTCCTGTCCAAGGATCGGTAAATGCTACCTCTTTGTTTCCTCTGACAATTTGGGGGAAGTTCAAGTATTGCTAGTTGTCTCCGCTTTAAGTCCTGATCTATGGTCAAGAAATCTACCCAACTGTGATAAAGAAAATGTAATCGATGGGGTGTTCAGCCTCTTCTAACCTGGAGGATGACATTTTTTTTTTTAATATATTTTTTTTATTGATTTTTCAGGGAGGAAGGGAGAGGGATAGAGAGCCAGAAACGTCGATGAGAGAGAAACATCAGCTGCCTCTTGCACACCCCCCACTGGGGATGTGCCCGCAACCAAGGTAATGCCCTGACCGGAATCGAACCCGGGACCTTCCAGTCTGCAGGCCGACGCTCATCCACTGAGCCAAACCGGTTTCGGCTGGAGGATGACATTTGGCCCTGGGTCCCATCCCTCACTCTCTATATTGCTGCCTGATGCCATACTCACCCTGCACACACCCTTCACATACACACAGCCCATCCCCTGCAGGACCAGCCTCACGACGCTCTCTAGAAACAGCGCTATATTCCAGAGCCTCTGACTCCACTTGCAAACCGGATACTTGACAAAGGTCCTTTTAGTTGGTCAAGCCATTCTTGAACTCCTGGTAGTCCCTAAATCAAGGTGCTTTGGGGAAGTCCCCAAGATTGGCACACATGGGCCACTTTAAAGGTGTGAGGCTGCGGTGGCCATGTGCCAGCTGGAGGGGTGCTTAATGGCTGGCCGGCGCAGGCACGTTCCTGGATGACTGAGGGATCTGGTGTTGACTCACCTGTGCAGATCATTACTGGAAACATCTTGGGGTTATCTATCCTGAATGAAGGGCTCCAGGAAAAACTCTGGGAAGTGTAAATGGTTCCTTCCCCTCCCTCTCTCTCCCACTTCCCACCCCTGGCTTCCACTCAGAGCTACAATAGCCTGGCATTGCTCACATGAATAAAATTGATTTCATCTTGACAAAATGGTAAAGTAGGGCTAGCTTCCCACAATAAAGCAAATCAACATTACTGCCTACTTGTTGGGCATATGTCATGATTTCCCTCAGATGTGTCAGACAGGCTGGTGTAACAACTACTCCTCTCACAACAGCCTCATCTCTCACTACACTTTCACTGACATGGAACACCCCGGGGATGCTAACTACTGTACTCCCAAGAGCATTGTATGTTTCCTTACTCTTTGGGCCTTTGTTGGAACTGTACTCTCGGCCTAGAATACCCTTCCCAACTTGTCAACCACTATTCAGCTCAAACACTTCCTGTGTTCCTACTACACAGGAGGTAAATGCCATTAAACAACTGTCATGTAGATTGTTTTGCAAGTTGGAGACATAATTTCAAATTTCTTAGAAATATCTCCTGAGAATGGGCCAGGTGACCTAAACTTCCTATTTACTTGTGTGTTTATCCCCAGCTGGTCTGAGTTGCATGTATCCTGGGACTCACCATAGGGCATGGCATGCAATGAGCATGCAGTGTGGTTGTTTGTAGAATGAAAGGGTGCATGAATTAATCAATATGTGGCTGGGTGCCACGGACCCTGAAATGGCCGTTTCAGGACTCTGCTGTCTTTGTTTTTCTTGACTTCCAGGGCTGGTGGAACAAGGTGGTGTCAAGATAGAGCCACTTCCCAAGGAAGTGAGAGTCTACCTCCTGACCACTTCCAGAGCTCCGTACTGTGGTGAGTTGGGGGGAAGCATGCACAGCTCAGCTCTGCCAGTGTACTGTCCAGCAGAGTCCAGGGCTCTGGCTTGGGCTGTGTCCAGCCCAGCTTGGTAGCCAAGGTGGGAGGTGAAGGACTGGGGCAAAGATGTCATGGGAGGGGTGGGACACAGCCACTACTGGTCTCAGATAGAACCTGAACTTTCAGAGCCAGTTTATCCCATTACTCTACTAAGGATGAGGACTTGGGAGCATCTTCCTACTTATATACTGATCCTAGTCCCCATTTCAGCTCCCCCCAAATCTGCCCCTCCAGTCTGGGCTCTCTCTAGAGTGGTATTTGAATGTACTTCTGGCTTCCTCTTTCCTGCATACTTTTTTACCCCCTTCTTGATGCCCATTCATACATCCCAACTGTTCACCGTTGCTTCTAACCTTAGCATTTCATTGAAGCTAAGGTGCCAGTGATTATAAAGATTTTAAATGTGAGAGAAAAGTGTGCCTTAGAATCTATGAACTACATTGTAGGCTGAAACATCATCTTTCCTTATATGATTTGCATCTTAACTAGGGTGACTCTACTTCCTGGTTTGTGTTTGTTATCCTGGGATCTCGTCTGGTTTATTGTGTGCGCAGAACAGAAGCAGGCTGGGTTAGGATGATAAATTATATGGCCAAGCTAATTCTAACTGATTTTCTGATCAACTGTGTCTGGTTGCTGGAGGGATCTTTGTGGCCATACCTTACTGGTACTAGGAAGTCGGATGCAGTGTGATAGGGAGATCAAAGTTCAGACTCTGTGGTCTTACAGACCAGGATTTGAATCTCAGCTTCTCCACTCACCAGCTGTGTGACCAGAAGCAAGTTACTTAACCTTTCTGAATTGCTATATCCTTATGTAGAAAGTGGGAACAATAATTATACTGTACCTACTTTGAAGAACCAATTACACAAATAAAATAGTATACAGAAAGTTAGTAGGTCAGTGACTAGAACCTGATAATTAATAATTCCCTTCCCATTATCAATCAGACAACTTGGGAAAGTAGATGCAGGTGTTTCCAATTGCATGCCAGAGAGAATTCATGGCTCCTTCTTAGGAACAAAGTGGGTTACAAGAGTTAACTGTGGGCTTTTCACATGTGTCAGCTCCCTTGATAACCCAACTCTGAGAAGTAGGTGTGAGGAAAGGGAGGCTCTGAGAGACTGAGTGATTCAACTCTAGGCCTTCTGACTCCAAATTCTATACTCTTCCTATGCCACCTGCCTCCACACCTGCTTCTTTGCTCCTCTTCTGAGAACCTGCTCTTTGCAGCCGTATTTCTCAGCTACTCATCTGAACTCAGCACCCCTTGGAGATCAGCCTGAAGGAGGATGCTTAGTCCAGCGGTGGAGGCAGTGCTGTGGGGAGCAGATGTCCAGTTCTATTTCCCGGGCAGCTTCCAGGCCACCTGAACTGGCTCCTCCCTGTCTGCCCAGGGAGCACATGCAGATTACAGGCATTTGAAGATCCCACTGAGGCAGATTCATGTAGCCATAATTTTTCTGTTTTAAATTTGTTGTGAGACCTCCTCCCAATGCCCTCAGAAGCATGGTCCTGTCTGTTCAGGAACAACTGTTTGCCTTTGTGCTTTGAGGCTTCTGTTCTGAGTGTTCAAGCTGGGACCTTCCATGCCCTTGGGGTATAGCCTTCCACCTGGTAGTGCAGGTGGTGCTGGCAGCTGGCAGCTCCCTGTTCTCACCCACTCCCAGGCCATCATGGCACTGGGCCGGGCTCAGCAGTGCTGACCAGGACAGGGATTACCCTATACTCCTGCCAGGCATGCACCAGCAGGGCAGAAAATCTTCTCTAGATAAGCTTAAATGAGGTGATAGAGAAGAACCTTTTCTCTATTACCTAATTCTCATCATGTTCTATGAGGTGATGCTGGAGTTATTGTTTTTGTACTTTTTAAATATATTTTATTGATTTTTTTTTACAGAGAGGAAGGGAGAGGGATAAAGAGAGAAACACCGATGAGAGAGAAACATCGATCAGCTGCCTCCTGCACACCCCCTACTGGGGATGTGCCCAAAACCAAGGTACATGCCCTTGACCGGAATCGAACCTTGGACCCTTCAGTCTGCAGGCCAATGCTCTATCCCACTGAGCCAAACCAGTTAGGGCATGGAGTTATTGTTTACAGATGAAGGAACTGAAACACAGAGAGGTTCAGTGACAGACAAGGCAACACAGCGGGTAAGCAGCAGGGCCGGGCCTTGTATCCAGGTCTCTTGACCAACCGTTCAGGGCTCTGTGTGCTGCTTCCCATGTCATGCGCCTGTGCAAATTGGTTGCCACTGACCCAACGTTAGCAGACCTGGGCCTCCTGGGCCTTCCCGATAATGCAGAGCAGGGAGAAGTAGAACCTTAGGCAACTTTCTTGGTCAATGATAACTTCTGGCAAAGAAGTGGTCTAATTAAATTCCTGAGGCTCATGTAAGTTAGCTTTTATTTTTTCACATCACAATGCTCCACTTCAGTTCAACCTTGTCCATCACCCTAACAATCTACATCCCATAATAAACAAATGAGAAAGAGAGATGGCAGGGGTGTGGCACTTTCTTGGGTGGGGTGGGGCACATAGTGCTGTCTTTTCTTCTGGTGAGTTCTTGGCATCTTGGCGTCTCTCCTGGGTCCTATCACTAACCCCATGAGCCTGGAGGGGCCACAGGCAGGGGAAAGGGGAGGGACTGCTTCTCCAGCTACTAGCATGTCCCAGTCACCAAAGGAGTCTGTGAAAATGCTCCAAGACCAAAGTTAATACAAAATGCCACCAGATGGGCCTACCTCTTAATAAGAAAATAGTGGGGTGTTAGGGAGGCTGCACTCCTTAACCTCTCTTGCCAGAGGGACAGCAGGTTCAGTGACTTAGACGGGTATTGCCGTGAGCCAGGCATCTCCCACAGTCCGTGTCGATGACACCAGCTTTGAGAGCCCCAGTGTCCATGCTGCCTGGGAGGGTGGAGATGCCACAGGGAGGGCAATAGTCATCTCCTGCACACAGTGTGCTCCCCGCCACTGTGTGCATGTATGGTGGGCTTGGGGAGGGGCGTTACTATATTTGCGATTTAATTATTTAGTGTAAGAGATATCCTTTTTGGTTCTTTTAAAACCACACTACCAGATAACGTCACCAAACAGGGCGGAGTGGGACATTCTAGCACTACAAGCAATAATAAAAACTAACATGGATTGAACGCTTCTGAGGCACAGGCACTGTCTATGGACTTTATATGTAGTCACTCATTTAATTCTCATTGAAACCTGTGAGGGATCTATTTTATTTTCCTCAGTTTACACTTGAAGAAGCTGAGGATCTGCAGTGGCAGGTAATCTGCTCCAGGTCACACAGCTACGAGGAGGCAGGGCCGACATTTCTAATCGCACTGCTGTGCCCCCCTCGGGGGCTTTTTGGGCACTGCACCCACCAACCTCTAGCTCACTTGTCTGCTCTACTTTGGTTTCCTAGCGCATCACAGCCTTGTGGAGTTTAACTTGCAGGAGCCAAGAAACAAGGACACCCATATCGTGGTCACCTTCTTGAGCAGCAATGTCACCTCCTCAGCCAAGATCACCATGTAAGTAAGTGTCCCTCACGGCTGGCCTCTCTCCTTAGGACATAGTTTTATTTTACACACACACACACACACACACACACACACACACACACACACACCAGGACAGGCACTGTATCATCATTGGTGAGTGAGCCGAGCACACTGGGCTGGGGTTGGGGGTGAGGGCAGAATCTACCACAGATACAGACACACAACTGTCTCAAGTTCAGGGTCAGTACTGGATTCAAGCATATTGCATTCAGACAAGAGCAGATGAGGCAGGCAGGCAGGCAGGCAGCATTGATGGGGTGTCCCAACTGGTGGTAAAAACATAGAAATTGTGTCCCTGATAGGAAGCAGTGCTCAGGTATCCAGGAGGGGGCATCAGGGATGTCAAAAGCAGGAGGGCTTCAGCCATGAGGAAGGGCAGGCCACAGCCTGGGAAGCACCCACACCTGAGCAGGGGCACAGCACTGGGTGAGTTACCAGAACAGAACTGCAGGCAGTGTCGGTAGCAAATGACTGCAAGGGGAGGGCCAGCAGGCTTGATGCTGGGTGGTGCCCGTTACTGGAACGAGGGCTGAGCGTTTCCTTCCTTGTTGTCGCACCTGGGCCTAGCAGCTGGTTGGGACCAGGCTCGAGATGGGAGGGCAGAGGACCTCAACTCTAGGACATCGCAAGCAATTGGTTGGTTACTCACAAACTAGTAAGACACTCACTAATCAGATAAAACAGCATCTCAGTTAGGGTCCAGTCTGGGAACCAGAACCCAAGCCAGGTAGTCCAATAGAAGGGATTTAACTCAGGGAACTAATTATGAATGTGTTGGGAGAGCTGAAAACCCAAAAGGATGGGAGGCAATGCAGAAATCAGCCACAGGAGGGGCCATCCCACCCCGGGGCAGGAGGGACAAAGCCAGGGCGGTGTTGGCAGCGCACAGAACACAGCTAGATTCTCCCTGGAACCTGCTGGCAGAGGAGCCTGAGATATACGGTTTGCAGGAGAATGGGAAGCACACAAACGGGAAAACGGCCAGTGTGCACACACAGAAGTGCACAACCATCAGCAAGGGCAGGTGCTATGCCAACATGTAAGGTGACACCTGACCAAGTGTGAGGACGTGTTATTTGAGTAGAGATTTTATTTTATTTTATTGAGTTCAGAGAGGAAGGGAAAGGGAGACATAGAAACATCAATGATCAGATACAATCATTGATTGGCTGCCTCCTGCATGCCCCACACTGGGGATTAAGCCTGCAACCCGGGCATGTGCCTTGACCGGAAATCGAACTGGGGCCCTTCAGTCCGCAGGCCAACACTCTATCCACTGAGCCAAACCAGCTAGGGCTGAGTAGAGATTTAAGATTCTCAGGAGTTGCTCAGGTCAGGGGTTACTGAGACTATGACCCTGGAAGGGGAAGCAGGGGGTCAAAGCCCCATGTGAGGAGGCTGGAAGGGCAAGTCAGGGCTACTCCAAGCAAGGCCCTGAAGGACAGGTTGGAGATTTTGGTTTGATCCTGAGATCCAGGTTGGGGAGCCACTGGGAGTTGTAAACAGGAGTGTGGCCAGATCAGTTTCGGGTTTGAAAACATTTCTCAGGCTGCAGGGCTGCACATTAACTGTGCTTTCGGGGCAGACAAGTCTCTGCTGGAAGGAGCAGGAGGACTTCTCGGCTCCCAAACAGCCTGGGACAGCCAGGGTACAGCTCACCAAGGCCGCACCATGAACATGGCAGGCAGTCAGGACCCCAACCAGATCTCCAGGTGCCTAGCTGAGCCCTGTAGATTGTAGCTTTTCTTCTTCAGATCACTTCAAAGGTGTGTTCCTTCTAGAAGGGTGTTTTCGTTACCTCTCCAGCCCACTGGTAGTCCCATAGAAGGGATTTAATTCTGTGACAGTGACACACAACTCTGGCTGCACATTAGAATCACCTGGAGAGCTTTGAAAACTACTGCCACTAAGCTCCACCCCAGAACAATCTGAGCAGAATCTCTGGGCATTGCCTCAATAGCTATACTTAAAAAAAAATAACCTTTTATTTTTCAATTACAGTTGTACAATATTATATTAGTTTCAGGTGTGCAAACCAATGAGATTTGACATTTATATAATTACAAAGTGATCAGCCCAATAAATCTAGTACCCACCGGACACCACACATAGGTATTACAATATTATTGACTATCTTCCAACAGGTATACTTTTAAAGCAGGGGTGGGGAACGCCCGGCCCACTAGTAGTATAAGGCCCGGGAAATCATTTGGTCTGGCCCTGCCAAGGCATTAGGGGTGAGTTAGTTAAATGTTTGACCAAGTATAGCAGGCTGATTGTTAAGTTGATAATTTTGTATGGCCTGAGAGTGATGTTATAAATGTCCAAATGGCCCCTGGCAGAAAAACGGTTCCCCAACCCTGTTTTAAAGACTCCCTGAATGATTCGAATGGACATTCACAGACCCCTTCTTCCCTCTCTCAAGAGACTGGTATTCCTCTTTTGAAGAAGGCTCTCAACATGAGTACCTTAAATTCCTTGGTGTTTTTGTCTTCATGCAGAACAGAAATTGAAAAAAAGGTGGGGGGAGGGGGCTTGTGGGTGGTCTTTCCCCAACTTCCTGTAATTTTGTGAAACCCCCAAATTTCCTTCTATTAATTAGAGAATTTACCCGGGGCCTAGTCCCCAGCCACTCACAGCGTCCTTCATACTCCTAGTTTGCAAGCTCCTCCATCCAAGCAGCTTCTTCAGGGGAACATTAAATATTTCAAAAACACTCCCCACATGTAAAATAACAGGGGCAGCTTTTATACAAAATTATACTGGATCTCCCTCAAGAGGGAAGAACAAGTTAAATGACTAACCCTGGGTTAAAAAATACAGAAAGAAGACACTTCATCTCTGTGGAGGCCAGAAATGAAAACGAAACCTTGCTGCTGAGCCAGGCCGGGCCTCACCCACCTTCTGCCCCAGAGCCCAGGCAGGACTGGAAAGGCAACCCCGACCAGGGCACAGGAGGCAACCTGGCGCCCTCCTGGCTCTGCGGGGTGGGCCTGGCCGCTGCCAAGCCTGTCCTGCTTGGCAGGCGTCTTCTCCCCACGGAGCCTTGCTTTTGTCTAGGGTCCTGTGGCCCTTTCTGGAGCGCTTCTCTAGGTTGATCACTTCATACTCCTCTCTCCATCTTTGTCTCAGGACACGAGTCCAGAGTGGTGCCTGGTCTTGCAAACGGGTGGGGAAATCAGGGGCAAGGCCAAGGGGGCGGGTGGGGAGAGTCCTGGATCCCGTGTTCACTCTGAGCCTCCGGACTTCCTTCGTCAACACCAGCACACCCCGTGCTGCAAGCTCACGGCTGGCGGGAAAGCGGGGTCCACACCTACGGCTCCGCGACTCCAAAGCCTTCCCGCTGGGAAGAGACAAAACCCGAATCTCACCCCAGCTCTAATGTCCAGACCTGATGTTAGTTTGTTTCTTCCTTCCCATCCACACATTCATCCTCAGTCTAAAACAGAGCAGTCCTCGCATTTCCTAACTGCGATGACAGCGGGTTTTCCTGCACCGGCGAGTTCCACGGGGGACACTGCGGGCGGGGCGGCCGTGGAGTGCAGACAGAGGCTCTTGGGGGGGCTGCTGAGAGGAAAGCGCCCGGATTGGGGCCGAGATCCAGGGGAAGCCTCAGTGCCCACGGCCACCGAGGAGGGAGGGGAGTCGTGGGCCAAAGCCTTCCTCGTCTGCACTGAGCGGTCCCCACCACAGCTAGGTGCCTGAGCCCGAATCCCATTTTCTCAGCCCCAAGCCCCTGGACTCCCAAAGGCGGGTGGCTTCGCCGGGCAGGGCGTCGGCCCCTTTAATTAGGAGCGCGCTCCCAGGACGCGTCTAGGAATCTCCCGCGAAGGAGGAGGGGAATTTCACTGCGTCCCTGCGTCCCCGCCTCCCACCCTGGGCCTGGACCAAACCAAAACGAGGGGTGGGGTGGCGAGGGTAGGGCAAGGCGCAGGCTCTTGCGGGATGGGCTTGGGCCTTCGGATCATCGGGGCGCAAAGCCTAAGTAGCAGCCGAGGCTCCTCAGCGGGCAGCATGGCGCCATGGAGGAGCCCAGGAGGCCTGTGGGCGCCGTTTCCCCCCTGCAGTCGGCTCCGCAGTGGTCCGGTCCTGTTGACGTGCGGAAGCTCCGCATTCTCTGCTGTTGATTGTGGCTCAGCCAGGCCCTGGTTTAGGCCTGCGAGCCCAAGGCAGCCCTGGCGCCATGGAGGAGCCGGGGACTGCCTCTCGGCCCACTTGGGGCTAGTCCTGGCCAAGCTAGGCAGGGCTAGGCAGCATTGCCGAAGATATGGGAAAAAAGAAACACCCCACAATCCCTATGGTTTTCTATGGGAGTTGCTGATATGTGCAACCACTGTAGGATTTGTGGTTGTTGCTGTTTTTGTGGATAAGTTTTTGTTGGATTAGAAGCCGGCTTTATGTGGAAAGAGAAAAAGCATGCTGTAGAACTGTCTACACTAATGGAAGAAAACTGTAAAGTACTTGAAAAATGTAGCCTCGTACAAAAAGAGTGTGAAGGCTTCGAGTCATTAAAGGATTCCAGCTTTGAGGAGGAGCTGACAGAAATGCAAAGTTTGAAGGCAGTTTGTGAAAAGCTGAACAGTTCCAAATCTGAATTTGAGGATGAAATACTCTTTCTAGCAAAAGAGTTAAAGGAAGAGAAATCCGAACAAGATGAATTGGTGGTGGATATTTCCAAAAGGATACAGTCCTTAGAAGATGAATCAAAATTACTGAAATCACAAGTAGCTGAAGCCAAAACAACCTTCAAAATATTTCAAATGAATGAAGAACGACTTAAGATAGCTATAAAAGATAGTTTGAGTGAAAATTCCCAACTTCAGGAAAGCCAGAAACAGCTTTTACAAGAAGCTGAAGAATGGAAAGAACAAGTAAGTGAACTTAATGAACAGAAAATAACATTTGAAGACTCCAAAGTATATGCAAAACAAATTTTATGTGACAAAGAAAATCAGATCAAATCTCTGACTGAATACTTGCTAAAGATGCAAGATTGGACTGCAGTGCTTGGAGAAGACGTAAGGGATGATAACTTGGAATTGGAAATGAGTGATTCAGAAAATAGTTCGCTCTTAGATAATCAACCAAAAGGAGATTTGAAGAAACTGATTCATACTGCTAAGTTAAAGGCTTATTTAAAAACCCTAGAAGGAGAAAGAAACCAAATATACACCCAATTAACTGAAGTAGATAAAACAAAGGAAGAGCTTATAGAGTGTATTAAAAATCTCCAGGCTGAACACACATCTTTGCAGTCAGAAAATGAACATCTTGAAAATGAGAATCAAAAGCTTCAGCACAAACTTAAAGTAATGACTGAACTGTATCAAGAAAATGAAATGATACTTAACAGGAAGTTAACAGTAGAAGAAAATTACCGGCTAGAGAAAGAGAAAAAAAGTTCTAAAGGAGATGAAAAGATCACCCATGCAACCGAAGATCTGGAGACCTATAGAATTAGAGCCAAAGATCTTGAGGAAGAATTAGAGAAAACCATTCATTCTTATGAAGGGAAGATTATTTCCCATGAAAAAAAAGCCCATGATAATTGGTTGGCAGCTTGGACAGCTGAAAGAAATCTCAGTGATTTAAAGAAAGAAAATTCTTACCTCAGACAAAAATTAACGGAAACAGAGCTTAAATTTGAACTTTTAGAAAAAGATCCGTATGCACTTGATGCTCCAAATACAGCATTTGGCAGAGAGCATTCCCCATATGGTCTGTCACCATTGAGTCCACCTTCATCTGAAACAAGAGCTTTTCTCTCCCTTCCAACTTTGTTGGAGGGCCCACTCAGACTCTCACCTTTGCTTCCAGGGGGAAGGAGGAGAGACTTAAGAGGCCCAGGGAATCCTCAGGACCATCAGATTACTAATGAAAGAGGAGAATCAAGCTCTGATAAGTTAACTCATCCTCCCAGGGAACCTTCTGACACTGGGTCCCTTTCATCTCCATGGGTACAGGATCATAGGATGATAATTCCTCCATCAGGCCAACCTTATCCTGATCCAGCTCTTCCTCTACATAGGCAAGAAAGATTTTATTCTAATATTGGTAGACCATCTGGACCAGCAGAACACAGAAGTTTTAATATGCCATCATTGGATAAAGCAGATGGGTCAATGTCTTCCGAAATGGAATCCAGTGGAAATGGTAGCAAAGATGATCTTGGTAATTTAAATATGCCAGATGCATCTCTCCCCACCAAAAGTGAAGCAACTGGCCCTGGCTTTGTTCCTACAATCAGAGGTCCATTGTTTCCAATGGATGCAAGGGGTGCCTACATGAGACGAGGTCCTCCTTTTCCTCTACTTCCAGGAAGCATGTATGGAGCTTCCTGTGATTATTTTCCTCCAAGGGACTTTCCTGGCCCACAGCCTCCTCCATTTGCAATGAGCAATGTCTATTCATCAAGAGCTTTTCCTCATTATCTTCCCCCAAGAGCTGGATTTTACCACCACATCCTGAAAGAAGTAAGTACCCATCAGGGTCAATTCTGCCTTCAAGTGAGCCTACTACTGAATGAACAACCAGAAACACAAGAGTCTTGACAATAGTTTTGGTCTCCAAAAGTAATTTTGACTTCTTCCATTTTCAGTTTAAGTAACAGCTGTTACTTAAGTGATTATACTTATGCTCAAATTGGAGCTTAATGGATTACATTCTCAGGATAGTGTTTTATAAATAAAGATTATTTAAATATGAATCTAATTATTTCTATTTTATTTTATTCTACATAATGTAATTATTTTAATTTGATTAACAAATTCACTATCACATAAACAATAATGTGAATTTCCTATATGTGATCTTGTAGTTGGGGATGTTTTAAACTCCAAAGGCTATGTCTTTATGCCAAGAACTGTATTTCCTATTGTTATAGACAAATGTGAAAATAACTATGATTAATTAATTAAATTTTAATTGATTTAAATATTTGCTTGGCATTGATTATAATAATAGAATCAGCTAGGTTTTTTTCATTAAAAAAAAAAAAAAAGAGTGGAGTAGTCCTCACACAAAATCTTTTGACCTGAATGCCCTAAAAGTGCGCTCTAATTCAAGACTGGTAAATCTGAAAGTGTAGATCTTTTCCAACTAGGAATCTAAGAATGAGGGACATTTTTCAGATGTGAAAATCCAAGGGCTACTACTTTGCTGCAATGTCCACTTGTTTACTTTAAAAAAAAAAGAACAAATATATATATTTTTAATTTCTTTATTGATTAAGGTATCATATTTGTCCTCATCCCCCCATTCCCATCCCAAACCCCTCCCCACGCATGCCCCCACCCTCCTGTTGTCCGTGACCGCTAGTTAGGCTTATATGCATGCATACAAGTCCTTTGGTTGATCTCTCCCCCTTACCCCCACCCTCCCCCTACACTACAGACTGATTTATTTGCCTCTCAGCATATCCATTATTGCTTGTCTCATTTTCGGTTCTTATAAGTGTATTTCTAGTATCACATGATCTCACTCATCTAGGGGAAATAATGAACAACATAAAATGATGAAGAACAAATATTTTTTTGAGTCATGTTCAAAACTGTGGGTATGGGCAGAAGGACTTGTGGTGATACAAAGGACCATGGTCCCCACCTACAAGGGGCTGACTCTCGTACATAACGGCTAACCAGTGCTACCAGCAGAACCTCATAAGGACCAAGGGAGGCAAGGTCAAAAGTGCTACATGATTACTCTCCCTTTCCCTTATAGACCGAAACAGAAACTTCAGGGGAGAGGAGTCCTAGCTCACCCCACTCCTCAGTGCCAGATACACCAAGTGAATCTCAAGTTTCAGGCTTCTCGCCAGTTTTGGAGAAAAGACCGGACTACCATTGTTGGGAAATTCTGCACTGCTCCTTTGCCTGTCAATGACAAGTAAGCCGAGTATGCACCTACCCCCGACACACCCATAAGGACCAATCCTGACCTTAGATATGATGCTTGTTGAGGTTCGATCTCATCGTAAGTGATTTGCTTCTTTGATGCATGGACGACAACAACCCAAGGTTTTTTCCGACACACTTGCAGGGCTATCTTGGTATCTTGGGTTGGGAATGTTAGGAAGCCAAAGAGGGTGACCTCTAAATCCTCATTCCCACTTCAATATAAGAAACCCCATTTTACCTGATCTGTCTGTCTGTCTATCTATATATCTATCTATCTATCTATCTATCTATCTATCTATCTATCTATCTCTATCTTATTTGGTTTCTATATAAGATTTTATTGGAATAAAGATTCCTAATTGCATTTTTCTTCCTCCTTAGCATCCACTGGTCACTCTCATGGGTGTGGATTGAGTCTCCCCATTCCCTTTACCCTGCCTCTAACCTTTATATTATTAGCCCTACCATCCTGGACCTTTGGAGGACAGTAGGCTCCTATAGTAGACAATTGTAGACTTCTTTCACCTGACATCATTAAAACTCTTAGAGAGCTCTTAGCCCTCCCTCCTGTCCAAAAGGAACCTGCCCTGAACATATACCTTCTTGTTGCTTTTCTCTTGCAGTAAAAAGACGGTCTGCTTACCTGAGCCAGTGAACTTACAAGCAGGTGTGACTGTTTGTCGTGACCTCAAAATTACATGTGTATAGTAAAAGCCTGGGCAGGACGTATCCCTGGATTGTAGGGATGTGGGTGGGAAGCGGGGGGGGGGGGGGGAAGGGGTTTCAACTTATTCTAGGCCACTGCTACTAAGAATGAAGGCAAAACTCTTAGTTATTTCCCCCATAATTCACTACCTTAGAAGGGAAAGATAGCTCATTTTATAGAGCTATCTTTATTTGCATGCCAATTTGAAGAGCCTTATATAGATATCACTTCAGCTTTCTTACTCATACTTAAGAGCAATTACCCCACGTCCTTGTGCTCTGTACAATAGAAACATATACAGGAAAAATGCTTTTATAAAAAATAAAACTCCATGGAATATCTGAATTATTTATTGTTTTATTGGGGTGGAATTCTGTTACCAAAAAAAACGTGATTTATAGTCTGTGGGACTGGAGAAAACAGTAGATGTTGAGTTCTCTGCGTTAAAATAGCAATTGGAAAGAAGAGCTTGGAACGAGAGGGGATGAAGGATGGGGCTGAAGATGCTGCCATTCACGCCCCTTACCATCACCTTTTCTGGATATCTGGAAAGTTTGGGGAGGGGGGGGGATCAGAGAGATCTTTGGGGAAATATAGGTAGATTTTCTTTGTGTCAGTGTTTCCCAAACTTTGATCTTTATAAATAATATTGTATCAGCCACAGTCTAGCAAGAAGCAGATGGTACACTCAAATTAGGTAATTTGAGGGGAATTTAATAAAAGGACTATTTACAAAGGTGTTAGTGGGAAATGGGGAAACCACGCAGGATAGTGCAGCTGCAGGGCTAGCGGCAGTGGGAGCCGCTACTCCCCCTAGGTATAAGGAGGCAAGTGGAAGGAGCACCAGAACCTGGAGCCAGCGTGGGCTGTGGACCTTAGGTCAAGGGACAGTCATCAGGCAGCAATATTGCAGGGAGGGAGCCAGGGAAACAGAGTCCCCAACCTCACTCTTCTTTCCTCCCTCATTCCCCTGCTAGTACTCCCCATTGAGTGACTACAACTGGAAGCTGGAAGGCAAGAGGCACAGTGATACAGCTCAGGAGGAAAAGCAGGGCAGAGAAGGGTAGAGAATGGATGGGTAGGAGTGGGGAACAGAGAGGTATGGCTCACACCTTCATCACTTTCTCCAGAGCCAGGTACAACCTGGATTCTCCTAAGCTTAATGGTTTCCTTTAAATTAGTTCTTTAAAAAATCATTTTAATCACTTTTAAGTGAACAACAATTCAGTGGTTTTAAAGCATATTCACATTGTTGTCCAATCCTCACCATGATTCATCTCCTGAACTTTTCATCATCCCAAACTGAAACTCTGTACCCATTAAATAACTCTCCACTTGCCTACACCCAGCCTGTGATAACCAATATTCTACTTTCTGTCTCTACTAGAGGCCCGATGCACGAAATTCATGCAAGGGGCTCGGCCCTCACAGCCCTGGCTTCGTCCAGAAGGTCGTCTGGAAGGATGTCCGGAAGGACATCTGGAAAGTCGTTCGGCTGTCTGATCTAATTAGTATATTACGCTTTTATTATTATAGATGCATCCTACTATTCTAGGTACCTCATACACTATCTGTCCCTTTGTGATTGGCTTATTTCATTTAGCATAATGTTTTCAATGTTTATCCTTGTTGTAGCATGTGTCAGAATTTCCTTCCTTTTTAAGGGTGACTAATATGCTACGTATGCATATACCACATTTAGTTTATTGATTCATCCATCATTGGGCATTTGAGTTGCTTCTGCCTTTTAGCTATTGTAAATAATGTTGCTATTTATATGGGTGTGCAAATATCTGTTCAAGACTTTTTTATATAATAACCTACATAAATGTGCTTTGAAAGGAAACTGCAGATTTTCTGGTTCACTCTCCATTGTAAAGGCAGGGCAATTGATACAAGCAGCAGGCTATCATTGCTCCATTTGAGTGAAGTCACCTACGTCACCAGGATAGAGCTCTGTCCAGGCTGTAGAAATGTAGCCAAAGGGACAGGTGATGCAATGTGAATATTGTTAATATAAAAATAAAAGCCAAAGTGAGAGGCAATAAGCATTTATTTGAGATCCAGAAGAATAGCTATCCAGGAAGCACTGACTCAGGCAGAAACCCAAATAGTGTTCCGATTAGGAGATGAAGGGAAGGGGTTTTATGAAAAAGGGAAGGGGAAAAATTACATGAACAGGAGGAAGGAATTTCCATAAATGCAGATGAGCTAACACAGTAATGCTAATTCTAAAGAATGTTCTGTAGTCATAATGTCTGCTTTCTTGTCACATTTCCAAACAGTTGTTCGGGATATAATGTTGCTTTAGGCCCAGTCCAAAGGTTATCGTGTCCACTTTAACATTCCAAACGTTTGAGGAATAAGATGTGCAAAGCAGTTCCTTGGGATGGCAACTCCAACTCCATTTTATTTTTATTTTAAAAAATATATTTTATTGATTTTTTTACAGAGAGGAAGGGAGAGAGGATAGAGAGTTAGAAACATCAATGTGAGAGAAACATCGACCAGCTGCCCCCTGCACACCCCCCACTAGGGATGTGCCCGCAACCAAGGCACATGCCCTTGACCAGAATCGAACCTGGGACCCTTCAGTCTGCAGGCCGACACTCTATCCACTGAGCCAAACCGGTCAGGGCTCCAACTCCATTTTAAAGTGGTCCCATTGCTATTGGTTTTCACCACACTCACATACATGCTTTATTTTCTGCACAGTCCACCATCGTCAGTTTGAAAAACCTAGATGTTCCCCAATATGCAGGCTTGGAGTTCTTTTTTCAAAACCATCTCTTCTTTTCTTACTCCCTCCCTTTACTCACCCAGGTTCCTGGCAAGAACCTCCCTAGAGAACTCTTTCCCTGAGCTATATTAGGCTTCATTTTCTGTTTGCTCAGCTTCCTGTTATTGTAACACGGTTGCTACCTTATGAGACAATACTCAGTTTTCCCTGCTGCTTGTTGCTCCAAAGTATGTGTAAATGATGTTACGTTTCTGTGATCAAGATTAGGTCTTGTGGTGCTGATGCTGATTGCTGATACACTGAGCTGATCTCAGACTTTTCCATTTTGCGGTTGGGCACAGCCCTGTGTTTCTTGGCTAATACAGTCTTACTTTAAAGTGCTTTTATTTAAAAACATTTTTTTTTTAAATTCTCACCCGAGGATATTGGTTTTGAGAGAGAGTGAAAGGAGGAAGGAAGGAGAGAGAGAGGGAGTGAAAGAGAGAAACATTGATGTGAGAGACATACATCAATTGTTTGCCTCCCGTACACATCCCTGACCCAGGCTGAGGATCGAGCCTGCAACCAAGGTATGTGCCCTTGACTTGGAATCGAACCGAAGACTCTCTGGTTTGAGGGCCCACGCTCTAACCACTGGGCAACCGGCCAGGGCTTTAAAGCACTTGTAGACTATCTCACCTGTTATTTAGTGCCCCATTAGAAACTTGAGATCATCACTGTAAATGATAAACCAGTTTCTCTGATCATAAATTAATCCTAAGAACAACTCCAATGAGAACATAATAATGTTTAAACTTCCAACTAGATATTGTGGCTTGCTGAAGGCTTCATGCCCTAGGCCTGTTTTGCCCTTATAACAAGGGGAGATTAGCAAGGATGAAAGAGGTGTCAAAAAATTTATCAATGCCCAGGACTCTCTTCTATATGTAATCAGTGGGTTGAAAATTAAAATATGAATAGTAATTGCACCAAGAGATTTAATGTTATTTAATGCTGGGTCTATGTGCTACCTTCAGCCATCTTGCCCAGTGTCGGTTATGTGGCCCTCACTTTCAGAAACGTGGCTAAGTAAGTGGGATGTTTGTGGGGTAAGGAAGAAGGGAAAGCTAACAAAGACCGAGTCACTGCTTGATAACATTGTATTTTTAGAAGGCCTTTTTAAAGCTTGTAACTCAGGGTTTGGATACTAGGATTCATTTAAAGTAGCTCATTGATTTCTTCTCAATCTTGGTCTTCATATTAATTTTTCCACCAAATTCACACCAGCTTACTCTCTCTCTCTATATTTAACATTATAAAAGCAATACATGCTCATTTTCACAAGTCAAACTATAGACATATAGTCACCACAGCCCTGGTAATCAATGTTAATAGCTTGGTTTATGCCCTCCTACTCATTTCTCCATTTTAATACAAATATATACATACAAAGTTGTTTTTTGGTGTGTTTTTTTTTTTTTAACAAAAATGAAATCATAGCACATGTATTATTCTACACTTTTCCTTTGTTACATAACAATATATCATGAGCCGAAACCGGTTTGGCTCAGTGGATAGAGCGTCGGCCTGCAGACTGAAAGGTCCCAGGCTCGATTCCGGTCAAGGGCATGCACCTTGGTTGCGGGCACATCCCCAGTAGGGGGTGTGCAAGAAGCAACTGATTGATGTTTCTCTCTCATCGATGTTTCTAACTCTCTATCCCTCTCTCTTCCTCTCTGTAAAAAAAAAAAAAAAAATTCAATAAAATATATTAAAAAAACACACACAATATATCATGAATATCTCTCCTGGTACTATCATACATAAGTCTAATTTATTCACTGGGTATTTATTATTCCACAGTACAGATATGCTGTAATTTGGCCAACCATTTTTTTGTGGTGCATATTAAGGTTGCTTTTATTTTTTTTTTAAACTACAAATGATGCTGCAATAAATATTTTTGTACATCTATTATCATATCAGTGCCTTCATTTCTATGTGGTAGGTATCTTTGGTGAGAATTGCTAGGTCAACAAATATATCAAAAGGTTAGTAATGCACCCTGGCTGGGTAGCCCAGTTGGTTAGAGTATCCTCCTGATATGCCAAGGTTGCTGGTTCAATCCCTGCTCAGGTCACATACAAGATCAACCAACAAATGCATAAATAGCCCAGTTGGCATGGCTCAATGGTTAAGCATCGACCTCTGAACCAGGAGGTCAGTTTGATTCCCGGTCAGGGCACATGCCTGGCTTGCGGGCTCAATCACCAGTGTGGGGCGTACAGGAGGCAGCCAATCAATGATTCTTCCTCTCTGAAATAAAAACAAACAAACAAACAAAACAAAAACAACAAATGCATAAATAACTGGAACAACAAATCGATGTTTAGAAAAAAAGGTTAGTAATGCTGTAGATTACTTTCCAAAAATTCTATAATGATTCACATACACTCTGTGACAACGGTTGAAAGAAATTGTTTCATTGCAATTATTTATTCCAGTATTAGTCTCCCTAAGACAAGTAACCCAAATCCCCAAATCTCTTCTCTGGAGTTACCATGTGGTGTTCAGTTGATTCCAAGTTGGCTGACCAGTTACCCACTTATGAAACTGGAATGTCCCTCTTTCCTTCAGAATTATGGTGGTCTAAGATTTTAGTACCTTTTAAAACTGGGCATTCATTCAGAAACAGGAGTCTTTAGAGCCCTGAAACTCCGTAGGGGCGAGCTATGATGAACTTTAAAAAATAAAGTCTTGTTGTTTTTTGTTTTTTTAAAGAATATATTTTTATTGATTTCAGAGAGGAAGGGAGAGGGAGAGAGAGAAATGTCAATGAGAGAGAATCATTGATTGGCTGCCTCTTACATGCCCCACACTGGGGATTGAGCCTGCAACCTGGGCATGAGCTTTGACCAGGAACCGAACTGTGACCTCCTGGTTCACAGGTCGAGGTTCAACCATTGAGCCCCGCCGGCCAGGCTTATTGTTTTTTATGATTGTAAAATTTCACTCATCTAAAAAATTTCAGCCAATCCAGAGAGTTATAAAAGAGAAAGTGAAAGCTAAAGCTTCCTGAGCATTTAGCATGTGCCAGGTATATAAATTATCTTATGTAATCCAACAATTGCATGTATGACCTCATTTTACATATGAGAAAACTGTGGGACAGGGAAATTAAGCAACTTGCCTTTGGTCACACAGGTAGCAATGGGTGAAATCAGAGAATATATATATATATATATAGAAAGTGACATACTGCTCCCCCCAGTCTTTAACACATCTCTCACCTCACCCTGGGATGACTGTCACAGCCCTGCCTCTACCCAGAGAAAGTTGGCTTCTTCCACTTAGAGGAGAGCTCAGAGGTGATTCAACTATCCCGGTTTTGAGTCTTTCCATGCCCCCTTGATAGTCAAGAAATCCTCTCTGACCTCAGTATTCACTCTCTCATTTATGAAACCATACTGTTTGCTAAAGCCATTCAGCATCCTCACAACAGCCCAAACTCAATCCATCCAAAATTAAATCAGCATCCCCCCCTAGTTGTTTCTCCTCTCCTTATAGTCATAGCCACGACCATCATCCAATATCCAGGCTTGAAGCCTAAGTCATCTTTGACAGAGACATCACTGTGCTCAAAGGAAAGCAAGGAGAGAGAGAGAGAGAGGAGAGAGAGAGAGAGAGAGAGAGAGAGAGAGAGAGAGAGAGAAATCAGTTTCCTCCCTCTCAATACCTGATTTACACGCAAACACTCTGCCTCTCAGTTTCTTTAAAATGTGTCTATATCGGCCCCTGCTGTCTATTGCCTTGGATTCCTAGTAAGGTCCTGGATTTGGCACAAACCTCTGAATTGGTCTCTTTTTTCCAATTTCTTTCCACTCTAGTCCACTTGGTTTACCTGTGCCAGATAATTCTTTCTACACACTCTTTAATGTATCGTTTTATCACTCTAACATTGTCACTGGATTCTCCTGATGTCCTTAGAATGAGGGCTTTCTTAACTTCTTAACCTGTAATTCAGGAATGTCTGTGTCTAGATCCTTGTCTTTCTTCCTGGATTTCTCTCTTACTCTTTCCCTAAAGAAATTTTTAGCCCCTGCTAGATTGATCTACTATAATAATTATTGCTGTGTTCTTTAAACAATGCTTATATTAATCATCAAGCCACAGTGTCAGGAGGGGAAACCAAAGTGCAGAAAGAAGAAGGGAATTGCCCAAAATCCAACAGCCACCAGAGAAAACCACAGCCACGCTCTCATTTATGTTGCTCTTAACCTGGGCTGCACTTTTATTGGATTTTAATAATTCTAAGTGACTTCTCATTACATGTGAGTGTGAGCTTTAATAAGATTTTGAAGATAGACTAGGGACAGTGTTTATCTGGAAGTGAATTCCTGCTGCTGCCTTGAAGCTCTGGGTCTCTACCCAGGCCTAAGCCAGGAGACAGGTTTTTTAGTTTTTTGTTGTTGTTTTTTAAAATATGTTTTTATTGATTTCAGAGGGGAAGAGAGAGAGAGGGAGAGGGAGGGAGAGGGAGAGAGAGAGAAACATCAATGCTGACAGAGAATCATCGATCAGCTGCCTCCTGCACCCCCCCCACTGGGGATCGAGCCCACAACCTGGGCATGTGCCCTGACCTGGAATCAAACTGTGACCTCCTGGTTCATGGGTCGATGCTCAACCACTGAGCCACACCAGCCAGGCAGATTCTTATTTTGGACAGAATGGAAGGGTAGAGATGTTACAGAATTTACCAGGCAACTGGAAAACACACAACAGGTACTAAGAAGATTTAGTCAGGAAAAACCCTTTATTTGCAGGTGTACTAATACGGTGACTCAGACTTTCCAAAGCCTGAGTGATGACTATGGATGAAGCTTTCCCGTTATACCCTTAGTTCCTTTGTCCCCAAAATATGGATCAGGCTTCCGGACTTTTCGCGGCTTTGCAGCCCCCCGTGAGCTGGGAGGGGGAAGTGAGATCACACTCAGAGGCTTGGCCTGTCTGGTGCCAGTGCTGCCACCCCCCCCCCCCGGGGGTTGTATATGGTTCATGGTTTATGGCCTCTGTAAAACGGGAGTATTCCGGGAAGCAGGTTCTGCAAGGCAGGACAGGCATCACAGATAAGAATGGAGTTTATTATTGGCTAGCGAGAGTGTGTGTCAGAATGCAGGTTACTGGCATAGATTCAGACAGCTAGCCCCCACAAATGTCTTATTTTTCATTTCAGAGAGGTGGAAAGAGATCTAGGTAAATATGCTGGGAAAGGCACCCCGATATATGAACACTCCTCTTTGTGGCACTGAGGCCAAAGTGCAGAAAGAAGAAGGGAATTGCCCAAAATGGCAATAAGAAAAGAACCTTCCTCATATGTTTTTTGGTGAGAATTCAATTAATATACATATATACTAAAGCACTTAAAACCATGGTAAAGTGTCTGACTCAACTAAAAATGCCCCTTCTCCCTCGCAGTTACCAGCCCTCTCAACTATAAAACACTCAGCCCTCCGGATTGAAACTCAATCCACCCTAACCTCAAGATCACTTCCCGTGACTCTCAACCTAGGGTTAAATTTAGAAGCTGTCCTCTGCTATATTTCTTATCTGGAAAGTACGGGAAAATGGGTAAAATTGGAGACAAGCAATCATAAAACCAGGATGTTCATTCATTCATTCATTCAGCAAACCTTTATTGTAAGCCCACTATGTACCAGGCACTAATCTGAAGGCAGTCCTCTACATATCAACTACAATGTATTAAATGCTTACTATGTGTCAAGCATGGTTTTAAGTGCTTTAGTATATATGTATATTAATTGAATTCTCACCAAAAAACATATGAGGAAGGTTCTTTTCTTATTGCCATTTTACATATGAACAAGCTGAGGTGCTGAGCAGTTAAGTAACTAGGCAAAGAATGACACAAAGCTAAGTGGCAAGGTGGAAATTGAACCCAGGTGGGCTAGCTCCAGAGGCTTGTATTCTTAATCCTATACTATGTTGACGTAGCATCCTAACCCAATACCTACTTATGTCACCCCCATCTCCTTTTCAAGAAACTTAATTTAACACACAATACTTGGTAAAGTGTCTGTCCAGGGGCCGGGTGCTGAGAATGCAAATAAAATAAGACAGGAAGGACTATGTCTTCAGAAGCTCACACATTAGTACAAAAATACTAAAAAGAGCTATTGTGTGTCAATGTTGGTGGTTTATAATTTACTTAAAACACTGCAGCATACACAATGGGATAAATGAGTGATCTTCAGTTGCCATTCTAGGAAAGTTTGATCAATTATCCGAATTAGAAATAAGTATCCTTGGGGCAGTCATCTAACATTTCATCGAAAGTTCACAGTCCAGAGGTAGCTCCTATGATCACTTCAATCCTCTTCAAGTCCCCATGTCCTCATCTCAACCCCCAGAGTCCCTGGGAAGCTTTACAATTACAGATCTAAGGCCAGGGCCCCCAGAAATTCAGTTTTAGTGGCTTTGCTCTGGGCCCAGTTTTATTACTATATGTAAAATAATATATGTAATATATAAATACTTATATAAATACTAGAGGCCTGGTTCACAAAATTCGTGCACAGGAGGGTACCCCCAGCCCAGTCTGCACCCTCTCCAATCCAGGACCCCCAGGATCAGGCCTAAACCAGCAGCCGGACATCCCTCTCACAATCCTGGACCGCTGGCTCCTAATTGCTCACCTGCCTGCCTGCCTGCCTGGTCACCCCTAACTGCCCCCACCCCCCGCTGGTCTGGTCACCCCTAACTGCCCCCCCTGCCGGCCTGGTCACCCCTCACAGCCCCCCCAACCTCCGCCGGCCTGGTCGCCCCACACATCCTGCTGTTCAGTTGTTTGGTCGTCCCTCACTAACCCCCTTGCTGGCCTGGTCGTAGGCAGCCATCTTGTGAGGGTTAATTTGCATATTATATCTTTATTATTATATAGGATATAAAATACATAATATATATTTAGTTTTTAATTTTTTATTATGGAGCATTTTAAATGCATACAAAATTAGACGGATGAAACTCCAGGTACCCATCATCCACCTTCAACAATGATCAATTCTCATGGCTGTCTTGTTTTGTCTATGGCAGTGGTATTTTTTTTAATTTCCCAGTTTATTTTAGTATACAGCCAGGGTTGAGAATCACTGCTCTAAAGAAATAATTACAGTGCGATCACTGCAAACACAGAAGTATGTACCTAACCTGGTGGAAGCAGGGAGGGGCATGACAAACTCTGACCATGGAGGGAAAGGGGGTGGATTTCCATGGCCCCTCCCTGGATCCCATGCCAGAAGCTGGAATCATGTAGGGGGTGGGTGGGGGCGGGCTTCTTAAATATATATATGCACACACACATTGTGGAACCTCGGTTCTCAAACTTAATTCACTCAGAGGGCTGTTTGAGAAGCGATTTGTCAAGACACGGAATCATTTTTTCTCATTAGAAACAATGTAAACTGTGGGTGTAAGAACAAGAAAAAAAAAGGCCTTTCTTTTTCTTTGCTGTGGCCTTTCACAATTTATGAGAAGCACCTGTTAACGAAAAACAACCATTGAAACCTGTAAAGAATTTTAGTGAGTTTATTTGAGCCAAACTGTCGACATATGTCGGGAAGCAGAACCTCAATGAATTGAGATAATGCTCCGGAGAATGCATGGTTACATCTATTTTTATACATTGCCATCAAAGGAGGGACATAGGTGGGCTACATGAAATTCATTGGTGACGGATTAAGGAGGTGGGATAAAGTCAAACGGTGGGAAACCCCTGGGATTGGACAAAAAGTAAAATGATGGACACATACTTAGGTGGGTACAGGAACAATTAACATGATAATGAAGGAATTTGAGGCATCTGTCCTGGCGCCTACTACATTTGGTTGTGCCCCAGCGGCTCCAGCAAAAGAAGGAAGTTACAAGTTACCCAGACATCTCACAGATATGTTATCTTAGAGGTAAAAAAGGCAAATGGGCTCAGGAAAGAAGATCTAAGTTGATCTTTGTCAGGGAAGATATCAGCCTAGGAATGACTGCCCACTATAACCTGTTTGTAGTTAAATATTTAATTTTCAGACCATCTTTTGTGGTTATTTTAGGTCTCTGAGTTTTCAAGACTGCCACACAGGCCTCCCCTGAGCTTGTCAGGTTAGCAGGTGGCTTCTTTCGTTCACACACCTGATAAATAAACCTCAAGATGGTTAGCGCCTCTGGTTCAAACAGCCCTTCTATTCAAACTGAAGACAAGTTACTCTCAAGGCTAAGCTCTTGCATTTAATGACTCAGATTTAATGACTCAGGGAAATCGAGTTGGAAATCCAGTCAGCAGAAGGGCTCTTTTCCCTCCCTTTCAAACCCGTGCTGCCCTCCCTTTTTTGAACCCTTTGTAACTTTCACTCCAACAGGCTTATAAAAATGTTGCTAAAGACACCTCCCTAGGACATCTGCCCAGTCCAGTGATGGCGAACCTATGACACGCGTGTCAGCACTGACACGCGTAGCCATTTCTGATGACACGCGGCCGCATGCCGAGGATGAAACATTTGCTCTCCTGAGGATGAAACATTTGCGACTAGAGTCGTGGAGTTAGTTTTTTCCTCAAAGTGACACACTACCCGAGTTATGCTCAGTTTTTTGGCGAAGTTTGACACACCAAGCTCAAAAGGTTGCCCATCACTGGCCCAGTCCAAAAACAGCAAACAAACTTTTCAAGGACAACCCCTCTGATGTCTGCTCAATTTCAGCCCCCAAGTCCCCTCCCTTCTAGCAACAGCAGCCATTACCCTTTAAGAGACAGGGCCGAAGTTTATTTCTTTGCCTTTGCAGTGATTAGAATGCACCGCCCTTTCCCTTCGGGGAAAGTAAAATAAAATTCCTCTCTGCATTTATGTCTTCTTTTAGTTGTGAATTCTTTCACAGCCTGAGTCACCGGCCCAAAAACCTTATCATAAATTTAATTAATTTGTTCCAGACTTCCAAATGATCCCCTGTTTTAACTTTCTTATATACAGTACATGTCTAATGTACTGTTTAGTCTACTGGGGTTTATTTTTCTTGAATTTATCGAACCACCCCTTATTAGCTTTAAACGAATCACGTTCAGCACTCAGTCCAGGGCTATCTTTCAGGAGGTCAATGTGTGGCATCTTCGCTTTTTCACATATCACTTCCTCTGAAAGACTACTTTCCGTTTGTCTAAGTCAACAACAGTTTTTCTAACTTCTTCAGTTGCCTGTGATCATTGTTTCCTTCACACCCTTAGCAACATTAGCACTCTTGAAGGCCTCTTTATGTTTAAAAATTGTGCTGATCATCCATTTTGCCAGCAACAAAAGCAAAGCAAAAAAAAAAAAAAAAATCACCAAAATATTCCCAGCACAATTTCCTAAGATGTAAACTTGACTCCCATTCTCTCCTATGTTTGTGGCCTGAGAGCTGCTTTTTGTCTTGCTGACTGTATTTATTTAGTTGCATTAAAGCGGGGTTTATAGGTTAGATTAAGTGACAGTATAAATGTGAGGGTTTAAAAAATATGTTTATGTTTGTGATGAAGATAATACAGATGCTAACACAATTTAGAAACTATTGGAGGGGAAAAGGAGAAGAAAAATAGGAGGTACATGATGAATAATAATAAGGAATCAGTTACAAGAAACAAAATTCAGGGTGAAGAGAAGAAACCGAATTGGAGAACGGTGGAGTGGCCAGTGCTTTCCTCTCAGACACTTTAGGGAGGAGCAGGGTGGGAAGGCCGAGCTGCCCATGGGCACGAGTTGGCACAGGGAACATCTGGCCTGAGCCCTGCGGCAGGGCCTGCGGAACCCAGACAGAAAGAACCTCAATCACGTAAGTGTCAAAAAGGAAGTGTTCTGGCTTGAATGGGTGGCAGAAGAAAAAGAAAACTGGAAAGTGAAACTAGAAGTCTCTTAAAATTCCAAGTGTTAAGCTCATCCACGTTTAGCAGCTGAGTTTAACAAAGATCTAACAATTATCAACTAAATGCCAGGCACGTGGCACAGTGTGAGGTGCGGGGACCACAGCATTAAGTAAGAATCTGCCCAGCCCACAGTGCCGAGAGGATGTCTAGAGAGGGTCGTGACACCTGGGGGAAGTGGTCTCGAGGACCCTGAGAGGACTGACTGGAGGGGACAGGTTAATGCTGACGGGGTGGGGTAGATGGCAGGGAGAGTGTGGAAAGAGGTGGCCAGTTGTACTAGCCTTGAGGGATGAGTACATCCCTGGAGGGGACAGGTTAATGCTGACGGGGTGGGGTAGATGGCAGGGAGAGTGTGGAAAGAGGTGGCCAGTTGTACTAGCCTTGAGGGATGAGTAGGATTCAGGGTGCAGGGCCCAGAAGTAGAGGGCAGGACCTGGCCAGGTAGCTGTTGGTTAGAGCATTCTCCTGATACACCAAGGTTGCAGGTTCGATCTCCCATCAGGGCACATACAAGAAGCAACCAATGAATGCATAATCAATCTCTCTCTCTCTCTCTCAAAATCAATTTAAAAAAAAGTAGAGGGCAAATCCAGGCTATTGAGTATCTGCCAGCGGCAGCTGGCGATTGGAAATCATGTGCTATGCAAAAGAGAATTCTTGGGAAGGATCACGTCAGAGAAGTGAACTAAAAGTGAACTAAAATCTCATGATCTCCAGGGAATTTCTGAGCATGGGACACGCGTTGGTGTATGAATTCAATGACAAGTGAAAGTAAAACCCCTTTTTTTTTTTTTTTTTTTTTTTAGAGCACTCACATTTCTTCAGTTATCCAGGTCTGTGGTGGTGTTGACCACATTTCTCTGTTGGTTAGAGCGTTGTCTTGACATGCCAAGGTTGAAAATTTGATCTCTGGTCAGGACACATACAGGAAGCAACCAATGAATGCATAAAAAAGTGAAACAACAAATCAATCTCTCTCTCTCAAATCAATAAGTTAAAAAAACCTATTTGTGGGGGAGTCTACAGGAAATGAGGGTGTCAAGAATATAAAGGGATGCCCTGACTGGGTGGCTCAGTTGGTTGGAGCTTTGACCCATACACCAAAATGTTGCGGGTTCGATCCCGGTTTGGACGTGTACAGGAGGCAACTGATGTTTCTCTCTCTCTCAATGTCTCTCTCTCTCTCTCTCTCTCTCAAGTTCAATAAAAATATACTGTTGGGTGAGGATTAAAAAAAAAAAAGAACATAAAGGGAAGAAGGTACAGACTATTAAAACTCCCCTGCCAGGCGCTTCTCCCCAGGGTCTCTGTGTTCCCATTGCCACCACATGTCTGGCCTTTGGTGCCTCACAACCCCGCTGACCATTTCAGTGGTCTCAACTGTTTTCGTGGCTTTGTTCTCTCTACTCAAGCCCTTCAAAAGAGGCACATGTATGCCAGACTCTGTGGTCTGCACTGAACACAAACTCCCTCTGCGCTGCTTTGGGTGCCGCATTTCCCTGATCACTCCTTGATCAGAGCTAGGATTCCACCACGGGTCACTAAGAGCCCTGGTTCTCTTCTTCTCCAGGCATGCCTTCCTGTACCTCCCGGGACTTTGGTGTAAAGAGGAAAATACATCATAAATAAAATTGGATTTGTTCCAGGGATGCAAGTTTGTTTTTAACATTTGCATATCTAGTAATGTAATTTATTAATAGAATAAATAATCTCTATAAATGCAGAAAATCATGTGATAAAATTTAATACTCATTCATGATCTTAAAAAATGCTTTTAGCAAATTATGAATAGAACCTCTTTAACCTGATAGAGGTATCATAAAAACCTAATAGCACACATCATACTTAATAGTGAAATATTTCCTTAAGGTCAGGTATGAGAGAAGAATGTCTTCACCATTCCTTCTAGTCATCCCTGTACTGGAGGTCCTACCCAGTATAACAAGGAACCAAAAAATAAAAATAAGAAATAAGGAGGAGAATTAAGGTATGCATACGTCAGGAATGAAGAAATAAAGCTATCATTATATACAGATGACAACTGAATCTATGGAAGATCCTGAAAACTATGGATTAATTATTAGAATTGATAAATGATTTTATCAAGATCACTGGATGGAAGCTAAAGATACAAAAACCAATTCTATTTCTGCATACCAGCAATAAAAAAAATTAGAAAGTAAAAATATATTAATGATAACACTTATAATAGCATCAAAGTAATCAAGTACCTAGAAATAAATCTAAGAAAAGCTGTGCAAGGATCTCTACATGGAAATCTATAAAACACTATTGAAAGAGAGAAAAATAAAGAAGATCAAAATAAATGAAGTGCTTAAAAATCAATATTTTAAATACATCAATTATTTACCAACCTGATTCACAGTGTGCATGTAATTCTAATGAAAATTCCAGCAGAGTTTATAATTGTGTGGAGTTTAGCAAGCTGATGGAAATACAAAGGGAAAGGCTAAGAATAACGAAGACTTGAAGAATGAAATTTGAGTATCACCAGATATCAAAACTTATTGTAAATCTTCAATAATTACAAGAGGTGGTATTGTCAACGGATAGAAAATAGACTAATGGAACAGAATAGAAGATCCAGAAATAGACCATCAGGTATATGGCAAAGGGGCACTGATCACTAGTGGGGAGAGGATAATCAGCTCAGTAATAGTGCTCAGTCTATGATCAAAATAACAACTTTGATCCATATGTCATAGATACACAGATATCCCACTGAGGTTGATTGTAGATCTGTGAAATGTAAAACAACAAAACATCTAGAAAGTAACATAGAATATCTTCAGGGGAGGAAAAGATTTATTAATCATGACACAGAATACACTGGGATAGAGAAAACAGAATGCTAAATTACTACATTAAAATTAATCATTCAGTCAAAACAGGTTTGGCTCAGTGAATAGAGCGTCGGCCTGTGGACTGAAAGGTCCCAGGTTTGATTCCGGTCAAGGGCATGTACCTTGGTTGTGGGCACATCCCCAGTAGGGGGTGTGCAGGAGGCAGCTGATCGATGTTTCTCTCTCATCAATGTTTCTAACTCTCTATCCCTCTCCCTTCCCCTCCTATAAATCAATAAAATATATAAAAAAATAATAAAATTAATCATTCATATTCATCAAAAGATACCATTTAGAGAAAAAAAAGAAGAGTCATAAAATGGGTGAATATATTTGAATATATAAGCAACAAAGAACTCTTAACTTGAACATATATATATATATATATATATATATATATATATATATATGTATATATATATTTTTTAATCCTCACTCATGGATATTTTCCGATTGATTTTTAGAGAGAGTGGAAGAGAGAGGGAAAGACAGAGAAAAATATCTATGTGAGAGAAACACATCGATTAGTTCAATTGGTTGCCTCCTGCATGCATCTTGACTGGAATCGAACTTGGGATCCTTTGGCCCGCAGGCTAATGCTCTATCCACTGAGCCAAACCAGCTAGGATGTAACTTGAAGCATACACACAAATAGATAAATGGACAAGAACTAGACCTGACACTTCACAATAGAGGATATGTATATGGATAATAAAAACCCAAAGAGGTACTCAACCTCATTATTCTTCAGGGAAATGAAAATTAAAACCACATGATATACTGCTACATACACCCAACATGGCTAAAAATTTTTTAAATGAAAATGCCAACTATTGGGAAGGATGAGAAACAACTAGAACTCTTACACACTGCTTGTGGGAATATTAACTGGAATAATCACTTAGGAAATCTGACAATGTTTACTACAGTCGAACACATATGCCTTAGTAATTCCAGTCCTAGATACATATCTAAGAAATACATGCATATGTGTACTAAAAGATATGTGCAAGCATGTTTAAAACAGCACTACTGCTATTATAAACTAAATGCCCCAAACTAGAATCTACCCAAAGATCATCAGTGGTAGAATGGATAAACTGCGGTATATCCATACAACATAGTACTCATAAAGCCACAAAAGTGAGCAAACTATCAACAGAGCAAGAGATGCCCAAGGATCTCTAGCTGTTCCAGCTGTTTGAGTCTCCCCAGACTGGGCCCCAAACACATGCTGGAGAAGCCTCTGAGATGGTTCTAACCCTAGCCACTGTCTGAATGCAACAGCAGGAGAAACCTTGAGTGGGAGCAGTCCACCTGAGCCCATTGAAGCCTCACATTCATGAGCAAAATAAATTATTGTGACTATTTTAAGTCACTGTTTTAGGGATGCATGTACACAGCAATAGGTAACTGGAGTCTAGGTTGACGTACTTAGGGGGGAAATTAAACAGAATATATTAAATCTATAAACCCACTTTAAAATGTTTAAGGAAACAACTGAATTTGTAAAAATCCCTCTTAAAAACTATTGTTTAATACTCGGGTCATAAACAGAACAATAGATTTGTAAATTGAACTTAAAATCTTAAGGGAAAGCTAGATTTTAAAATTTCTACTTCCGCACATTGAATTTTAATTAAATACAAACAAACAAAAAACCACAGTGAGGACTTGTTGGAGAGCTGACTTTTCACTGATCTTTTCAGAAAGTTAAAAGAAACAACACAGGAAAAGGAACTGAGTGATTTATTGAGTGCTTACTCGGTGCCATGCCTCGTCCCAGGTGCTTTGCCTGAGTCAACTCGGAATCCTCACAACAACCCTGTGAGGTGGGTTTGTAGTCCCCACTTTGCAGATGAGCCCCCGAGAGGCTCTGTGACTCGGCCAAGATTCTGCAGTTAGTGACGGGTGGACCCTGTGCCTTTTGCCCTCGAAGATGCCTTCTGCTGGCAGAGGAGCTGGTGAAGGTGAAGTCGGCATCAGGGCCCTGGTGTAGCTGCAGGGCTGGCACCTCCGTGTGCTCCGGCCGTGCCTGTGAGCCCTCCGGTGGGGGCGGGAAGGGTGTGCACACAGCCCTGTGACCACGAACCTGGCCAGAGAAGAGCATGGCCCAAGGATCCTTACAGTTCAGGAGTGTGGACTGGAGCCAAGGGGGCCTGTCCCGTGGACATAACTTGAGCGTAGCTATGGGGAGGAATTCTAGAAGCTGTGGGAAGAAAAAGAGGAAGGATTTCAGCACTATGGCTCCCGATAGCTTGCCTAACTTCATAGGGTTCTTTTACCTTTTTTTTTTTTTTTTAACCTCTAAGAATTCCCAATGTTTTAACTGTACCCTGTTGGGGAGCACATGAGACTTGGTTGGAAACTTGTAAGGAGGACATGCTGATAAAGGGGAAGGGTGTGGAAGGCCACCTGCCCTGTTTATCAGAATTCCGACTGAGGGGAGACCGAGTGTCAGAGGCGGCACCCCTAATTATTCCTGGACCTTTCCAAACAAGTCTGTGCACCTGCAGACTCCCGGGTTGCCGGAAACAAATCAGTTTCACTAAAAGAAGATGTTGACAGAAAGCCAGGAAGGCTGGTCAACAACCTTAATTGCTCTAACCACTCACCCTCTAGTTGAGATATTGTTAGCTGAAGCAGCTTCCACCTTGGTTTGTCCCATGTAAGTTTCTGTTATTTCCTGCCTAAGGGCTACATGTATATTTCTGTTTATCTTGCCTAAGATGTTTTCCCCAAAGCCTCAATAAAAGGGATGGCAGGGCCAGAGCAGTCAGTAGTTCTCCCACTAGAGGTGGACTACCGCCTGGCCCCCCATTTCGCCAAATTGAGTTTCTCAGTCTCCATTCATTTGTGTGCGGCCCTTCTCCAGAACTCGAACCCTGAACCGGAACCCTGGACCACGCGGGACGTGGAAAGGGATTCCTAAACCGGGTGTTTACTGGAATCCTATGCTTAATCCCTGGATGCCCTTGCCTAGAGGACAATGCAAACACATGTGTCCCCCCAAGATTACTCACTCTACTGGTTGTATCTAAAGATAAAAATTCCAATAAAGGCTTAACGAGGCAGGCAATGGAGGCTGCATGGATGCTATCAGCTGGGCCGTCCCTTAGCCTTCTCTATCCCAGTGAAGCTGTGTCGGAGTAATCTGTTCACTCGTCGTTCGGGGCCTGTGGGTCGCCCCGTGTGAGGAGCCCCGGCGGTACCCAATGCCGACCATGTAGGGGCAGTTGTATCTTTGAATAATTTCATTCTAGAAAGAATATCAGGGTGAGTCAGGTTTGAAGTTATATAGTTTGATCCTCTCAATTTATACGTGAAGAGGCCAAGAGCTCAACTTCTGTTGCCTCCTATGAAGAAGTTCTAGAACTCTACTTCCTAACACTAGCGAATGAGCTTTGAAAACTGCTGTCGAGAAAAATGGGGAGTTTTCTAAGACCTCTGTCTTATTTTTACAGAGAGGGGGGTAGGCGCGAGGCCTGTGCGACGTAAGTGGAAGAAGAACCTGGGAATGAGCACCAGCTGCAGGCCGCTGGGACCCAGAGGGCAGGGAGGGAACTGCTGCTCTGACCGGACACAGAGCCTCAGCAGGTAGAGTGGCACTACCTCCTACAGACCCAGAACCTGAGATCCCGGGCCTTCACCTGTCATGTCGCCTCCAAAGGCAAGTTTTCTGCCCAGGAGTCTTTACAGGTTCTGGGAGAAAAGTGCTGTTTAACAACACTGACAGCTACCAAAACGCCTCGCAGCCACTTCAGAGGGCAGGGGCCTGAATGCAGTGTGGTGGTGATCTGCCTCCTCCCGAGCAAATAAGGAAAACAGATGATGTCTGGCCATCCCTTAGTTATTCAGGGGCTGAGAGCTAGCGTGCGTTTTCTCTGGGCCTCCATGTTTTTGCTGTTCCTTTTGTTGTTAGGAGATTCTGCTAATTGCCACCTTCCCTGAAAAGCCAGACTGGGGGAAATAAAAAGGGAAAGTCATGTAAGTCTGACAGAGAGAAAGAGAGAGAGAGACACAGAGAGAGAGCTTGCCAGATAACTCTGCAACATAAAAACACCTTACACATTAAACTAGTGCTTTACAACTTACAAACTGCCTTTATAATTTTATCTCAATCACTCCTCACACACAGCAGCCTGGGAAGGTAGGCAGAGGCCACCTGTCAACCTATTAGAAAGTGTTAGTTATCTCTTAGATGAAACCTCCTGTTGCCCACCCCTGTATGCTAGATCCTCGGTAAACGTTTGTGGAATTGGTTCTTTGGCCCTTGGTATGCTGTCTTCGACCCGAACTCTTTCCCTGACCACAATCAATCTCCATATTGTAATCTCTTTCTCATTTGTTTGTTTATTTAAATAAGAGAGAGAAAGGAGATAATATATAGTTTTTACTTTCCAACCACAGAGATTTGAGAACAACTTGAACACAAAATCAGCCAGAGTTCAGATAGCTTTTAATGAATTAACGATAACGGACTCATTATTTGACTTAACTGACCACTTCACGGTGTATTCATTGAGCATCTCCTACAGCTAAGACACCAAACGGAACACTGTGAGTGTCCATGGAATTAGAGGGGCAAGTTCTAGTGATGGCGGGGATAACGTGGGGCCTGCTGTAAGACCCTGCGTGGATACCCTGCCCAGCAGCACTGCTTTGCCTGTTAAAAGAAGTAGCACCCATTTGTGCTCAATTCTGGGCGCCTCACGCCTAAAAAATGTACTGTCTTCAAAAAAGCGCTGCAGTGGAAGCTCCGTGTTCAGCTGGTGTTTACTTGGGCTGGTGTGGGGGACCGGCACGGTGCCAGTGTGGCGAAGCTGTGTCCCACTCAACCGTGCAGAACGCAGCCAGCCTCCTGCCTCTATGGAAGGGCTATGTGGGGGGTGAAGAGCAACGAGCTTACGGCTTTGGTAACCGAAGAGCCAGGGAATAGCTGGCGCATCGTGTCCTGCTTTATAAAGGAAACGGTAGTGAACTGCTCCCAGTCACAAGGCGCTATGCTTATTCATCACAGCAGTCACTCTTGAAGGAGTTTAATGGCAAGTAAATGAAGCCAAACATCCAAAAACACAATTCCAAAAGGGGGTCTCCAGTTTAAACTATCCCATTATCACGGGCTAAACTGAAAGGCGTCTGAAATGTGGCCAATTTGATCACGTTTTCAAGTTGTTCTGAAGACTGTGTGGTTTGGAAGGAAACAATATGATTTTTCCTTTCTCTCTATTGCTTCAACAAACATTTAAAAACCTACTCTCTTTATACTGCAAATAGCAGTACTTTAGAGAGTGAGATATATCGGCAATTTTCTCATCTTGAGCTTCAAAACTGGCTGCATGTGGAAGGAGGCATTTCACAGGAGAGTGTTAGGGGTGGAGGGTCTCGGAGACGGAGCTGTGGCCTTTCACGTGGAACATCGGCACCCTCACACAGGGCAGGTGACAGGCTCCTCACAGCTCCAGAATGGAGGGAACTCTGAATCAGGCAGGACCCACCACCCAGCAGGGATGAAGACAGTCTTCAGACATAAGGGAAATTACAGTGAAAGATAGCAGAGTTCTTGCTAAAAGACACTCCTGTGTCTCGGGCTTGTGTCTATTATTCTGCTGACTGGCTTCCCCTCCCCTCCTCTGAGCAACTCATCCTTTGCCTTCTCTCATTAGAAAAAAGTAAAGTTAGGAGTTTTCACACCTTCTCTTAAGTGTCTTTCTTTCCTTCTTACTTTCTCCTTCCCTTCCTGCCTTCCTTCCTTCTTTTTCCTTCCTTCCTTCCTTCCTTCCTTCCTTCCTCCCCTCCCCCTCTCTTTCTTCCTTTTTTTTCAGAGGGAGAGAGACATTGATGTGAGAACAAACATCTGTTGGTTGCTCCTGCATTTCCCCTACCTGGGATCCCAGGCTTATGACCTGACTGGGAATTGAGCTAGCAGCCTTTGGGTGCACGGGATGATGCCCAACCATTACACCACACCGGCCAGTGCTTAAGTGGTTTTTTTCACAGGCAGAGGGAGAAGTGCTGATCTTGAAAGAGTCAGAATAAAAAACTACAGTGGGCCCTGGCCGGGTTTGCTCAGTGGTTAGAGCATCAGTCCTCAAACTGAAGGGTCCCGGATTCGATTCTGGTTAAGGGCATGTATCTCAGTTGCAGGCTTGACCCCCACCTCCTCAAAATCCTCCAGCACCAGACTGGTGGAGTCCTCATTCAGGCCGTCGCGGTCAGGCCGGGACATCCTGGCCCGGGAAGGCCGTGCTGGAGGGTGGATGGCAGCTGGAGGGGGAGAGGAAGGGGGCACATGTGAGAAGCAACCAACGATGTGTCTCTCTCACATCGATGTTTCTCTCGCTCTGTTTCTCCCCCACTCTTCCATCCTCTCTAAAAATCAATGGAAAAATATCCTCAGGTGAGGATTAACAAAAAAAAAAACAAACAATCACAAAAACATCGAAACTGGGGTTACAGGGTAGTTTAGGAGGAAGAATAGATAGAGCAAGGCAGGAACATGGAGGAAAAAGAAAAGAAGGTCATAGAAAGATAAATACACGAACCATAAAATGGAGAAGATATAAAGGACAAATATGAAGAGGGGAAACTGAGAAGCAGGAAAGGGAGTTTCGCTTCATAAGAGCAGCAAACTGAGGCAACCAGGACTGGGCAGAAGTCGGAAGGAGGGAAGACATCAGAGAACAGACAGAACCAGGAAAAGGGAAGGAAACCAGGAAGAGCATGAGAACAGAGAGCTGCTGGGAGTTCAGAGCATGTTTCAGGGGGCAGGTGAGTTGGAGAAAGAGAGGGATCCACAGGACATAATCCTTAAGCCTGGAGAGGGGCGTGATGAGAAGGGAGGTGACTCTCAGCACAAGGGGAAAGGAGCAATGAGAGTGGACAATGCCGATGGAGCGGGTCAACAAGTGATCTTGGGCGCTAGACAGATCCTTGGGATTACCCCAGAGTTAGCTCCATGGGGCTCTAGGGCCAGGGCACCACAGGAGATGATACATTCCAAACCTATACAACCAAACGTTTAACCTCTTAACACTACCTCTCTCACCTCCTTCATCAGCTATACATATAACTTGTTTTTCAGAATATACAGACATTCACTCACCCACCTCACGTACCCTGGAAACCTCCCTCCCTGGTCTAGTTCCTCTGGAGTTTTGTCAGTGTTTCCCCAAGAACGAGGGGTCTCTTGGGGAACCCTCCTTACTTGGAAAGGCCTTCCAAGTAGAGAGCCGTGGTATTTTCCTCAGTAAAAGCCAGCTCTCCACTGCTGCTGTGTGGAGGCCCAGAGGAAAATGTCACGGCATTGTGAGAGCAGCAAAGGGAACATGAGAGCAGTTTCCCAGAACTGCTCAGCACAGCCTTTCTGGTGGACTTCTCTGCTCTTTGAAGGAAATCCTGCATGTACCATCCGTGCTCCCAGACTCGTGCCCACTCCACCCCACACAGGTGTGGTTTGCAGGGAAAACCAGGCTTCTGACATACATCCGATGGCAGCCACGCTCAGTCAGAGCAGCGTCCAGTCCCCTGTCTCAGCAGCCGGTACACTTTCCACTGGGGGAGAGGTGAGCAAGGCGGGCACATTTTCCTCCCAGGGTTATTAGCCTGGATCCCAAGCCTCTTTGAAATAGATGATTTGAACAGAAAATGCACAATCCAGGCTAAACAATGACTGCTTTCCAGAGCAGACTCTATGCCAGGAAGAACCAATGGGAATTAGAACCATGCCAGTTTTTTCTCCCCTTTAAAGTGCATGCCACACACACACACACACACACACACACACACACACAATACATGCCACAAATAAAATCCGTTATTGATTAGCATAGTCTTGCAAAAAATTTAGCAACCTGTCTGCTTGCTCAAAATGCCAACCAACCAGCCCACTTTCCAAAAAGCAATCACATTGAATAAAGAACGAGTTAGAAATTTCCCCTCAGGCCTTGCATGCGCCCCGCAGTGAGTTGCTGTCTGCAAGGCTGGGTTCACACCACTTCCTGGGAGTCCTCTGAGAGGACAGGCTTGAGGAAAAGCCAGGCCTCCACAAGCTGGGTTAAGACCACCTGTTGGCAGGGAGGTGTGGCAGCTGCCATCTGAGTACTTACACAGGATCCTGAGCCGGTGGCTGTGCCCAAGTTAGTTCTCCCCTCACCTCATGTACTCCCCATCACTCCTATAATCCATGAACGACTCTGATCCTGACACCTCCTCAAAATCCTCCAGCACCAGACTGGTGGAGTCCTCACCCAGGCCGTCGCTGTCGGGCCGGGACATCCTGGCCCGGGAAGGCCGTGCTGGAGGGTGGGTGGCAGCTGGAGGGGGAGAGCAAGAGGGCATGTGCTGGACAGGTGTGGGCATGGCCTGAGGAGGGGCTGGGGCTGGCTCGTGGACTTCCTCCTCCTCCTTCTCAGACTCTGGCCCTGCATCTGAAGCAGCAGAACCCAGGACGTGATAGAGGCTGGGGAGACGGATGTCGAAGCACAGCCCAAACTTAGCAAAGAGCTTCTCATTGAGAGCGTAGAGCTTTTCTGAGATGTCATAGCCCAGCAGGACTGAGAAGAGGCGGGAGATGTATCGCTCTTTGGCCAGAAGAAGGTGAAGACTTTTCCGGGGCCAGGAAATGTAGCTGCATGGGGTCTCAGCAGTCAGAGTAACCTGAGATTGATAAGGAGCAGAGTGGAGGTTTAAATCAGAAAATGTGTCCATGTTTAGCAGAGAGAAACATACAGTTACTGGGCAAACGATGGCACTTTTATTGAGGAACCTGTGGGATCACCCCTCCCCCCATGGCCTTGCCTGGAGGAGGCCCAGCATATGGCTTTTAATTGTGTGCACTGGTTTGTGGGGGAGGCGGGGCGGGGCGGGAGGGGGCGGGCGAGGAGGGCTGCCTATCCTTTTCAGGAGGCCTGGGATCAGCCATTCACTTACTGGGCCCTCACCTCTGGGAGCCTCAGTGTTCATATCTCATAGTCTGTGGCCCCATGGCTGATACCACTAATGGCTACAGAAGGGTCCGAGGCTGTTGTGACTTCAAGAGAGAGAAGGGGCCTCCTACTGCTCTGAAGAGAGGTCAGCATGGTGAGGATAGCTTGGTTTAAGAATAAAGAAGGGTTATATATTGAAGTAGGGAAGCTAGAGGAGTTGGAAAGCATTTTAGTTAGAGAGAGCTTCCCTGGGTATTAGGAATGCCAATCTGCAGCAAGTGAACAGAACATGAGCCTGGGATTCAGGTCCAGGAAATTGCTCTGGACTTGGCCACTACAAGTAACCAGACAGATCTAAAGTCAGAAAAGGGGCACACAGATGAGGAAATCTTCAGAGCACAGTGGAAGAGCACCCTATTCTCCATTGATTTAGTCATTTGGAATTTCTGAGTATTCATTAGGTGTCCACGATGCAAAGCTAAATCACACTTGCAGGGTAAATATTGTGTGCCCAGCACGCAGTAGGTGCGTGATAAGTTCTTGCTGAAATAATGATGAGTGGTAAAACTAGGGTTAAAATGGAAACTTGCTTAGGATAGTAAAGAGTATAGAATCACACAATTTTTAATAGTCCTAAGTGGCCAAAATACTTGAACAGCGAGAAGGTTGGCAGAGTTCATGATGAAAATTTGTGAATGGAGACAGTGGAAATAATTATTTTGATAGCAGCTAATATCAATTGCCAGGCATTGTGTTAAGTTCTGAATGTGGATTATCTAATTAAAGGTAGGGTTGACTCTACATTCTTTCTTAGAGATTTTATACAATCCTCATAGTTCTGGCCTTGCCTACCAGAGCTCCCATTATCCCCGTCTCCTCCCCTTTCCTCCATGCAGTACCCTCTTCCATTTTCTCTACTCATTCCCTCCTAATCATCAGCACTGAAGATAGGGCCTTAAATCACCTCACTATGGCCAGAAGCTGGCTTAAAGTTTCAGCTTTATCCCTTTAGTAGCTCTGTGACATCAGACAAATTACTTAATCTCTCTGAGCATGCTGCTTCATGAGAAATAATTCAGAAAGTAGTAAGTACTCACAATGCATTCAGCAAATAGCGGTCCTTCTCTGCCCTGGTCTATACTTTAGATGTGCTTACTAACAATTCCCAAACAAGAAATCAGAGCGCTGATGATGAAGTGGGAGTTAGTAGGAGCTAATCTGGATGAAAACAAGGTGCTTAGAGCCCAACACAAAGACTGTAGGCATTCTTTGAACATGCTGTTACTTCTTCCATCTTAACATAAATCAAAATTTTAAAGATGAAAATTCTTTTTCCTCACCTCACTTCTTTGGTGAGCTATCACTCCACTAATTTGTTTTCCTTTTCAGCAAAACTTCATTAAAAAAAAAACAACATGTCTATACTTGCTGACTCCAACTCTTCTCCTCTTACTCTCTGTTAAACCGTAAGGGGTTGCTCCTCGCAGTCCACAAACACTGTTCCTGGTAAGGTCACCAATGAACTCTAAGTAGCAGTGGTCAGTTTTCATGGTGTTCAGCCCTATTGACTGCTCCCACCTCTCTGACACACTTTCTTCACTTGGTTCCCAGGATGCCATACTCCTGATTGCTCCTTTCAGCTTCTTTTGCTGCTTCCTCTTTTTCTATTCAACGTCTAAACACTAGAATGTCCCAGGTCTTGGTTCTTGATCCCCTTCTCTGTCTAAACTCACTCACTTGGTGATCTCATCCAACCCAACAGTTTTAAGTATCATCTGTATGCCAACAACTCCCAAATTAATGTCTCACCTCAGGCCTCATTCCTTAATTCTAGACTCAAATATACAACTGCCTGGGCAGCATCTCTATGTAAATGTGCACAGGTGATGCAAGTCTAATATTGAAGTCCCAAATTGAAGTTCCTTTCTTCCCCCAAAACCAACTCTAACTACAGCTTCCCTTAGCTCAGGTGATTGCAGCTTCCTCCTCCCAGCTGCTCAGGCCAAAAGCCTCCGAGTTTTCCTTAATCCTCTTTCTCTCACATACTACTTCCAAGGGTAGGAAATCTGTTTGGCTCTATCTAGGAAATATAAGCTCTGGACCTACATGATGTGTCTCCTCTGACTTCCTCTCTGACTTCCTCTCCTGCTATCTTCTCCCCTCCCTCGCTCTGTCCCAGCAGCACTGGCCTCCTTTCTGCAACTCCAACATGCCAGCCCCTCCCACCACTGGCCTCGGCACTGGCTCTTCCCTCTCTCTGATATGCTCTCCTCCCAGATATAAACAGAGCTCACACTTCTTCAGGTCTTTGCTCAGATGTCACCTGCTCAACAAAGATTTCCATGACCCTACTTAAAATTGCAACTCTGTCTTCCTTACACTATATATATTTTTAAGAGAAGTTATGAGTTTTTAACATATTATATAATTTACTTGTTCATTATGCCCATGGCTTATTTTTTTTCTCCCCTACTAAAATATAAATTGCATGGAGGCAGGGACCTTCATCTGTTGTGTTCACTGATATATTCTAAGCACCTTTCACAATGCCTGGTATATGATGAGGATACATATCACTGAAGCACTGAAGTGAGTGAATGAAGCAGGTGAAGACTACCCATCTTGTATACCACTTTCTCGTGTCCTGTATAAAATCCTTCCCCCAAAGCCTTCAGGAAACCTGCTTATTAACTATGTCTGTAAGTTGGACAAACTGTTTATTTAATTCTCACCGCAGAGATTGGTTGAATGAATTAAATGAGATAACATATTCAAAGAGGCCCTGGGTCCAGTAAAACTGAGAAGTGTGATGAAAAGTTGATTCACTTGTGGCAAGCACGATAAGAACAATGATTCATCCAGTCACTGTGGATTGCCTTGATCACTAAAGCCTATGTAACTGCAAAAGGACAAAATAAACTGTAACTTGGGACAACACTTGACATTTGAAAAGAGGAAATGGGACTTTACACAGCAAATGAGTGCATCTCATTTCTCACAATGAGGTGCACACTAAAAATATAAGTGGGAAGAATATGACGGTACCTACATTCCAAACTGCAAGGTCATCTGGGGTTATAGCCCTTCCTTTCAAGCATAACTTAGGGGAGGCCACTCAGCTTATCCACCACCTGTTCCTCAGTGTCACTGTCAGAAACAGAGCCTAGTCCTGCTGGCTCAGGACCTCACTCAGCTCTCCTAGAGATGCTATGGCCCTGGCAAGGGGGTGGGGGAGTGGTTCTCAAGGGAGAATGCTGGGCTGGTTGGAGTGTGTGTGTGTGTGTGTGTGTGTGTGTGGTGGGGAAAGAACTGACCAGAGGGGGTCTAAGGCTGGTGGTCCTGGCAGTGGTATCAGGTTTGCCTCTCAGGGTCTGTCCTCAGAGCCAAGAGTCAGGGTGAGACGGAAGCAGGCTCAGCCAGGTGGCACTGACTGGCATGTGTTCATTATGGGGTTGGTTCAGATGCCAGCCTAAGAGACTCCCTGATAGAAGTGGTAGGAGACACATGGAACCTAGTCCTGGCAAACTGTCTGGTCAGGGGAATCCCTGTAACAGAAGAGTGTGTGTGTGTGTGTGTGTGTGTGTGTGTGTGTGTGTGTGTGTGAGAAAACTTGACTCTCCTGGTGACCCTCCCATTAAAAAAAAAAAGAGAGAGAGAAATAGTAGACCAGGCAGCTTGGCTTTGCTACTTTCTAGGTTACCTTTGTCAAATTACTTGATGTTTTGAGCCTCAGTTTCCTCATCTATAAAATAGGGGTAATAATATCTAGCTCAGAGGGTTGTGAGAATCAATAAGGCAATATAATATGTAGTACCTGCCACATGTTAGCCATTCAATAATGAGAACTACAAAGAAGGTAATTGAAATCTGAGGATTGGCAGGAAGAGAGGAGAGGGCAAGTGGCCAGGTCCCCACCTTGGAGTGTGTATGTGAATGCCCCGTGTAGTCCTCGGAGACACCAACTGCCCACTGCCAAGCCAGTTCAGCCAACGTCTATTGAACACCTACTGTGTTCATGGTACTGTCTGTCCTTTAGAGCCTGGAGACAGAGAGAAGGAGAAGCCCAGATTTCTACCTCAAGGAGTTCACCGTGCAGAAGACAGAAAGGAAAGCAGACCCTTAGAACAGAGAGTTATATGTACACCAGGCGGCCTCAGGAGAAGGAACAGAAGGCACACGGACAGGAACAGCAGGCTGTGGGGATGGAAGCTGGTGAGGTCAAGCTGGGCCGGCTTCATAGGAAGTGAGATGCCACAGCCTCATCTGCACGGGGACATGCATTTCAGGTAGAAGGGGCAGTAGGGGCCAAGGCATGTCCATGGCTAAACAGTGGCTGTGTTTAGTTCAGTATGGCTGGGTGAGGAGGAGGGGCTGAGATATGGCTGGATACCACTAAAGGTCTTAAGTTACTCTCTGAGACGTGTGGGTTCTGATATTGTGGCCACTGGAGCCTTCTGGAAGTATTTAAGCACAAGAGTGACATGGCCCACCTATCCGGGGTCAGTATCTCTCTCCCAATCCGCCCCCCCCCCCCCCGCCTGCCCACCTTTTCCAGGAGCCCAAGTACTCTTCCCGCAGGAGGAGAGTGCTCCACCCCTCACATCACATTGGTGGTCCTTCCAAGGACAGATGTAAGAGGGGAGTAAGAGGGGAGAGATGGGAGCGGGGCGGGGAGTAATTGCTCCCTTACAGTGGGATGAGCAGGGCCGGTACTGCCATG